>NC_133328.1:365294955-365637455 GCF_042186555.1 Aquarana catesbeiana | reverse complement strand
CCATACTGCCGCCGTCAAGGAGGGCGGTCGGTCGGCTAGTGGTTAAAATTAAGGTACCTGTTATACGCTGATAAATATGGTAATTCCAACCTACGTCTGTTACTCTGAATGATTCTAAAGTCTGTAAACTTTGTGAAGATCCCCACATACTTACTTTCTGGATTTCTGTGACATATTTACTATGCACTTTTGATAGGCACTGCTGTGTCACAAAACTCAGAGCCTGCCTTCTGAACTACAGAGGTGCTGGGAGGAGGAGTTTCGGGGGGTGAAGTTGATACAGGAATAATTGCTTGCAGGCAACAATTTACCATAGGTTATGCAGTCCTCAGAAATCAAAAGTAAAAAAAGCTGTAGAGGAAGCAGCAAATAATGCAAGGAATCCAGGAAGTTGTGGAAAGATGACCAGCAGCGAGGCAGCATTCACCACATTAAAAGGAGATTTTTCAAGTACGCTTATATTGTATTATCAGAAATACCTATTTGTATTGCTATTACAATGACCATAGATCTCCTCCTTTAATTTGCAAGTCCTGTTTGGTGGTTGTGTTTCAGCCTTCTTTACCTTTAACTATGTCTGAGTATATTACACCTTGTACTTGTGGAAACTTATGGGTAGGTTGCAATTCTTGTATATGTTGGCACTGAGATCTAATTTTAATTTCGTTTCTGGTATTTGTTTTTATAAGCTACCGTGTGTATGTATATGTGTCTCCCCTGCTAGTTGCAACAAACCATAATAAAACTGCCTAATAATTATGCACACCTTTAAATCCATTATATTTGCCTCCTTTCCAACAGTCTGAAGCCCACAAAGGGGGCATCTCCTACCTGGCTCCTTTCCAGGTGTCGGGCCTCGCCTATCCCTCTTTTTTTTTTTTTTTTTTTTTTTTTTTTTTTAAATATTGGCAGGCCTGGAGTGGCTTAACTTATGCACAGGAGTCAGTCATTCGGGCACACAGGTACCATTTACCGTGCCGGCGATTTGTGCACATTTGAAACGGAGTTTCAAATGTGCAGCTCAGTGTACATGCCACAGAAGACTGCAAGCATGCAGTTAGGTGTATTTTTTATTTCAAAAGAGACATTGCATGTCTCTTCTGTGATAAATAGCCTGCCTATTGAAAAGGTTTTTTATGCTGCCTTCCATTCAACTTTATTAAGTGTGAAACCTGAAATTAGTTCAGAATACTGATTTGCCTAGTTTAGTTTGCATGCAATGTATATTATTTCAATAGTGTAACAGCTTAAAGTGTTACTACAGTGCATCTGAAAAGTATTCACAGCGCTTCACTTTTTCCAGTTTTTTATGTTGCAACCTTTTTCCAAAATGGATTCATTATTTTCCTCAAAATTCTTTGAGCATAATGACAACATGAAAGAAGTTTTTTGTTTTGAAATCTTTGCAAATTTTATTAAATAATAAACAAAAAAAAATCACATGTATGAAGGTATTCACAGCGTTTGCCATGACATTTAAAATTGATTTCAGGTGTATCCTGTTTCCACTGATCATCCTTGAGATGTTCCTACAACTTGATTGGAGTCTACCTGTGGTAAATTCAGTTGATTGTACATGATTTGGAAAGGTGCACACCTGTCTATATTTAAGGTCCTCCAGTTAACTGTGCATGTCAGAGCACAAACCAAGCAATGAAGTCCAAGGAATTGAACTGAGCGATTGGGGGAGAAGGGCATTAGGGAGGTGCCCAAGAACGCGATGGTCACTGACAGAGCTCCAGCGTTTCTCTGTGGAGAGGAGAATCTCTTTCAGAAGACCAACCATCTCTGCAGCACTCCACCAATCAGGCCTGTATGGTAGAGTGGCCAGACGGAAGCCACTCTTCAGTAAAAGGCACATGACAGTCCACCTGGAGTTTGCCAAAAGGCACCTCCAGGACTCAAACCATGAGAAACAAACAAAATTCTCTGATCTGATGAAACAAAGATTGAACTCCTTTGGCCTGAATGGCAAGCGTCATGTCTGGAGGAAACTGGGCAATGCTCATCACCTGGCCATCATGCTGTGGGGATGTTTTTCAGCGGCAGAACTGGGAGACTAGTCAGATTGAGGGAATGCAGCAATGTAAAGAGACATCCTTGATGAAAACCTACTCCAGAGCTCTTTGGACCTCAGACTAGAGCGATCTTCCAACAGGACAAGGATGGGAAGTGTCATAGAGGGGGATTTTAATTATCCAGACATAGACTAGGCGGAAGGAACTGCGCATTCATCTAAATCTCGCCATTTCCTAAATGTCTTGCAGGACAATTTCATGGGTCAGATGGTAAATGCACCAACAAGAAACAAAGCGTTATTAGACCTACTGATTACCAACAATACAGACCTGATCACGGATGTGGTGATTTAGGAAACGGCGATCACAGGTCAATTTAGTTTCAGTATAAATCACACAAATAGGAAACCTGGAGGAAAAATGGGTATGCTTTAAGAGCATATTAAATAAGTGTATTAGTCGGTTCATCATAATGTGAAAAATACATTTTTAAAAGAGCTAATAAAAGTCCTTGGTGACTTAACTTCAACGTAAAAATCCCTAAAGCAAAAGAGAAGGCCTTCGAAAAATACAAGGCTGAGGGTTAATCCATCAGTATTCCAACTTTTACAAAGAAGGCAACATGAAATGTAAGGGTGCAATCAGGGCAGCTAAGATAAAGAGAGAACACGAAAGGCACGTAGCAGTGGAGAGTAAAAAAAAAAATCCCAAGAAATTCTTAAAGTATATAACTAGTAAGAGAAAGGGAGGTCAGATTATATTGGCCCCATTAACAATGATGAAGGGAATCTGGTTACTAAAGATGGAGAGACGGCGAACGTATTGAATTTATTCTTCACAAGGGAAAATTGAGTACTGTCCGTGATACTTTTTTTATTTGCACTAACATACAATTTTTCAGGACAAGCTTTCGGGGTATGTCCCCTTCTTCAAGGTCCAAGCAGTACTGATTCACACATTTTTAAGCAGAATGTTAAAGAAAAAAAGGAAAAAAAAAAAAAAAAGAAAACAAAACACATACAAATCAATGGTAATAAAGATAGCAGCAGAGTTAGTGAGATAAGACAGAGGGAGAGCTAGGAGGGAATGCAAGGGGGGGAAATACTAATCACAGAGCGGTCGTAAAACTTTAGCATAATGTGTAAGGAAACCAATGTCTAAATTCAGGCCATTATTCTTTGTGTCAAAAAGAAGTATCATTCTTCTTTTTGACACAAAGAATAATGGCCTGAATTTAGACATTGGTTTCCTTACACATTATGCTAAAGTTTTACGACCGCTCTGTGATTAGTATTTCCCCCCCTTGCATTCCCTCCTAGCTCTCCCTCTGTCTTATCTCACTAACTCTGCTGCTATCTTTATTACCATTGATTTGTATGTGTTTTGTTTTCTTTTTTTTTTTTTTTTTTCCTTTTTTTCTTTAACATTCTGCTTAAAAATGTGTGAATCAGTACTGCTTGGACCTTGAAGAAGGGGACATACCCCGAAAGCTTGTCCTGAAAAATTGTATGTTAGTGCAAATAAAAAAAGTATCACGGACAGTACTCAATTTTCTCTGTCACAATTGCACTAATATGGCTACAACAAATCAAGTAGTTCTTCACAAGGGAAACTGGGTGCTTAAATAACCAAAATGCAATGTTTAATGTAGAAACTGACTCGAAAAGCGTAACATTAAGTCACAGGGACCAGATTGCTTGCACCCGAGGGTCCTTTACAGAACTCAGTCAAGAAATTTCCAGACCATTGTTCCTAATATTTACGAGCAGTCTGACTGGAATGGTACCAGCAGATTGGTGAAAAGCCAGTGTAGCACCAGTATTTAAAAAGGGGCCAAGATGCATCCCTGGGAATTACAGACCAGTTAGCCTAACATCAATAGTATGCAAGCTCTCGGAGGAGATGATTAGGGACTATATACAAGATTTTAGTAATGAAGGCGGTATCATTAGCAGTAATCAGCATGGATTCATGAAGAATCGTTCATGAATAGGTTAAACCAATCGATTTAACCTATGAGGAGGTGAGCTGCCATCTAGATAAAGGAAGGCCTGTAGACGTGGTGTATCTAGATTTTGCAAAGGCATTTGATACAGTTCCCCATAAACATTTACTGTACAAAGTAAGGTCTGTTGGCATGGACCAAAGGGTGAGTACATGAATTGAAAACTGCTACGGAGGCGAGTTCAGAGGGTAGTGATAAATGAGGAGTACTTGGAATGGTCTGGTGTGGAAAGCGGGGACCCTCAGGGTTCTGTCTTGGGACCAATCCTAATTCATTTTTTTCATAAACGACTTGGAGGATGGGATAAACAGCTCAATCTCAGTATTTGCGGATGATCCTAAGCTAAGTAGGGCAATCATTTCTCCTCAGGATGTGGAAACCCTGCTAGAAAATCTGAACAAATTTAATGTGGTGGGCAACTACATGGCAAATGAGGTTTAATGCAGAGAAACTTAATATAATGCATTTGGGTGGCAAAAATATGAATGTAATCTACTCTCTAGGGGGAGAACCTCTGGGGGAATCTTGGATGGAAAAGGACCGGGGGGGGGGGTCCTAGTAGATGACAGGCTTAGCAATCGCATGCATTGCCAAGCTGCTGCACGCAAATCCAACAGAATATTGCCATACATTAAAAAGGGGAATAATGCAAAAGATAAAACGATAATTCTCCTACTCTACAAGACTCTGGTCCAGCCACATCTGGAGTATGTGTCCAGTTCTGGGCACCAGTTCTCAGGAAGGATGTGCTGGAACTGGAGAGGGCCCAGAGAAAGGCAACAAAACTAATAAAGGAACTGGAGGACCTTAGTTATGAGGAAAGGTTACAAGCACTGAACTTGTTCTTTTCTGGAGAGGAGACGCTTGAGAGGGGATATAATTTCAATGTACAAAAACCGTACTGGTGACCCCACAATAGGGGTAAAACTTTTCCACGAAAGGGAATTTAAAAATACACACGGCCATTCACTAAAATTTAAAGAGAAGCGCTTCAAACTTAAACTGTGTAGAGGGCTCTTTACTGTAAGTTGTAAGGATGTGGAATTCTCTTCCACAGGTAGTGGTTTTAGCAGGGAGCTTTGATAATTTCAAAAAACTATTCGGGAACCTGAATGACCACAACATACAGAGATGTACAATGTAATACTGACATAAAAGCGCACAAACAGGTTGGACTTGTTTGTTTTTTTTTTTTTTTCAAACTTACTATGTAACGACTCTAAGCACACAGCCAAGATAACAAAGGTGTTGATATGGGATAACTCTGTGAATGTTCTTGAGTGGCCCAGACTTGAACCTGATTGAACATCTCTGGAGAGACTTGAAAATGGCTGTGCACTGACGCTCCCCATCCAACCTGATGGAGCTTGGGAGGTCCTGCAAAGAAAAATAGGAGAAACTGGCCAAAAATAGGTGTGCCAAGCTTGTAGCATCATACGCAAAAAGACTTAAGGCTGTAATTGGTGCTAAAGGTGCTTCCACAAAGTATTGAGCAAAGGCTGTGAATACTTATGGGATTTATTTTTGGTTTTTTTTTTTGGTTTTTATTTTGAATAAATTTGCAAAGATTGCAAACCTTTCACGTTGTCATTATGTGGTATCGTTTGTAGAATTTTGAAGAAAATTTAATTTAATCCATTCTGGCATAAGACTTTAACATCACAATATGTGGAAAAAGCGAAGTGCTGTGAATACCTTCTGGATGCACTGGAAACCCAGCACCCTGCATTTACTATAGTATGCTTTACTGCAGATACAGACTGCTTTTACTGTTGTGGGTTTAGTAACACTTAAGTAATCTGAAGAAAGAAACACAATTTGCCCAATGATTCCAAACATAACAAAACTTTTGGATAAAATGATTTTAAAATTTGAGCTGCGGATCATCCAGCATAGGCAGAATGGCGGTCTGCCTATGTAAATAAGTTAACACTATTTTATACAAGCTGAAGCCTGTATGAAATGCCTCAGAGCTCTTGAATGAAAATCCGTTTATTGCACCTGATAACTCCCCATTCTTGTTCAGTCATAAACGGGCAAATTAACACATTTTAGAGGAAACCACTTCTTGAAATGCAGATCTTGGCCCTTAAAGAGGCACTGCAGTCCGCTCACATAATTTGTAATAAAAACATCTTTGCCATTCTGAAGCTTCCCTCTAACCACAGTACATATTTAATATATATTGTGATTCTGTACTTACCAAATATGCTGCAGACTTCTCCCTCCACTGAGTCTGCCTGCATCCATTTTAACACAAGCTCAAGCTGCTGCTGCCTGTTCACTTTTTGGATTTACACAGACACACACCTCCAGCTCTGCAGCTCTCAATAGCCCCCTTATGACTCTGCCCCCCCCCCCTTCCTGGCAAACTCTCTCTAATGAGAGAGAGATGTGCATGATGTCATAAGCCTAGGCTAATGACCAGAAAAAAAACAGGAAGTGGGCCGTATAAGGCATTTACTGGCAGAAAAAAGTTTTACAATCCAAAGTTAACAGCTTCAGCCCCAGAAGATTTTACCCCCTTCCTGACCAGAACACTTTTTGCGATTCGGCACTGTCGCTTTAACTGACAATTGCACGGCCGTGCGATGTTGTACCCAAACAAAATTGACGTCCTTTTTTTCTTACAAATAGAGCTTCCTTTTGGTGGTATTTGATCACCTCCTGCGGTTTTTATTTTTTGCGCTATAAACAAAAAAAAAGCAACAATTTTGGAAAAAAGCAATATATTTTTTACTTTTTGCTATAATAAATATCCAAAAAAAAAAAAATTATATATAATATAAAAATTCCTCAGTTTAGGCCGATATTTGTGGTAAAAAATTGCAATAGGCGTATATTGATTGGCTTGCACAAAAGTAATAGCGTCTACAAAATAGGGGATGGTTTTGCGGCATTTTATTTATCTTTTTTTATTAGTAATGGCGGCGATCTGAGATTTATTTATTTATTTTTGGCTGTGACATTGTCGGACACTTTTTGACACCATTTTGGGACCATTGTCATACAGCGATCAGTGCTATAAAAATGCACTGATTACTGTGTAAATGATACTGGCAGGGAAAGGGTTAAACACTAGGGGGCAATCAAGGGGTTAAGTGTGTCCTAGGGAGTGATTCTAACTCGGGAAGGGGGGGGATGGGCTACCACTAACATGACAGCGATCACTGCTCCCGATGACCGGGAGCAGTACATCTGTCATGTCACTAGGCAGAATGGGGAAATGCCTTGTTTACATAGGCATCTACCCATTCTGCCACTCTGTGACATGATCGTGGGACACCGGCGGACATAGAGCCTGCTGGCATGGTCACGCTGTAAGCGGTGGGGGGCGCGCTTCCCGCCAATTAAAGGGGACGTACAGGTACGCCCATTTGCCCACGGCTACCATTGTGCCGATGTATATCGGTATGCAGCGGTAGACAAGTGGTTAAAACAAGGGCAGCGGATTTAATAGATGGAAAGATGAAAAAAAGACAGAAGGTCCACTTTAAGTTTGTTTGTTTTTTTTTAACCATTTCAGTGTCATAATTGTATTTCTTAAGGCACATTGTGAAATGTATTTACCTGTAAATTCCAAGGATTTGTATTTGAAATTAACTTGCAGTTCTCTGTATTGACCATCCATGCAGATCAGCAGGAGAATCTGACACTGCGCTGCAGCTTCTTTAGGATAAAACATGCCCACATCTGATTACGTTACAGTGTCTAGTTTAGGGGTCAGCAACCTTTTCTACCTGAAGTGTCGACATATTAGTCAGTGAACCATGGCACGTTGTAGCTGTATAGTTGCATTTTCAGTTTTTGCACTCATAGTTGTATTGTTAATGTAAGTTAAACTAGTAAATGAAAAGGTGCACCTATGAAACCTGTTCAAATTCATGGCTTAGCAATGCTTTCTGGCCTGCAGGATGTTCATTTCAGCTGCACCCACATTTTAAAAATTTCTGTCGATCGACTCTAGGAGTGAAAATATCTGTTTGCATTTATCTCTGCATTTGGATTGACATATGCACAAAGGCCACCTTTTTTTCAAACCTACAAATTTTGTCTGGTAAACTCACCACAGTACAGATTAGAAAATATTTAAAGCGGTATGCCACCCATATAAAAGTCAGCAGCTACAAAAAGTGTAGCTGCTGACTTTTAATAAACACACTCACCTGTCCCACACTCCAGCAATGCGGGCACACCAAGCCCCGCTCCTCTCCCCGGCGCCAGCATTATAACTGTAGGCGCCCAGCCGGGCATGGGCGAGCCTCGCTGAGCACTGTGATATGCCAGGCAATCTTCTGGGACCTGTGAGGTGTCCCAGAAGATTGAACGGGGGGAGGGGGGGAGGTGAACTTCCTTCCAGTTCTGCGGAGACAAAGGAGGAAGAGGGAGCTGGATGCCTCTAAAAGGAGCCTATAAAAAGAAAAAGTTTTGCCTGGACCAACCACCAATGAAAAAAATCTAAGTAATGAATAGGATCAGATATTCATCCGATATAATTAATTGGATGCAGTTTGGGTTGCCTTGTATGGCATACAAAACAACAAGGAAAAAGAGATTCCCCCAAAGAAGGCAATTAACCCAAACACAATCTGCCAAAAAACAATAAATTTATTAAGCTACAAAACACCACACAAAAATACAAAATTGGGCAAATTAGGGAAGATATCAATGACCAAGTTAAAATTGATAACGTTATCATTAAAAACAACGGAGCCGCGGCCAAACATACCCCATACACACACCAATCACCACAGCAGATTCCTACTATATTGGGCAGTATCGTATGAAGTAAGTCCTTAGATCAATCCGAGTGTGGATAGTATGGTGGTATGGGGGTAAGGTGGATGAATGGATGTTTAATTATGAAACAGATTCAACACATCTTAGAGATTTGTAACAGTCCGGGAGCTAGACCCATAACGTGGGTAAAGCAACAGCAATGACCGGCAATGATTACTGGAGGTGGTTATAAACCCAGGACATACAAGCAGTAATATTGTAGAAAGCAGTAGGGGGAGCAGAAACGACTCAGGCTGTATTATAAATATAAACTGGAGTGATACTTCTCTCACCAAGTATATCAGCGGCTCATAAAGTCGTACGCTCTACCCCCAGGTGGTGTCTGTAGCATTCAAGCATTCAAACACCGTGAGCTCGCGGCTCCGAGGTGACGTGCTGACGCGTTTCACCAGCCAATCACCGCTGGTTTCCTCAGAGCAAAGGAGGGGTCCGTGGATGGGGATTAAATAGACTAGGTAAAGGGAGATGTAATTACATCTAATGACCACCAGATGTCATACACGGTTACCCTACTGCTTTCTACAATATTACTGCTTGTATGTCCTGGGTTTATAACCACCTCCAGTAATCATTGCCGGTCATTGCTGTTGCTTTACCCACGTTATGGGTCTAGCTCCCGGACTGTTACAAATCTCTAAGATGTGTTGAATCTGTTTCATAATTAAACATCCATTCATCCACCTTACCCCCATACCACCATACTATCCACACTCGGATTGATCAAAGGACTTACTTCATACGATACTGCCCAATATAGTAGGAATCTGCTGTGGTGATTGGTGTGTGTATGGGGTATGTTTGGCCGCGGCTCCGTTGTTTTTAATGATAACGTTATCAATTTTAACTTGGTCATTGATATCTTCCCTAATTTGCCCAATTTTGTATTTTTGTGTGGTGTTTTGTAGCTTAATAAATTTATTGTTTTTTGGCAGATTGTGTTTGGGTTAATTGCCTTCTTTGGGGGAATCTCTTTTTCCTTGTTGTTTTGTATGCCTCTAAAAGGAGGGTATCCGCTCCCCTTCTTGATGTGGCATGTCAGGGGGTCACCTTCACTTAAAGCAGAAGTTAAATTTTTGGGTGGAACTCCGCTTTAACACCACCTGTTGGAAAGGTTTCACATGATCAGCGCTGCTGGCTATAGCCAGCAATGCTGATTAGTGTATCCTGATGGCAGTGAAGTCTCCCCACCTTGAGAATACAATAGCTCAGCAGGACTGTTTGCCCCATCCACATCCAGGGTGTGGATGGGGGAATCAAGTGTCGTTTTTTTGTTTTTCCTGTTTTAACCCATTAGTTGAACAGAAAAAAAAAAAAAAGGGTTTACACTAGTGTAAATTGGATGTGGGTTTACCTGCATTCAAACCGCATGACATGAGCGTGTGACCGGCTCTCAATGGAGTGCACAGCAAAAGGGTTCTCTGTGTCTTTGGCTCCATTTCAGGCCTGATTTGTCCCTGAAATGGAGAACAGATGCACCGGACGTTGGGCCACGTTCGCACGAAGTGTGAGCCCAGCCTAATCCATGGACTGCTTTAGACTGCTGACCTTTTTGGTGTGGAAGGGGCACATCTCCTTAGTCCCTACACCTGGACAATGTTTTTATATTGACATTCTATGGCCAGACTGCTTGGCCAGAGACAATTCTTGAACAGAATATGAAGCTAGTAAAATGTAAGGAATTATCATGGGGATTCTCTTAAAAGTATTCTTGCTGCATTTCTTGGCATTTTCAAGATGGCCATAGTTGAGTTTTTATCGAGTGTAACATTTCAATTTTTAATAAAATGAAATTATTCAAAAGACTGGTATGGTGTACAACGTATTTATGATTTTAAATTTCATATCTTATTAGGAAAAAAGGAAAACTTTTCTCACAACTTTAAATTGCATTAATGTTCTAAAATGTATCCAAAATACATAAGCCTGTACGAAGACCCTTCTCTTCATTGGAACTTGCATCATTGTTGAGATTTTATAGGATTGTGCCACACTTCCAAAAAATGTATTTAACATTTTCATACCTCTAGTGGCCAGGGATTTAAAATAAAACTAAATGATAGGGGATCCATACTGTGTTTTTATAAATGTATATAATTTAAATGTTTTTCTCTAATGTATAGAGAGAATTGTAAATTGTATTCAGGGGATAAACAAGTTTGCACTTCATGATTTTAAAATGCAGAGTTAATAATCACATGGCAAATTAGCCCATTTAAAGTGTGTGTGTGTGTGTGGTGTTTTTTTTTTTTTTTTTTTTTTTTTCTTTTTTTAACCTCCCTGGCGGTATTCCCGAGTGTGGCTCGGGGTTAAAATTCAGGACCATTAGCGGTAACCCCGAGCCACACTCGGGATTGCATCGCAGGATCCTGGTGCCTCCTTACCTTGTCCCGGGGATCCTGCGATGTCCCCCGCAGTGTCCGTGGGCTCCGTCCTCCTCCGAAGCCTCTCTGTGCCAGGCTCCGTTCCTTGCGAGCGTCGTGACGCACGGGGGCGGAGCCTGGCGGCAAATTAAAAAAAAATGTAAAAAGCATAACACATACAGTACTGTAATCTTACAGATTACAGTACTGTATGAAATCATTTCACATCCCATTTGTCCCCAGTGCTCTGGCCCATGCCCTGCATGCAGTTTTATATTGCATATACTGTTCTTTCTGCCTGGAAACTGGAGATTGTCCATAGCAACCAAAAAGTGTCCCTTTACGTCAAAAATGGCTTTAGACCAGCTAGAAAACAGCGATAGTAAATTAGAACACTTGCAGAATTGAGCGATAGTGAATTGTGGGGAAATTTATTTTATTACTATTTATTTTTATTTTTTTTAATTATTATTTTTTTTTTTATTATATTATAATTTATGTTTTTGTGTTTCAAACTTTATCATACCCGGGATATCTACTAGACTCTTGTTTGGACAGATTTAAGTGTGTTATTGTTAAGAATTACAGGCCTACAATATAAAACGCCAAATTTCCATGCAAAATAATTGTACCGCTTTCAGCACCTAAAATCAGAAAGAATCATACCGCCAGGGAGGTTAATGGTAAATAGCACATTGGGGCACTAGTTCTAAGTATAAGAAATTTATTTTGATACTTGGCATCATCTAGTGGCCCAGACTTTTTTTGTTTGTTTTTTTTTTTAAGTCAAGAAAAAACAAAAAACAAAAAAAAAATTTGACCAGCACAGGAAATGGCGCAATAACATTTTTTTTTTTTTTTTTTCTTGTTTATTTTCAGTTGCATTTCCTCCTGTGCTATGGTCAGGAGTGTGCCACAGCTTAAGATACCAGTTTGTCCATTTTGGCTACACTCTACGAAAGAAACTTTTAAAAGATATGCAGGAAAAGGTAGCACAGAAGTACAAGACATTGTGTTGGCAACAAACTTCTTGAAATGACACTAGCACCGATAAATTGCATCTGTGCTACTGGTTTCAGATGTTTGCAAAGTGTCACATTTTTGAATGTATAGGTGTCTTTTGACACTGCCATAATATAAAACCGTTAATAGTTTCTGATTATGTTATTATGCAGAAGTGTGTCTTTGTAACTTCACCAGGGCCGCTGATAGAAATCATAGGGCCCCGTACAGCCTACCTGACAGGGCCCCCTTCAGCCCCACCCCTAGTCCCGCCCTTATACAGAGAGGCTAGGGTATACGTAAAGGCTAAATTGTGAGCGTGGCTAATTTAAAAATATGAGCCACACAGAGCTGGAAAATGGACGTGGTTTAAATTATGCTTAATTGGGCATGGCTTAAAGGGGTGTGGTTAGAGTCTAAGATGACTGTGTGTAGGATGCAGATGATATGGCGCTGCGTTCAAAACTGCACTGTCCAATTTCTCACAGTCAAACAGTTCTACATGAAAAAGAAGATGCCATTTTATGTCAGCTAAGCTAACTTTTAAAAAAAAGTTTTTTCTAAACTTTTAATGAGAAGTAATATTATGTCTAAGGGCCAGTTCAATCCATGCCTACATCTGAACTGTGAAGGAATGTGCTATGGATTCCTGTACAATTCAACCTGCATGCAAAATGCACTGCTTTTGCAATCTGCGGCAGGTGTCACTAAAAAGTTAATGACGCCGCAAACTTAGTGTGTTTGCCCTGCACCTGCCAGCCCTGGATCACCAAACGCAAACGCCAATGACTGGCTTCCTGGTTCTAATCTTGTATACGGCCGTGCTGTACTGGGTTCGCTGCGGTTTTTATGGATTTAGTTTTTAAATAAATTGAACCTACTACACTACGGGAGTCCCTTGTTTCTTTTTCCCGGGAGGAGAGGACTGACTGGTGCAACTAAGCACACAGAGGTGCCCAGGGCTGGAGCGCATGTCGGGGGGCCCTGAACGGGAGTGCTGGAGCGGGATCACGGAGGTGTGGAATACGAGCTGAGACATCCAAGGGGATCATCCATCCAAAGCCATCCACTCTATGCTTATTACCCCTGTAGGGGTGACTACTGTTGGTGAGTGGGGGCACACTGGGGGAGCACACTGGGGGAGCACCTGAAGTCACCAGATTTCATGAGCACAGAAGTCACGTTGTTTTTTCACTTTTTATTTTTGAGCTATACACGCTGGGTAAAGACACCCTTGAAATCTCGGATTGGATTAAATAAAACACAATATATATGATTTATGTGTATTTTTTGCATATATTATTTTCACATAGTCACATGGATTTTTGGCTTAAGCTGCAATATCTGTCCATTACTAACCTTCACCAGGACTAGAGGGAATTGGACATTTCATCTCCTAAGCGCGGACCTTTAAATATATCATAAAATAACCCTCCCTTGCTCTGTCCAAAATAGAAAAATACATTTTTACCTATAGTTTTACTTTAAAAGGGTACATTCGCCTTTGCAAAAAAAAAAAAAAATAATAATTCTTTTTTTTATTTTATTTTTTACCTGCAAAAAAAAAAATTATTTTTTTTTGTAATGGACCTTTAAAGCATTGCACCCACAATCGGCAGATCATGGGTGTAATGCCATGGTCCTGCACACTGTATCTGCCTGTCTGATATAACCAGGCAGTTACACTGTGACAGGAAGACTTAAAGGATAACTTCACCTTTTCAGAAAAATAATCGGCTTCCTCGTATGAGGAAGCTGATACACTGACAGGAAGAATGACCACAGTGCTGTGGCAGTTCATTGAAAGCTGCAAAGGCTGCCGGACCTTGTAGTTTTCTATTCATAGAGCGCTGTGAATGAGTGACGTGGGTGGAGCCCCACACGGCCATGATTTAAATTTTTGACAGCAAGCAGGTGGAGAAGAACCCCTGCTAGCTGGCACAGCGGGGATCAGGGAGCTGCGGTGGCCGGTGCATTCATGACATGTTAGATGCCGAATATGGGTGTAATATGTTATGAAAGGTGAACATATCCTTTAATCAACTACCACAGTGCTCAACAGCGCCATGGTAGTTAATTGAGAACTAAAGCCGACAGCTGCAAGAACACTGTGAATGGATGACGAGGCTGGGCGCTCAGAATCAGTCAATTCAAGGTATCCTCTGATTGGCTGAAGTGGTGAGGAGGATGGATGACAGCATGTTTCTTTATCGTACGTCGCGGGACACAGAGCCACAGTAATAACTGTATGGATTATATGGCACCTTCAGGTGATGTACACTGGCACACCCTAAACAGGAAGTTCAATTCCCCATATAACCCCTTCCCTTACCGGGAGTACCTCAGTTTTTTCGCCAGTGTCTTCGGTATTGGTCACGAGTAAAGACGTGCTGTGCTGAGCTCTGCTGAAATATTACTTACTGGGGCAAGCCATGCAACAGGATCCATTCAAAGTGTCTTTTCCAGACTGAATTGAATGGTGCCCGGGCCTCGTGTTCGAAGAAACAAGGTTTTACCTGTAATGCTTCTCTTTTTAGAGAGCTGGACCCCGGGATCCAGTATTTGTTTTTTTCAGCCATATTCCTGGCGGGGTGCTTTTTACAGGCCCAGGGCTGTGGATCCCCCAATTTAAAAAAGTTTTTTTTAACGGAGTCCACCGTGAGAGGTGAAGATTGGGTCTGTTACCACAGAACCCTGCAGCTGGATAAGGTAAGGGAGATTCCTAAGGAATTTTTCTAATTCTTGTTGGTTTTCTCCTTTTAAGTAAATGTTGTCATGCCTAAAGTCACCACCGGGGGCTGTCAAGAGCCTGACAAGCCATGCTTTTCAGTCTCTGTACAAGCTGCACGCTTCCTCCGGCCATGGCTCCAGGTTAAGTCCTGGGAAAGGGTTTTTTTTTTTTCTCCTAGGAATTTCCCCCCACCTGGATAGCTTTCCTCCAGGCAGAGGGAGCATGGCATTAGACGGAGGTGTGCCGCGCCGCTCCCGCCGCCTTTACGGCGGTTCCCTTCGGCAGCTCTCCTCCACCCCAGTCCTCCATGCTGTCCGGTCAAGATCGGAGCCCGCTCACGAGGGAAAAGTTCTATTTTAAAATAGATAAGGGAGGGGACGCGGTGGGTGGTCGGTGGAAGGGGGCAGGGCCTAGCGGTGTTGGCATGCTTCAGCGTCCTCAACGCGGGCTGTATTGCTATAAAATGCACCTTTTTCAGGTGCATACAGCTAGGAGGGACACAGAGCTAACGGGTGATATGTGAGTGGGTGACACAGGCATTCCCAGGCACATTTACTTAAAGCATCAGGCTGAGCTTAATAGCAGCGGCAGTTGCTGGACTATTGCTCAGCAGTGGGCGCATTTTTTGGTGGTACCTCTGCATTTGTGCTCGGCACTATCACCAGAGGAGGTGTTTCAAATGCCACAAAGACCAAGGACGCAAAGGGGTCACCCTCAGGTCCTAAGGACCCTCCCTCTGACCAGCCTCCTTAGAACGGGATGGTGTTGCAGAGTGAGCCATCAGGGCTGCAATTGCTTCCGACTCTTCAGCCCCTGTCTATATAAGAAAGATTAGTGGCTTTAATCACCTCTTCACAGAGTGGATGAAAATGCATTAGGTCCCCTTCTACCACCCAGGATCCTCAAACGGAGGAACTGTGGGAGGGGGAAGATGTATTCCGAGTGGAATCACCCAGATAAGCACTTTTTTCCTCCTAAAAAGTTTTCAACTCTATCCTATGGAGGAAAAATTTACTAAGATGTGGAGTATACCAGCAATTGACGCTGCTATATACTCTGTGAATAAGAGTTTGACTTGTCCAGTTGACAATGAGCAAATGCTTAGGGATCCAACTGATAAAAAATTTGAATTCCTATTAAAAAAACATTTTCGCCCTGGCAGGTTCAGTGGCTCAACCTGCAGTGGTGGCAATTGAGGTGTGTCAGTCCTTGAGAGACCATTTGAAACAGGTAATCAAAGTGTTCCCTGAGCAGCAGGCCCAGGAATTAGCCGAGCTGCTAGCGGCTTTGTGCTTTGCAATTGACGCAATCAGATTCTATTCTTCAAACCTCTCGCCTTATGTTTGGGTTGGTACATATGTGTAGAATCTTATGGTTAAAAAGTTGCTCAGCCGAAGCGCCATGCAAAAAGCTTCTGGCTGGTTTTCCTTTCCGTGATGAAAAGCTGTTTGGGGAGGATTTGGACAAATATATCCAAAAAATATCAAGTGGGAAAAGTACCATTTTGCCAGTTAAGAAAAAGAGTAAACGTCCCTCATTTAAATGGGCTTTTCTCCAGTGCCAGGGGCATCAGCCTCCAGGCAGACACGACCGCCTCCACCGTCTGGTTCAAGAGGTAAAACTCAGGGTCAACCCCAGGGACAAAAGAAGTCCTGGGGGAGGAAACCCACAAGACAGAATGCTAAAGCCTCTTTATGAAGGGGCGCCCCCGCTCGCTCAAGTGGGGGGAAGACTTCTGCAGTTCTCAAAGGTCTGGCAGGAAGAATTTTGGGACAGATGGGTGGTCTCCACAATAGCTCTAGGTTACAAACTAGAGTTCTGAGAATTCCTGTCTCCTCGTTTCCTCAGGTCAAATGTCCCCAAAGATCCAGAGAAAAAGTCTTTCTAGTGTTGGACCGACTTTTGTCGCGAAAAGTGATCATGGTGGTTCCCGTGGAAGAGCAGGTGTCAGGCTTTTATTCAAACCTTTTCACGGTACCAAAACCAAATCGGAGTGTCAGACCCATTCTAGATCTTAAAGATCTAAACCGGTTCCTGAAGATTCACACTTTTCGCATGAAATCAATCCGATCAATAGTCTCCATCCTACAAGGGGGAGAGCTTCTGGCATCAATTGACATCAAGGATGCATACCTGCATATACTATTTTTCCCGCTCACCAGAAAAATCTGCGTTTTTGAAGTAGGACTTCATTTTCAATTTGTAGCCTTGCCTTTCGGTCAGGCTACTGCACCTCGGGTGTTTACAAAACTTGTGGCCCTTCCTCTGGCCAGCTTAAGGACTCAAGGTATAACCATAATAGCATACATGGACAACCTGCTCTTAATAGTCCGCTTGGACCAAAGCGTGGTCACCACAGTCAACTACCTGGAATACCTAGGTTGGGTCATCAACTTAGAGAAATCTTCTTTTAAAGCCAATAACAAGATTAGAGTACTTGGGTCTGGTCATAGATACAGCCCAGAAGGTGTTTTTACCCCAGGCAAAGATCAGCGCCATAAAGGAGCTGGTCCAAGGGTTCAGGACAAAGAAGGATCCTTCCATTTGCCTTTGTATGAGGTTGTTGGGGAAGGTGGTGGCTTCATTCGAAGCAGTTCCCTATGCTCAGTTTCATTCGAGACTGCTGCAAAACAGTATCTTATCGGCCTGGAACAAGAAGATTCAAGCACTAGATTTTCCAATGCTCTTGTCGCCAAAAGTGTGCCAGAGCCTCAGTTGGTGGAGGATATCCGATAATCTGCAGAAGGGGAAATCCTCCCTCCTTACCGGTTACCTGGAAGGTGGTAACAGATGCCAGCCTTTCAGGTTGGGGAGCAATCCCGGATGAAGCGTTTGTCCAAGGGAAATGGTCCAGAACCGAAAGGACCTTGCCCATCAACATTCTAGAAATTCGGGCAGTGTGTCTAGCCCTAAGGGCCTGGACATTTAGGTTGCAGAACCCACCTGTTGGATTTGTTAAAATCATACGGGTGGGAAGATGGATACACTTGGATATCCTTAGATGTAAACTCTCTATAGACATCTATCCCCCATACCTTCGGACTAACAGCAATAAATCACTTTTTGTCCGAAAATCCATATATGAGGCATGGACAAGCTGCCTTTTATCCTTGACTGTGCAAGGTACTGTCTAACATACAACTACTTTAGTTTTGATGACCAGTACTACTTGCAAGTCCAAGGAACAGCGATGGGTGCCAATTTCGCACCCTCCTACGCTAATTTAGCTATGGGACTGTGAGAACATAGACACATTTGGCAAAACAACCGCTACCTCAAACACCTTATTTTTTATGGACGATATATCGATGACAACATCTGGGATGGTGCTGGTGATGTCATCGATGATATTGTTTCCCATTGCAATGACAATCCATATGGCCTTCGTTTCACCAGTGTTACGGATCGAGATAAACTGGCATTCCTAGATATTGATCTTTATCACAAAAACAACAAAATACATGCTAAGAATTATTTCAAGCTGACAGCAGGAAATTCACTGCTGCACTATAAGCTGTCATTACCGAAAATGGAAAGATAACATACCAAAAGGGCAATTTTGCTGATTGCGGAGAAATTGTACTGAAACGTAAGAATACATTGAGCAAAGCTGCCTTCTAAGAAACAAACTCAAGGACAAAGGCTATCCTGCATCATTGTTAGATCAGGCCCAAAAACATTATCTACAACACACTCCCCCAGTCATACACAAAAAAAAGTTTTGATCAATCAGGCCGTTTTATTAGGACATTCCACACTGACATTAATAAAATGGAGACCATCTTCAAAAAGCACTGGCCAATTCTTCTTGAAGACCCACACCTTAGACCCGTTTTAGCTGATCACCTTAAAATCATCTATAGGGAAGCCCCTAACATAAAAAATAAAATTGCGCCCAGCAAATTAAAGTCACAAAAGAGTATCACACAGGCACATGTCTGCTTGATTCCTTTAAGAGACATGTTCCAGTGCAAAAAGCCATTGTACAAAATCTGCAGTTATGTCAAACATGGCAAGAAGCAATTCTCAACAAAAGGAAAAACTTATGTTCTAGGAGACTTTTACAATTGTAGCTCTGACTTCGTAGTCTATGGCCTGATCTGTCCTTGCAATTTAATGTACGTGGGACGTACTATATGCCCATTGAGAGAAAGATTTGGTGAACATCGTAGAAAAATAGAGGGAGGCAAGGATAAGCATAGCGTTCCACGTCACTTTGCAGAATACCACAATAAATCCACAGAAGGCCTTGAAGTTTGGATCCTAGAGCAAATGCCAAAAAATCTCTCCCAGGCAGAAAGATTCCAAAAATTATGTGAACGAGAGACCTACTGGATTTATTCCTTAAATACTTTAAATCCTGGTGGAATTAATGAGGAGTTAGAAATTTCTACAATTCTGTAAGATGTTTATTCTAAAGTATTGAACATATTTCCCAATTTTGTTTTGTTTCGCTCTAGGTGATGTTACGTGTTGCTCCTCCTTTTTTCTTTACAAAACAATATTCTTGCTTTCAGAACCCTTGGGGTGGGTGGCCCTTCGGCAGCTCGTAAGTAATCAAGCCTATCCTCCATCCCCCTTCTTTCTTCTTCTTAAACCCCCCCCCCCTCTTCCTTTCCATTTCTTCATTCCCAACCCCCCCTTCTATTATTCACTCTTTCCCATTCCCCTTCCCCTCCGAAACTCTAGGAATAATGCCAATAAAACATTAATTATCAACTCATTCATAATACCTTTTATAACAATAAATACCTGAAAATATCTGAATATATTCCAATTTATTAATCATTATAATATATATATATATGTGTGTGTGTGTGTGTGTGTGTGTGTGTGTGTATATATAGATATATCTATATATAGAGATATATATCTAATTCTACATATCTGTTATGTTGTGAAAATTCTAATATACGGTGTGTGTAAATCTTGTAAACTAAAATCCTAAACCTCTTCCTCTTTTTCTCCAATCATTATTTTATTTGTTTTGATCAATTTTTATAATAATTCAAGTTTGTTTTTATCTCTATAATATATGTTGAATCAGTATATGTTCTGTATTTGTATCATTGTACCAATTACCTATATCATGTTATCACCTGAAGAAAGAAAACGTTGTTGTGAAGCATATGTATGTATGCACACATTATCCCATTGTCATAATGAATTGTCAATAGAATATTGCCCCTGTGATCACACAGCCTGTGATATAAAATTTCACCACTAGGTGGCAGTGCTATTGCAGCATATAAATAGACCACATACAGCCAATGACCCATAGCTTGATAAAGGAGCGTGCTTACTGCGCATGCTCGGAAATGCAGGCAGTACAGCCACCACATTGTACTCTGCACTCCAGCCCTCCTGACTGTCTGGCCGCGTTCCAGGCCTCGCTGTGGATCTGAATCCCGAAAGTAACCTGTGGACCAGGACACCGGCTGCATAGGGAGAACCAATGCTCCATTCTATCCGGACTGCTGAGATCGCATGTGGCTCTACTGGATTCCCCTGCACCGAACAACAGTTTCCTATATGAGTGTTTTAATGCAATTTGTCATTAAATCTATACAGTCTTACTAAGAGGTGCCTGTTTTGTTTTTCTGTCTTCTATATCTAGAGATGAAACTGGCCTTGAGTACTATCAAGGGCCAGGTCTCTGCATTAACAGTATTGTTTCAGCATCCGCTTGCTTCGCATTCTTTGATCCGAAGCTTTATAAAGGGGGTAACGCGGCTTAATCCACCGGTTAGGGCACCTCTGAACCCTTGGGACTTGAATTTAGTTCTGTCGGCATTACAGAAGCAGCCTTTTGAGCCGATACAACATATTCCTTTGGTCCTTTTGACAAGGAAGCTAGTTTTTCTGCAAGAAGGGTATCGGAGTTGGCTTTCCTGTAAAGAGCCATATTTAATTGTTCACAAGGATAGAGTAGTATTGCTCCTCATACTAGCTTTCTGCCAAAGGTGATTTCAGGTTTTCACCTAAACCAGGATATTGTTCTACCTTAATTTTTTCCAGAACTCTGTTCTTAAGAAGAAAAGTCACTACACTCTTTTGGATGTAGTGAAAGCAATCAAAATCTATTTGAAGGCGACTGCTCAGATTCGAAAAACGGATGTTTTGTTTGTGTTGCCTGAAGGTCCTAAAAAAAAAAAAATCACAGGCGGCATCGAAATCTACTATTTCTAAATGGTTTCAGCAAGTAATTGTTCAAGCTTATGGTCTGAAGAGGAAGATTCCACCCTCTCAAATCAAAGCGCACTCCACCAGGGCTGTTTAGTGCTTCGTGGGCAGTGCATCACCAAGCCTCCATGGCTCAAATCTGCAAGGCTGCAACCTGGTCTTCAGTCCATGCATTTACCAGATTCTATCAGGTGGATGTAAGAAGACATGAGGATATCGCCTTTGGGCGCAGTGTTTTGCAGGCAGCAGTATAGGTCCTCAGGTCTGATTGCACCCTACTTTTGATTGTATCCCCTCCCCTCAGGTGGCATTGCTCTGGGACATCCCATACAGTTATTATTGTGGCTCTGTGTCCCATGATGTACGATAAAGAAAATAGGATTTTTATAACAGCTTACCTGTAAAATCCTTTTCTTGGAGTACATCACAGGACACAGAGGTCCCTCCCCTCTTTCTGGTTACATGTGTATTGCCTGCCTACAAACCTGAGGTACTCCTGGTAAGGGGAGGGGTTATATGGGGAATTGAACTTCCTGTTTAGGGTGTGCCAGTGTCCATCACCTGAAGGTGCCATATAACCCATACCGTTATTACTGTGGCTCTGTGTCCCGTGATGTACTCCAAGAAAAGGATTTTACAGGTAAGCTGTTATAAAAATCCTATTTTTTTTTTTTTCCACATCTGCCATTCAGAGGAAGCTTTGTATTGAACGATAGAGAAGCACTCAGCCTGACTGTAATTCCAGCAACAGACAAGAAGTCGCCTGTGCTGCTGCCATAACACCTGTATTTAGCTAAGGTGAAAACAGGCCAGTACAGCACACACAACGGTCACATTGGTTTGTAATGTGTGACTTCACATGTAACCCAAAGCCTAAACTAAACACTTTAAATTGAGAGTTAAAGTCTGAATTTTTTTAAAATGAAAAAAAAAAAGTCATACTCCCCTGCTCTATTCAGTGTTATCGCACAGAGCGGCACCGATCCTCCTATTTGCGGGTCCCCAGTGGCAACCTTGGCTCCTTCTTTGTGTGTCCCCAAAGAAAGCTTTTTGCTATGAGAACACACAGTGCGTGCCCGCTCCCGACCTGTGTGTCTATGGAGCCATGCTCCATAGACTTACACTGTGGGACTTAGGCCCCCCCCCCCAATTCCTCATCACTGCATTTGATCGATAGCAGAAAGAGCCAATGGCTCCTGCTGCTGTTTGAGGCTGGGTTCATACTTAAAACGAATGAGGTTGACAGCAGGAGTCTGGTGCGTCCCTGTTCTCCATTTTGATGGATAAATCTGGCCCGAATTTTTGCCTGAATTCAGACCTGAAACGGAGCTGAAGACACACAGGACCCCTGTGCAATCCGCTCCGCAGCCACTCCGGAGGTGTGTGAACCGGGTCCATAGAGAGCCAGTCAGTCTCCTGTCATGGAAATTGGATGTGGGGCAACCCGCATCCATTTCTCGTAAGTGTAAACCCAGCCTAATGAGGAAGAGGGAAGAATCGTTGCAGCTGTGCACAGCGCTGATCTCTTCTCCCCTCTTTCTCTTCATACAGGGAAACTGAATTTTATTTATTTTTTTATTTTTTAATGCAAGCAATGCATTCAGATAAATGTTTTTAGGTTTAGTATTACTTTAACATTAAGCCCTCAAAATGAATGCTTGAATCCCAGCTGTAGTCAAAATATTTAAATTTGACAAATTGAGAGCCACTATATTAGAACCACTGTCGGATATTTGCTTTTAATTTCTTTTTAAATCTAGTTTAAATTAAGGTTTCAGTTGCACACCTTCTAAACATACAGTGTATCCGGAAAGTATTCAACGCTTCACTTTTCCACATTTTGTTATTTTACAGCCTTATTCTAAAATAGATTAAAGTCATTATTTTCTTCAAAATTCTACAAACCATACCCTAATAAAGACAACGTGAAAGAAGTTTGTTTGAAATCTTTGCAGATGTCTTAAAAATAAAAAACAATTACATGTACTCAAGTATTTACAGCCTTTGCCATGACACTCAAATTGAGCTCAGGTGCATCCTGTTTCCACTGATCATCCTTGAGATGTTTCTACAACTTGGTTGGAGACCACCTGTGGTAAATTCAGTTGATTGGACATGATTTGGAAAGGTACACACCTGTCTATATAAGGTCCCTCAGTTAACAGTGCATTTCAGAGCATGTCATGTCTACAACTTGGTTGGAGACCACCTGTGGTAAATTCAGTTGATTGGACATGATTTGGAAAGGTACACACCTGTCTATATAAGGTCCCACAGTTAACAGTGCATTTCAGAGCACAAACCAAGCCATGAAGTCCGAGGAATTGTCTGTAGACCTCCAAGCCCGGATTGTATCAAGGCACAGATTTGGGGAAGGGCAGTGACCAAGAACCCGATGGTCACTCTGACAGAGCTCCAGCGTTTCTCTGTGGGAAGAGGCGAACCTTCCAGAAGAACACCTATCTCTGCAGCACTCCACCAATCTGGCCTGTATAGTAGAGTGGCTAAACGGCAGCCACTTCTAAGGAAAAGGCACATGGCAGTCCACCTGGAGTTTGCCAAAAGGCATCTGAAGGACTCTCAGACCACGATAAATAATTCTCTGGTCTGATGAAACAAATATTGAACTCTTTGGCCTAAATGGCAACTGTCATGTCTGCAGGATACCAGGCACCGCTCATCACCTGACTAATACCATCCCTACAGTGAAGCATGGTGGTGGCAGCATCATGCTGTGGTGATGTTTTTCAGCAGCAGGAATTGGGAGACTGGTCATGATCAAGGAAAAGATAAATGCAGCAATGTACAGACATCCTTGCTGAAAACCTGCACCAGAGCACTCCGGACCTCCAGGCTAGGGCGAAGGTTCATCTTCCAACAAGACAACGACTCTAGGCACGCAGCCAAGATAACAAAGGAGAGGCTACGGAACAACTTTGTGAATGTCTTTGAGTGGCCCAGCCAGAGTCCAGACTTGAATCTGGTTGAACATCTTTGGAGAGATCTGGAAATGGCTGTGCACCAAAGCTCCCCATTCTGATGGAGCTTGAGAGGTTTTGCAAATAAGAATGGGATAAACTGCCCAAGCTTGTAGCATCATATTCAAAAAGACTTGAGGCTGTAATTTGTGCCAAAGGTGCTTCAACAAAGTATTGAGCAAAGGCTGTGAAAATCCCATGTACATAAGTATGTACATGGGATTTTTTTGTTTTTTATTTTTAAGGAATTTGCAAAGATTTCAAACTTCTTTCACATTGTCATTATGGGGTATTGGTTGTAGAATTTGGGGGAAAATAATGAGTTTCAATTTATTTTGGAATAAGGCTGTAACATAAAAAAAATGCAGAAAAAGTGAAGTGCTGTGAATACTTTCCGGATGCACTGTATATAGCTAGCCCAGGTTAAAATCTCGGAGAGGTCATGATAGAGTGAATCCAATCTCTAACACAAATATATTCTTCCTAATAAAAATGTAGGTGTCTAAATCCAAGGATAAAAGGCCCTGAATGGGGACAGATTAGAGCCCTTGTCATTGTTTCTCTTGTTGTGTGTGTGTGTGTGTTGTTGTGTCTTTTTTGTTTTTTTTAAATTGGGCTTTAAACATCAAAACATCAACCCTAATGCCCCGTACACACGATCAGACTTTCCGGCAACAAAACCGTGGCTTTTTGTGCTTTTTGTTCGAAGGATGTTGGCTCCAACTTGTCTTGCATACACATGGTCACACAAATGATGGGCAACAATTACAAACGTAGTGACGTACAAGACGTATGTGATGTCTCCATTGCGAACGCTAGTTATATCTCCGGCTCGTACTTGATTCCAAGCATGCATCGACTTTTGTCCGACGGACTTGTGTACGCACGATCGGAAAGTCCGACAACAAACATTTGTTGGCGGAAAATTTGAGAACCTGCTAGCCAACATTTGGAGGAAAGTCTGACAACAAATGTTCGATAGAGCATACACACGGTCGTATTTTCCGCCAACAAGCTCACACCCAACATTTGTTGTCGGAAAATACGATTGTGTGTACGGGGCATTAGGCTGGCCATACAATTTTCTTGTACAACTTCCTTTTAGATTTACCAAAATCATATAATATAAAGTCAAACCTAAGCTGGGTGTTTTTTTTTTCTTTTTGTGGAAGAATGGGGATCTCGCTGCTTTGGGACATGGAAGTCAACGCTGTATCCTGGCTTAGGCCGACGAGGCCCAGGCCTGGGGCAGCACGGTAAGATTCCCCACCAGCTTGCGCTACACTGTTGGTGTAATGCCATTCTTATGGGGTGGACTGGGCTGAGGGGCAAATTAGCCTAGCGCCCCCATAAAGCTTCTGCACTGCTTCTGGTATGCAGGCGGCTGGCATTCTGCAACTGTGTGGGGGGGGGGGTGCTGCTTCTAATTTTGACTGTCCTATCATCCTGGACCACAAACCTTCCTCACTGTGCTATGTTTTCTGCTGCACCATTGGCATGGTTATATCTTCTTAGTCCTCTCCATAAAATTATCAGAAATTTGTGCTTACAGTAGAACTATAGGCAACACTTTTTTTTTTTTTTCATTTTGGATAGAGTAAGGGAGGGTTATAACCCATCAGTTTATTTTTTTACCATCCCTGTCCCATTGCAGAGATTTCCCTTCACTTCCTGCCCCATAGCCAAACAGGAAGTGAGAGGAAATCTATGCGAATTAAGGGAATCCATTGTTCCCCCCCCCCCCCCCCCCCAGGCCCCCAGAACTAGTGTCCCCACTTGAAAATTTCAGGGCGGGTCCTAAACAGCAAGGAGTGTGGCCTTGACAGGAAGGGGTGGGTCATATTTAAATTAGGGGTGCACGAGTTTAGTCAGGCCTAGGGCAGCACAAAACCTAAATGCTGATTGAGGATGTGTTCGCTAACACCTATCAAAACAATTGACTTAGCAACTGTTCGCTGTATGTGTGTAAACTGAAAAAACAATGTATTGATACATACTGTACAAACAGTATATTTTGTATTTGCACTTTTTTTTGTCAGGCCATTTTTTAAATACCAAAGACTATATAGGCTTGGAAAATAAGCATTCTGAATATTGCTTTAATTCAAAGCATGCAGCTCACAAGGAAAAAAGCTCCGCTTGAGATCAATTTTAATATAGAGTTGTAGTTTGTGTGTGTGTGTGTGTGTGTGTGTGTGTGTGTGCGCGCTCGCAAAGTTTTCAACTGAATTGAAATCCTGTGGGTTTTTTCATCCTGCTCCATTTTGACATTGCCATGTATGTCACTCTCTCTCTTTTGGCATCGCCATGCATATGTCGCACTACTGACAGCATATTGTGTTCACAGTCCACATAGATGCAACATCCTTAGTTAATATTGGATTTTTCCAGAAAGCTTTTTTTTAGTAAAGATACAATGCAAGTAGATCTTTAGAAGTGAACGTTTGTGAATAAGCTGTGTAACTAATACCATACTTTGTGATACAAAATCACAGCAAAATGTAGTTAATATCCAAATATAACCCTATTTGGTCATAGGATGTTTTTGCACTGTCCAGCTGGTGCCTATGTGTAGTTTAATTTAATATTTTATATTCTGTACAAATAAAAATTAAAATAACTTTTTTTTGTACTGTATTTCTTTGATTAAACTAGGAAGATTAATATATTTGTACTCAGTCTACTTATGCATTGTTTTAGGAAAGGAAGAAGGAATAGAGAATTGACCTGGGGTGTGCTGTGGTCAGTATGCCTAAAAGGGGGCAAAAATAAAGACCGTAGGATGAAGCTATCAAAAGATTTATTGAAAACTGAAAGTAACATTTAATCAGTAAAATTAACAAAAGCTTGTGACATCTCGACCAGTGGATCCGGGATATAGCTGGAAAAGCATGATGACTTCTACCTACCTAATTTTTTTTGATCACATGAACAGGGACCCCTTGGCGAGAAGCTGCAGAAGTTGCTCCCATTGTGAAAGAATGGCCAGAATATGCCTTGGGGTCCAACCCAAATTAGACAGTAGGGTGTGGCAAGGATGCATGAACTGAACTGTAGAGAGGAGAGCACTAGGAAAAGGCAACAGTGGACTATCCCTGGGCTTGTCCGCTGTTCCCCTCACGAGCTGGTCTAAGACCAAAACTGGGCACCATGCATTGCTGGTCTTGAAAAATCTGTCAGTGCCAACTCCCGTCTGCTACGTCTTGTAAGTATGCAGATGCAACCGAAAGTGGTCGGGGTAGCTGACTGGCCAAGAGTATACTGGATCCTGGCCCAGTACATGTAAACTCCCCAGGCCTCAGGAAACCAAAAAAGGCCAGGGACATGGCTGCCTTAAGCACCAAGCTAGGTAGCAACCCGAAGGGAGACCTGGTGAATATATCGGACATGTCCCGGAATATGTGTCCCGTTATGGGAAGTCTGCTAGCTACAGCAGGAGGGCTACTCTTCTGAATCCCTTTCAGGATAGCCTTGTTGGGGTGTGCCGAAAAATGGACGGCCTGTTGGGGTCCTGTAAAGACCAAAAGTGCTGTATACTCACCAGATATATTCTGATGGTGCCATGGACCAGTTTGATCTAAGAGTGGCAAAAGGCTGTGAAAGCCAGTAAATACTGAGTGCTGTAGCCATCAAACCTAGGATACCGTGACGTACACCTCCCTGGTGTTCACGACAATGATTTGTCGATCAAGGCTGCTGCGATGGCCCAGTGGGTATCTAGTCCATCATTAGTTGAAGGAAATGTGGGGATGGAGTAGCTCAAGCTTCTGCGTCCGGGACCTGCCGGAAAAACAGTGGGTAATTAAAATGGGACAGAGCATCTGCCACTATATTCTCTACACCATTGATGAACCTGCAGTGTATGCGGAAGTTTAAAATGGAGGGACAGCCAAATAAGCCTACGCACAAAAGGCATAAGTAAAGACCTGGATCTGCACTTGTTGACAATTTCTGATGTGGCCTGATAATCCGTTGAAAAATAAAAGGCAGTCTGACCTACCCACAAGTTACCCCACACCTGTGCTTCCGCAACTATGGGGTAGATTTTGAACAAAGCTGATGTCTCTGTGGACCCCGGAATAGTCAAAACCTCATCCGGCCAAGGTCCCGCCGTGGCTGCTGCATCTGTAGAGACTTGAGGGGAAAACCCTGAGTCTGCGGGGATAAACGTGGTAACACCATTCCAATGTTGTCGAAACACGTCCCACAAGTGTAAATCCGACAAAGCGGAAGGATCTAGTTTAACACAAGAATCGGAGTCGAGAACTGAGGGTAACAAAGACAATAACCTAGAAATGAAAGACCTCCCCTGGGGAATAATCCTCATTGCAAAATTCAGCATACCCAGCAGAGACTGTAATTCAACCCTAGTACAGACTTGGGAGCTTATAAACGCATGTATACGTTCTCTGATCCTTACCAGCTTGTCTGTAGGGAGATTGGCCTGCATGGACTGCGTATCAAGTGTGGTCCCCAGAAATGTAAGTTTAGTAATTGGGCTTTACATTTTCTTAACTTCCAGTATGATGTGATGTCAGTTTCTGTAGGTCAGCGGGGGCTTGTTCATAATGCTCGATGAGGAGAAAATCGTCCAAATAGTGGATAACTTCCCGACAATTTTCTCTGTGTGTGAGGATCCAGCTGAGTGCTTGTGAGAAACGAACAGCCAGGGGCTACTTTTAGAGCCAAAGGTAAGTTTTTGGTGGCAAAATAATAAAACCCCTTCCACTTAATTCCATGCCACTGCCAGAGTGATAGCAGAATCGGAAGAAGTTTAAAAGCGTCCGCTATGTCAGCTTTGGATAGCCAAGCGCCCTCTCCCATCCGAATCCGATACGCTGTATTGCCTAATCCACTGATGCGTACTTATGTGAAAACTCCTCTGATGGAATCAAAGAGTTAAGGCTAGGCACATGCGAACAATGAGTCGTAAATTAACCGTAATTTATTAGAAAACTTCCCTTTGACAAGGCCCTAGGGGTTGACCCTCCAAACCCAGAAGGGCGGTGTTGGAAAAGGACCAATGACAAAGCCCTTCTTGAGTTCAGACTGAAGCAACAAATCCACCGTCTCCATGGCTGTGGCAGATGACCTCAGATTCTGACACTCAAAAGTGCCTAGTGGCAAGGAAACAAACCCAGTGTGGAACACCTCTGTGAAACTTTCTACCAAAAATTTGCTCAACCATGGTGATGGATGGGTGGCTAAACAAGACTGTAAAAAAGGCATGTTAATGTGGCTTAGTCCCATGGACTTGTTCTGTCTCAGTGTACAGGCAGACTTGGGGTGAGCCCTGAAACAACTGGTACAGATATGTAAAAGACAGCACTGGCTATAGTTGCACGAAACAAGGTTGAAATTGTTACAGATCTGTGATTTACCTAAAAAAAAATTAATGGGCTGGCCTAATTTGTCACAAGGTGCAGGATGGACTGGGGTCGGGAGTGAATTACCTGAAGCCCTGGACGTACCTGGTAGCGTGGGAAGTTCCGAATTGGGGCACCAGTAAGCGGTGTGAGTGGACGATTGGCAATTAGCACAAACTGGCGACCTAAACCCAGCCAAATGTCGGAAAAAGAATTCTGTGTCTGTTACTCCAAACCGTCATCACTTGGTATTGAGCAAAACAGGCTGCGGCCTTGGCAGAAAATGAACGATGATAGTCGTAAAAATTTTACCCACCATACTTCTGACCTAACTCTACCACTGTATAAAGGTAAAGATCCAGCTCTTCCCTTCTAAGTGGACTTGCAGAGCAAATTACGGCTCTGAACAAACTAAAGGCCAGGACAAACTCTGGCATGGAGAGCTTGTGGTTGAGCCTATGATCCCTGGTCTTTACTACCATGAAACAACATCACCGCAAGTGTACGATCTATTAACAGGGATGCCAAATTAACATCTTTGCCCTCCAGAATGTCTTTTTTGATGTTCCCAGGAATAAAATGTGCCGGGGTAATGGGAGGAACACCCATGCTATTACCTGGGCCTATAGGTACAGGGCTTGGTACCAAGGGGATCCTGGGACCTGCTGATGCCCCTGGAACGGTAGACGCTCCTGACACTGGATTCGGCTGACTCTCCAAAACCTCAACCCTGGCACGCAATTCCTGGCAGGAAGTCACCAGGGAACTCAGGGTAGCGTGAATTTGTGAGAGGGATGAGGCCACAGGTCGAAGGGTAACTTGCTCCGCGCCAGAGCCTGAAGCACAGGGGAAAAGTAACCTGAACAGCTCAGCGTTGCGTGCTGAAGCAGGGTATGAAATACCCCTGCACTGTAGTTCTGCCATGAGTCTTGGGACGGTCCAGGTTCTTAAGGAGTGCATGCTACCATGTTCCGAACCCCTAGCCGGAGAAGGAGGGATGGATGCAAAGTCCTCAATGTCCGCTGCTTGTGACATAACCTGCATGAAACCATGAACAAATACTGTCATAAGCCAAGAAATGTAAATTAACCATACCCATCACCTACCTTTTGACCAACCGGCTGCCCCCCCTCCCCCCCCGCCCTTCTTTTTTTTTTTTCCTTTCAACAGTGACTGTGAAATGACAAAGAAAACGTTTGTGCAGGACTGAAAACGTGTCAGCCTTGTGAATTTACAAGGCCGAGTTACCTGATTCATATCAGGCAAATTAACAATGTGAACTCAGGCCTTTGAACCTGAAATCGCGTCAGGCTACTGATGTGAGTAGTGAAATGTTTGTAATGTGAGTGGTATGAGAACAGATGAGGAGACTTACCACTGCACAAGCCAATTAGAAATGACCATCTCAATCCGTACGTACCTATAAACGTGATAGGTAATGCTGCAGTGGTAACGCCATGCCCCAATCGTGAAGATGTGATGCTAAACTTATATATATATATATATATATATATACGTATACGTGGAAATGACTAAAACTTGTCTGCTTTGTCACTTCCCTTGAAGCATAGCAGGCAACCCAAATGTGAACTCAAGCCCGAGGAGCCTGAACCGTGCCCAGCCAAATGATATAAGTAGTTAAGTGTCTGCGTAAGAAATTTGAAAACTTAAGCAGCGGATGAGGAGATTTGCCATTGTACAAGCTGATTAGAAACGATCACCTCAACCCATTGGAACCCATAAACGTGATGGGTAAATGCTACAGTGGTGAATGGCCATGAGACCCAAGGTGTAAAGATACGACATGTTCCGTGAAATGGGAAAACAGAAAATCAACCTGAAATGAACTGAACCAGGAAGAAAAAACAAACAAAATGAACTCCAATAACCTGTTGAAACTTAGAAAACCACCACTATAGAAAGAAAAACAAAAAACACAAAGCTACCACTTAGAAACAACGCGTATGGACCGACGAGTCGGGTTTGAGAAATGAAAGTAAACCACCCCTGAAAATCTGTCATGAGGAAACAAACAATACCCACCTGAAAATGACTGAAACCGCAAAATATAAAACTTTTTGAGTCCTGTTGATGTGTAAAAACCAACTATAGCAAAGGAACATAAGCATACAAAACTACCACTCAGGATAAATACGTACAACATGTAGGCCACTAGTCTAGGACAAGGATTCCTCCTTTTTTTTTTTTTTTTCCCCTGATATCATACCCCGGTCAAAGAGACATGGGAGTATGACTACCACCGAAACATCACCGTGCATCTGTGGGGTGGTCCGTGAAGTCATGCATGCAGATGTGACCCCCTGAACTGGAGAATGGGGTGCCCTGCTAGCCATAACCTGGAATGTAACCATGATAACACAATCCTCTGTGAATGTAGCAGGAGTGAGACTCGGTGTCAAAGTGGGACAGAGCCAATAAAAACATGAAGAAAAAAAAAGACCTCTAAAATACATGGCAACAGCAGCAGAGGGCCCCCCAGCTCCTCCACAGCCCTGGCCAAGCCGACAGACATTTGTACTCTGAGAAAAAACCCTCCCCAATAACGATATCCACCTGAACAGCCCGCCCAACCCCCCCACACACACACACACACACACACACACACACACACACACACACACACACACACACACACAAAAGCCCTTGTAACAGAGTGCACATGCTGAATCCCCAGGGGTGGATGAGCAGTAGTATTTAAGTGTACACTGTAGACAAAGTGAGCTGTGGTCGCAAAGATTTAAAGTTTTAATATATAGCAGTAGTACATGTGGCAGTAAAGTACTATTAGTGTACCAGCATCTATGCAGAAGTATATGTGGTTAGTGGCAGCATAGCAGTGAAGCAGTACATAGCAGCAGAAATGATATGTCAGAAATGTCATGCTCCACCCTTTGGGCTCCTTCTGCTAATTTCATGTTAGTAGACGTTTGGTGAGTGTTGATTCGCGCTTTTAATAATAAATAACACGTTATCTCCTCCGATTCCACAACATGTCTGGATGACGAATGGCCGTTCAGAAACGAACTGAAAAGTGCAAAATGAAACACTCACCAAACTTCTAACACGAAATTAGCAGAAGGAGCCCAAAGGGTGGTGCTAAAGAGCTGAAAAACCACGTAGTACGTCACTACGTTTGTGTTTGTTGGCCGACAATTCCTTGCCGTTTTGTATGCAAGACAAAATCCAGGCACATGCCCTCGGACAAATATCCGAGATTTTGGCTGTAGAAAATCCGATCGTATGTACGAGGCTTTAGGGTGTCTTTGTCCTCTCGCTGTACTGTGACTAAGGAGGAACAATGTAGATGCCCTCGGATAGCAGCATTGTAGAGAATAGTATTTGGATGGGCTAATAAATAGATGAACTTCACATGAGTGCCAAACTCCAGCTGACATTTTTGAGCAGTTACTGGAACTATTTTTTAAAAATTTTGTAATTTAGGTCTTACCATTGTAAAAACTACAGGTGGTAAATGTTTACCAACTGCCACTTTTGCTGACCAGCTTAGTCTTTAAAGCAAGTTATTATTGTTAATAGTTTGTGCAGCACTTTTCAAAATAAAGGGAGACAATGCAGTTACAATACAATTCAGGACAAGAGGGGTAGGAGGACCCTGCTCATAAAAGCTTACAATATAAAGGGAAGGGCAAGTGATACAAAAGTGTGTCTGAGAAAGTAAAATGTAGTTAGAGACAGCATAGGGCTTCATGCAGTGGCGGCCTGTGCATTGTGGGTGCACGGGCGCCGCCCTACCTGACACCTCTGCTGCCCTCTCTATTCATGTGCCCGGCCCCTTTCAGGACACCGGACACATGAATTACTATGGCGAGGATAGGCGGGGGGGTGTGTGTATTGAAGAACGTGATTAGAGCCAGAGGCTCTAATAGGCTTTAAAATAGGGTGGTCTCGGGGCGCAGAGAACTGCGTCCCGATCCCACCCTGTTGTGTGGCATAGCGAATTAATTTTCACTATTTTCACACTAACGTTCCTCCTTGCCAATCAGCAGGCAGCTCAGTGAGACCTGTCTCCCGACTGGCCAAAGCATTAGGTGATCCTATTGGATGCCTAACGCTTTGGCGGAAGAGGACACACTGTGGAGGAAGAGAGCCGCTGAGGAGAGCCCCGTCACTCCAGGAGAGGAGCGGTAAGTGCCGCAGGACTGGCTGTGGGGGAGAGGGGGGTTAGTGAAGTGTTGTCTGCATTTACTGGGCACAAGTGGCTGCATTTACTGGGCACAAGTGGCTGCATATGATGGGCACAGTGGCTGCATTTGATGGGCACAAGTGGCTGCTTATGACGGGCACAGTGGCTGCATTTGATGGGCACAATGGCTGCATTTGATGGACACAGTGAGGCTGCAATTGATATGGGGGGGGGGTTTCAGTATTTTTCAGTTTGTTTGCGCCCCCCAAAAAATTTTGAGCATCAGCCGCCACTGACTTCATGCCTCCATGAATTGGACTGGTTTTGTCAGCACATCGCACAGATGCTCATTTGGTTTGGAGATCTGGAAGCCAAGTTTAACACTTCAAACTCGTCATGCTCCTCAAACTATCCTTCATTTAATCTGTCAGGTTAAGGATCTAAAAATATATAAATCTTGCGAGCTACTCTAGAGCAGTGTTTCTCAACTCCAGTCCTCAAGGCGCCCCAACAGGTCAGGTTTTCAGGCTTCCCATTATATTGCACAGGTGATTTGATCAGTTTCACTGCCTTAGTAATTACCACAGACATTTCATCTGAGGGAAATCCTGAAAACATGACCTGTTGGGGCGCCTTGAGGACTGGAGTTGAGAAACACTGCTCTAGAGCAACCTGAGACTGCAATCAGCATCAGGTATAATGTAACCTGAGGCTACAACCTAGCATCAGGTGTGGTATAACAATTCCTGTGAAACAAAGTGCAAATTCACAGCTGCTAAGCATTGATCACAATCCTATAATCTGTGAAAACATATATACAAAAAACAAAAAAATGCAGCGCTGTGAGATACTGAACCTTACAAATGCAAACGATGAAAATCAATTGCTAAAAAATGTAACTATGAACATAAAAAAATATTTTTTTGTGTAACAAGCAAGCTCGCTGTGAAAAATTTTGTATTATTCCTTAATATCAAGAGTCCAAAAACAGATTTTTTTTTTTCTCCCAATTTTTATCAATCCACAGAGACAAAAGTGCAAATTGAGGTATTATACATATTACTATCCAAAAAGGGGCCGAGGGGCCAGAGTGCTGGGGGGATATCTGGGATGTAGAGGGGTCAGAGTGCTGGGGGATATCTGGGGTGTAGAATGATCAGAGTGCTGGGGAGGATATCTGGGTTGTAGAGAGGTCAGAGTGCTGGGGGGGATATCTGGGTTGTAGAGAGGTCAGAGTGCTGGGGGAGATATCTGGGGTGTAGAGGGGTTAGAGTGCTGGGGGGATATCTAGGATGTAGAGGGGTCAGAGTGCTGGGGGGAATCTGGGATGTAGATTAGTCCGAGTGCTGGGGGAATATCTGGGATGTAGAGGGGTCAGAGTGCTGGGGGGATATCTGGGGTGTAGAGAGGTCAGAGTGCTGGGGGGGATATCTGGGTTGTAGAGAGGTCAGAGTGCTGGGGGGGATATCTGGGGTGTAGAGGGGTCACAGTGCTGGGGGGATATCTGGGATGTAGAGGGGTCACAGTGCTGGGGGGATATCTGGGATGTAGAGGGGTCCGAGTGCTGGGGGAATATCTAGGGTGTAGAGGGCTCAGAGTGCTGGGGGAATATCTGGGATGTAGAGGGGTCCGAGTGCTGGGGGAATATCTAGGGTGTAGAGGGCTCAGAGTGCTGGGGGGATATCTGGGATGTAGAGGGGTCAGAGTGCTGGGGGATATCTGGAATGTAGAGGGGTCAGAGTGCTGGGGGGATATCTGGGGTGTAGAATGATCAGAGTGCTGGGGGGGATATCTGGGTTGTAGAGAGGTCAGAGTGCTGGGGGAGATATCTAGGGTGTAGAGGGGTCACAGTGCTGGGGGGATATCTGGGATGTAGAGGGGTCACAGTGCTGGGGGGATATCTGGGATGTAGAGGGGTCCGAGTGCTGGGGGGATATCTGGGGTGTAGAGGGGTCGGAGTGCTGGGGGATATCTAGGGTGTAGAGGGTGCTGGGGAGGCATCAGTCTAGCAGATATATTATATGCACAGGACAGCTTTGTTACTTTATGTATGTAGTATTTTCCCACTGTTTCTTTGCTGTACAGAATAATTGCTCATGTAATTAATGTGGAGCTCCATCCAAAAGGGGATGCTCCTCTTGTCTGCCTCCTACCTACTTGATGTCTGTTTACCTGCGCGGTCTCCATTGTAGGGGCCCCAGAGCATTACTTTGCCCATGGGCCCATGATGTTATTAAGATGGCCCTGTCCACACACGTGCTCAATTTTGTCCTCAATTTTAAAACGAGAAAGAGGCTGGATAGTGCATTATCACTAGTTTAGAAATTCATATAGAAAACATATCAGCGTACTCACTCATTTTCGGTGCTTCTAGCACACCAAACTATAATAGTATTAAGCATAGGATTCCTCTCCAAACAACTTCCAAACTTGTATGTGTCAGCAGCTTGTACAAACAAGCATGTATCCGAGCTCCTCCACCATCCTGGCCCATTCTCTACATGTGACGACACAGGGCTAATCACGTGTCTTCCACAGGGGGATCATGGAGAGGAATCCTATGCTTAATGCTTTTATAGTTTGGTGTGCTGAAAGCACCTAAAATGTACCCTGATGTTATACTTTCTAAATAAATTTTAAAACTAGCGATAACGCACTATCCAGCCTCTTTCTTGTTTTAAAATTGAGGACAACTTCTCTGGATTTTCCTGTGGGATCCTACTGAGCCAGTTTCACTTATGCCCCGTACACACGGTCGGACTTTCCGACGGAAAATGTGCGATCAGAGCTTGTTGTCGGAAATTCCGACCGTGTGTGGGCTCCCTCGGACATTTTCCATCGGATTTTCCGACACACAAAGTTTGAGAGCAGGCTATAAAATTTTCCAACAACAAAATCCAATCGCTTCAATTCCGACCGTGTGTGGACAATTCCGACGCACAAAGTGCCACGCATGCTCAGAAGAAATTCCGAGACGGAACAGCTCGGTCTGGTAAAATTAGCGTTCGGAATGGATATAGCACTTTCGTCAGGCTGCAATGTTTAAAATAGTTTAATACAGCGCACTCTCTTCTTCTTTATAATGCTAGAAGAATGAAGTAGTTTTGCTGCTCATATTCACACAAACTTCTCACAAACTATTATTTATCGTGATTCCCTCAATATATTTTGATTTGTCACATCTGACAAAAAATATATGTATTATTATTTTTTTGCTTTTGTCTTTTTTTCAAGGCTGATTTTTTTTTATTTTTTTTTTACTCCAGAATATTTTTGGGTGTGTTTTGTGTGTTAAGTTACCACAACACCATTATTATCTTGTATTATTTAATCTTAAGGAGATGGCTTGGTGTTGGTGTCTCTTGTTAATTTCACATAGTGTTTTTGAAATGTACCTGCCTCCTCACAAACAAACTGTCCTTTTTGAAGGAAAACACACATAGGCGAGTATAATTTGAAACAAAAATTCCTTTATTAAGGGCTCAGAACCAAACAAAGAGGGAGGCAACACTGGAGACACAGCAGAAATTGGTGAAGCCTTTGGCCCCCAGGGCACACATCAATTATTTTACAACAAAATTGGTGGCCTGAGGAGTCCATATGTAAGGGAGTGCAGTCTGGTCCAGAAGTCCAAGAGATCCTGAACAGCAGCAGATGACATGTATGTTCCCAGGCTGTGGTAGTACAAGAGGCTGCATATTTTGCCAGACAAGACTGAACCCAGGTCATCACTCTCTGGTCTTCCTTCCACGCTACCTTCCAGGCTGTGGCTCTGGTGGTGGAGTTGTGGCAGGAGGAGTTGTGGCATGGTTCAACTCACTCAGGTGGGTTTTGTGTGTGATTTTGCCCCTCACTCCCTTAGTTAAGACTTTATAAAGAAGGTCCTCACACAGGAGGTGTTGGCCCTCCTGCATGCCCTGCAGTTTGGTGGCAGCCATGCAGGAAAAGGCCTCTTCAGGAGTGGGGGTGGCTCTGAGGGATGCAGAAGCCTCCTGAATGAGTCTGAGCGCTGAATCCTGCACGTGACTCCCCTTCCTGGGTCTTTTGTTTGGAAGGCGGAGGGGAGGAACCTGCGATTCGGTCAGGCTCCTACTGGGCCCGGCCTCCTCCTGGCTGCCACTTACCCCTGCCTCCTCCTGTGTGCCACATTCCACAGCCTCCTCCTGTGTGGCACATTAAACAGCCTCCTCCTCCTGGCTGAGGTCTTCCTGTGTATGAAAAGGACATAGTTTTAGTTTCTTCTTCATCAATCACACACAATTTTCATTTCATGACTGTTGCCAATTGAATGTTATCAAATATAACAGACTATCATTCTGAGCCCAGCATTTTTCATTCTTGTCCCAATTATTTTGGCCCACTACTGTCTATTGATATGTAAAACACTTTATGAAATCAGCAATTAGTGATCAATAATAACATCTAGTAAACATCATTTATTGCTTGCCCAGAAATCTGTAGAAGAATTCTATACCTGGCTCCAGCTGGGCTCCTCCACTTCTTCCTGCTGGAAGTCCCAGGTGGGACATCGGAAGCCTCAGCTAGGGTGGAAGATAGGGTGGAAGGAAGAGTGGAGAGGGATCCCCTGACTCCAGTCTGGTCTGACAGAAATCGCAGTCTCTCATAGTACCACAGCCTGGGGACATAAATGTCATCTGCTGCAGCTCCGGATCTCTGGGAATCCGTGACCTTCTTGTGCTCCCTAAGATAAGTGCTCCTCAGGCCACCAATTTTGGCTTTTAAATAGGGGATGGTTGCTGTGGGGACCACCGGCTTCACCAACTCCAGCAGTTTCTCCAGCGCTGCCTGCCTCTTTTGTTTATGATAATAATGAGGATGTTTCATCTGCCACAGACAGGGCAGCTCCCTGTATTTGTCTATGAACAGGGGGAGGAAGTTGTGGTCATTGAAGCCATCCATTTTATCTGCAAGACACAACACAAGACAAACCCTAATGTCAGGCTAAAGTCTCCTAATCTTGTCCCAATATAGGCCTCAATCTATAAGCAGTATAGGCCCAATTTTAAATCTTACCTTCGTTATCACTATTGGCGCCTCTGATACTCCGTCCTCCGCTCACAGATTGTACGTAAGACGCACGTGTGTTACGCTTTATATACACTGCACATGCGTGAAACTCCGCCGCCCCTGACGTTCTTTCTAGTCTATTCCCTGCCCCTTCTCATTCGGCGCAGTGGGGAAGAGCACATGGCGGAGACGCAGCAGGTTTCAGAGGAGGAGGAGGAAAGGCTGGAGCCTGAAACGTCTGGATTCAGAAAGAGACGATTTAAGGCGTCAAATATGTCCTTTGGGGAGATGTTGGAGATGGTGGACATCCTAAAGAAGGTCGACTATGACGGGAAGTACGGACCTTACCCCAACCCCAATGTCAGAAAGGCCAAGATCATGGCAAAAATAATCAAGAGTCTGCACCCGAATTTCGGGGTACAACGATCCAAGGATCAGCTCAGGAAACGGTGGTCGGACCTGAAATTAAGGGAGCACGAGCAGTACAGAAGGATCAGGAGAGTGCTGCAAAAAAGTAAGTAGTTGTCCTGTCTTCCTATTCTTTCTTTTTATTACGTTTGTGCTGCTCCATGTGCTTTTCTTTACTGTTGTACAGTTGAAAATGGCAACTTTCATGTTCATGGGCACATTGTTCGTTCATATGAAACATTGTTTGTTCGGCCTAAAAAACACCATTGTTTTGGCCATATGCATTTGAATACATTTTTTCGGCCCTACTTCTATTCAAATAATTTTGTTGTCTAGATGGGTTTGTAAGTAGAATGTAATGCAAACTAGATTCTGTGTAAGGAGAGGACACTCAGCAGCTGTTTACACATCTGGACACTGGAGCACTAGTGTGGGACACAAGAACACCCTTTTTATTAGGGGGTCCCACACAGGTGCTCCAGTGTATACTATAGGGGTGCCTTCATCTGAGAAGCTTGTACAAAACAGGTAAGTATTTAAGCTTGACAAAGGGAAAAAATATTTCTTCATCTTGGAACTCTGCCCAAATAGACAATTTTACCCCACTTCCAAGAAATGTTTCATATTCCTATTTCTGCCATGAAATATCTGTGTGCTAAGTATACCTATTTTTTTTTACATAGGGGAGAAAAGACTCGGAGGACACCCCTCATCCGAGGAGACCAGAGACCCCCCCACCTCAGGAAGAAGTGGAGACCCACCAAAAACAACAGGAGGAGGAGGAGGAAGGCGATGTGGTGGAGATTGTCATCACAACAGGTGAGTGTCTGCGACCACAGGCTCAGGTAAGAGATGGATGCCGGCATATTTATAATACATGATGTGTTTTTGTTTCTTCCTTTTAGGTGATCGTGATGTTGTGGATCCAGGTCATTTCACCTCTGAAAGTGCACAGATCCTGATCGGGGAGATCATGGGGTGTAATAAGGACTTGAAAAACATCCAGAAAAACATCAATGATGTTCAAAAAAAATGAAGAACATCATTGATGTTTTAGGGCGAGTTTGAAACACCTCCAAATCCCTTTCCTTTTTTGTGCTTTTTGGAATCTAAAAATTTCTCATATTTTTTTACATATTCTCGAAAAGCCAAATTTTGAAGATGCACACAGTGTATCAACATGTGCTATCTGCCATCACGGGAGATCAATGGACGCATTTGGGGGTGCAACCCCTTCCTCAATAATAAAGTAGCTGGGAGGAAGGGGTTGCACCCCCAAAACACGTCCCTTGATCCCCCGTGATGGCAGGTAGCACATGTTGACATTTGGCAATTTGTGTGCATCTTCAAAATTTGGCTTTTCCAGGGGTGACTTCACCCCATCTGAACGCAATATCAAACACAGTTTATAAATACTCAGGTCTGATATTGCCTTCAATTTCTTTAAAAGTTTAACTTTGTAAGTTCCAGATTTGTGTCTGTCTTATTGGTTTTAAACATGCCTGTTTTACCTTAAATGGACATTTCTACTTTTAGTAATGTGACCTAAAAAATTGTTATACAACAAACATGTTGGTTTGTTTTAAAAACCTTTGATAAATGCATGTGATTGTGCTGGTATTAAAAAGATTGATAATCAAGAATGTGTGTATTATTGTTTCAACACTCCCAAACTTTTGTTGTGCTCAAATTGGTGTTTTCTGTGACAATGCGGGTTATTTCCTAAGGGAAAATCCACTTTGCACTACAAGTGCAGTTTCAGTTGCACTTGTAGTGCAAAGTGTCTTTGCCTTTAGTAAATAACACCCAACAGTGCTTTGTAATGTTACACAATCACGCCATTTTCAGGACTCCCCACATTTCTGTCAGGGTCAGTTAAAAGAAACACAAGCAGTAAATGTCACCAAAGATTTTAGTAGATTTTTTATTTTAAAAATGTTTCAGACATTGTCTGGCGTATTGATGGCCCCCCTACCCGCAAAGTAATCAAGGTATCTAAGACAGACCTCACGGGCACTCAGGGAGGGCAAGCCAGGACGGCCACTTTCAAACGCCGTCAGGGTTGGTTCATTATGAATTCCGGCCTCAGGCCCAACTGAGGCAGCATAGTTGGCAGAATTTTGCCTTAAAAAGTTGTGTAGAACACAGCACGCCAGGATGATATGATTCAGTTTGTACTCCGCCATGTGTATGGGTGTAAGAAATAGGCGGAACCGGCTGGCCATGATTCCAAATGTGTTCTCCACCACTCTTCTGGCTCTGGCCAGCCAGTAATTAAAAACCCTCTGGTCCAGGGTGAGGGTCCTCATAGGGAATGGCCGCATAAGATGGTCCCCAGCGCAAACGCTTCATCCGCAACGAAGACGAATGGGAGTCCTTCCACATTGTCTTCTGGAGGTGGCAAGTCCAAGCTGCCATTCTGGAGACGCCTGTAGAACTCCGATTACTCCACCATCAGACATCCGGCCATTCTTCCCCATGTCCACATACAGGACCTCATAAGTAGCCGACACCACCGCCAACATCACAATACTATTGAACCCCTTATAGTTGTAATAGTATGACCCTGAGTTGAGTGGTGGGACGATGTGGACGTGTTTTCCTATCAATTGCCCCTCTGCAGTTAGGAAAGTCCCACCGCTGGGCAAAGTGGGAGGCCACAGTCTGCCATTCCTGTGGGTTGGTAGGAAACTGTGGAGTCAAACAAAAAAAAAATTTTGCACCTAAACAGGGAAAGCAGATTAGCCACAAACATTCTTGACCAACATCAGTATAACATTTATTTTAGGGAGTTTTGAAAGACCAAGGTATAAGGTCCACCTATTCCCCCTCCTCATGGGCCATTTCTAACATTTTAGGGGGGGGAGAGATCTTTTGGACAGGTAACCCTCTCCACTTCATTGAGAGATGAATGCCTAAATAATGTGTATTACTTTGGCCAGCCCCTCCTTACTTACACTATTGACAGTCCACTGGACAGGTAATGCCCCGTACACACGGTCGGATTTTCCGATGGAAAATGTCCGATCGGAGCGTGTTGTCGGAAATTCCGACCGTGTGTGGGCTCCATCGGACATTTTCCATCGGATTTTCCGACACACAAAGTTGGAGAGCAGGAGATAAAAATCCGACGGACAAAGTGCCATGCATGCTCAGAATAAATAAAGAGATGAAAGCTATTGGCCACTGCCCCGTTTATAGTCCCGATGTAAGTGTTTTACGTCACCGCGTTTAGAACGATCGGAATTTCCGACAACTTTGTGTGACCGTGTGTATGCAAGACAAGTTTGAGCCAACATCCGTCGGAAAAAATCCTAGGATTTTGTTGTCGGAATGTCCGATCAATGTCCGACCGTGTGTACGGGGCATAAGAAGTGTCATAATACAAAGATATAAATACACATTTTAGCACATTTGGACCTTCTGCTATTACCTATCAAAATAATAATAGTATACAAAAACTTTAAACAGTACCATTTGAAAGTATACAGGCAGGCCCTGCCTTGCACTACATGCTTTGGGGAATTCATCCATAAATATGACCACAAAAGAGATGGGTATCGTGTGTATGGGTTTGGCAAAGTCAGCAGATAGATGATTGAGGATATATAGAGAATTGGTATCAGCTGACTTAGCAGTTGGGGGAAGGGAGGGTTCCAAATGATTTGGGGACCCAAAAAAAAGCCTCTAGCACTCTGCCTGAATTTAAAGCACAAATCACATTTTTAAACATTTTAGGGGGTTTTTAGGGTAAAGCACTACCATGGAGCTGACAAAATACATTGTTAAGTGACTACATGAGGTGAATATAGGGCTAGGAGAGCATGCTGGGGAGGTAAGTGAAGGCAAATATGCATAAAGGATAAAAAAAATTATTACATAAAAATCCAGCATGCATGAGGACAAAGGGGATATTCACAGCATATTACAATCATGGTAATTAGGGAATGAGGAAAGAAATACAATATATTATCAAACATTAAATACAATAAAATGTGATATAAAAGGATAAAAATCTTACCTTAATATAGTCCTTCTGCAGGACCTGGATGATGGCAGAACAGGTCTCTGGGATAATGATCCCCAGAGCCTGGGGGGAGATGCCTGTCGAGAACTTGAGGTCCTGCAGGCTTCTCCCCGTTGCCAAGTACTGCAGGGTGGCGACTAGCCTCTGCTCCGGAGTGATGGCTTGCCTCATGCAGGTATCCTGCCTGCTAATATAAGGGGTCAGCAAAGCCAACAAACTGTGAAATACGGGGTCCGTCATCCGGAGAAAATTCCTGAAATCATCAGGATTATTCTCACGGATCTCATGGAGCAAAGTGACAGAACTGGTCACGCTGGAGCAACCAATTCTTGGTCCATGAACTCTTCCCCACCCTGTTCATGGACTGGACTTGTGTCAAGGTAAGGACCCCAACACCAAGCCCCCGCACAGCACGAACTCTACAAGGAGTATGTATATGCAACATGGCTAGAAAACTGTCCGCTGTTCAGAACGAAGTAACAGAACGCACTGAAGAACAGCAAGGCCTGTGAAGAGCGACCTGAAAAACAGCAACGAGCGGACAAGAACGCACTGAATAATCCAATACGAACTGACTGCACGCACTGAAGAGCAGATACAAACCCACAAGCACAAACTGAACAGCAGAAAACGATCTGAAAACCACGAGTCTGAAAATCGTCTCTCACAAAACTTTTACTAACACGAGATTAGCAAAAGGAGCCCAAAGAGTGCCGTGCTTGGTTCAGAACTGCCCTTTTCTAGTCTCATCGTACGTGGTGTACATCACCGCATTCTTGGCGATTGGAAATTCCGACAACTTTGTGTGACCGTGTGTATGCAAGACAAGTTTGAGCCAACATCCGTCTGAAAAAATCCTAGGATTTTGATGTCGGAATGTCCTATCAATGTCCGATCGTGTGTACAGGGCATTAGAACCCAGGAGTGGTTCAACTGCTTATGTGGACCAAATTTAAGTGTGCGGTCACACTGTTGGAAGTGAGCGCATTCACACAGGGGGTAGCACGTGTGTGATGTCACCCTCTTCTGATCAGGATTATCATCAATAGTCACTTTTTGGACAGTAATACATATAATACCCCAATTTGCACTTTTGTTTCTGTGGATTGATGAAAATTGGGATAAAAAATCTCTTTTTTTGGACACTTGATATTAAAAAAAAATTTTTGTGTTCATAGTTAAATTTTTTAGCAATATTGATTTTCATTGTTTATGGCACTATCTATGCATTTGTAAGGTTCATTATCACCCAGCTCTGCATTTTTTTGTTTTTTGTATGTAGGTTAAGCAGGGCCGCCTTTAAGGAAGGGCAAAAGGGGCAGCTGCCCTGGGCCCTGTCATTATTGTGGGGCCCAAAGCAGCTGCCCCATACTCGCCAACTATCCTAGTTTAAATTCGCTCATCTCTTGAGGTTTAAGTCCCGTGCTGTGTCATGATATCTCAGTGTGAAGTTCTGTTACAAATGCTGCCCAGCTCTGCTTTATTGTTGTGTACAGATGACTTACCTGCAGCCCTTGTGTTTACATGATAATACCAGCATTGATATGTAAATAGCGGCAGCATTCATATGTAAATAGCGGCAGACCGACATCATTCATATGTAAATAGAGGCAGTATTCGTATGTATATCATGCCCCCCTGAGGTCATATCCACCATCACCTATACGGAATGCTGCCCACTGGGGAGATAAAGGGGCATGCTGGAAATTGATCACGCCCACCCCTCCCCCTCAGCACTGCCACTGATCCCAGGAGTCCTAGGATCCCTAGGAGTTTTCTGTCTATTAATGGGTCCCCTCACCTCCTCGGTCTATGGTGTGCAGGCAGTGAGGAGATCATGTGCTGTAACCTCTAGCAACCAATCAGTAAGCAGTAATGATGTGTAGTAACCTCTAGCATCCAGTCGGTGAGCAGTATTGATGTACAGCAATCTCTAGCAACCAATCAACAAGCATAAATCATGTGCTGTAACCTCTAACAACTAATCAGTGAGCGGTAATGATACACTGTAACCTCTGGTAACCAATCGCAATCGCTGCCTGATCTGATTCAGTAAACTGATTTTGAGTCTAGCTGCTATTTATTTTATGCCTCAAAGCAGGTAGAGAGCGAAACTGCATGGAGGGGGGGGGCCCAAGAAAATTTTTGCCCAGGGTCCAATCAATATTAAAGACGGCCCTGAGGTTAAGGATCTAAACCTAGGACCTCTGCTGCCTGCGGCAGTAGCTCTTTCTGCTGAGCCACTGAGATGCTGGACAGCTCCCTGTCCGATCGATTCAGTAGGGGTACTGAATTAAAATTCAGAGGTCCGGTCATTAATATTTTAATCCAGCAGAGGTCCGAGTCCCATGTTTGTGCTATGACTCAGATTCTTCATATCACAGCCCCTCTCACTTTTATGTTACAGCTTCCCCTTTACAGCACAGCCCTCTTCACATCACAGTCCCCACTTTACACATCAGTGCCCCCTCTTTACATCACATAACCTACTTTACAATAAAGCCCCCCTTTACATTACTACATCCCCTTTGCAATACATCCCCTTTACATCACAGCCCCTCCTTTACTGCAATGTCCTCTGTCCCCCCTGCACATCACCGCTCCCCACCTCGCATCACAATCTCCCTTCTCTTCACACCAGTGTTCTCACCAGTGTCACCCCTTCACATCACAGCCCCCCTTACCTGCATCCCATTTCCTTTCACAGCCCCCCTTCTTTGCACCCCAATCTCCTTTACAGCCCCTCCTTACTTTACAGCCCAACCACCTCCCTTTACTGCTACCCTTTACATTCCCTTTACATTCCCCCCTGTTAATCACAACTCTCCTCTCCTTTCCAATCTTACCTTGCACAGCACTCATCCTTTCCAACAGATAGAAGGCAGTAGGTCTGGGCAGAGGGCGGGAGCTGCCCAACTTTTGATGTTAAAGTGTTACTAAACCCAGGATCCTGGATTCACTATATCTGGTCTCCCACAGTACACAGAACATTGAAATGCAATTATGTTTAGTAAATATAAACTGCTAAATACCTTTCTTCATCAGCAGTACATAGCAGTCATGTGACTTGTATGCGTGTCTGTGGAAAGCTTGTAGGGGGAGTTTTCATTTCTCCCACGATTGTCCTATGAGAATGCAGGACCCTTGGCCCTCTGTCTGGATAGTGCTGATTGGCCCTGTGCTGATCACATGCACTCTCCCAAGAAAAAAAAAAAACTTTCTAGCAATAAACACCAAACTGAGCATGTGCAGCCTGACTCCATAGACTCTGTAAATATCAGGTTATATTTCTGGAGTCTTTGGAAGAAGGAGATGATCAATGAAGATAGAATGAACAGCATTTTTACACAATGCAGGGGATTAACCCCCTAGGTTCCACTGTGAGTATAACAAACATGCTTTACTGCATATACTGACTTTATTGTTGTGGGTTTAGTAACACTTAATCATTCACCTGGGGTGACATTTTTATTGTTTAACGTAGTGTTCCATAGTTAAATGTGCCCCGTCCACAGACCACGTTACCCGCCACTACACATTTGTGGGGAAGAGACCCTTGTCTTCTCAACATTGGAATAAGCTGCTTTGTTGATGCAGGTGTTTGGAAGTTGGCAATGGGTTATAAAGGGAGATGAGGATGACAGGAGGTAGGGTGACAGGAACCACTTCGCATCCTAGCACCAAATCACTGGCTTGTTAACTAGAAAAGTTGGGCAGCTCCCGCCCTCTGCCTTCTATCTGCTGGAAAGGATGAGTGTAGGGGAAGAAAGATACCACCTGGGAGAGGACACCCAGGCTGCTAAATGGCAGAGCCACGGTCCGCTAAGGACTGTAATTCGGTCCATGTACGGGCCACGGACTGCCAACTGGTGATTGATGTCCTAAAGCACTCTTGCCTTGTCTCTTGTTTCCGGCGAACTCTTTGCTCTTCCCATGATCTTCCTGATTTAAACCATGTCTCTGCAATTTGCCAGATTATTGTACTCTATCCAGTTGATATTGTGCTCCTTTACATACCTGTAGCTGTCCTTTTCTCCACTCGTTAGCGACCTTTGGCTTGGTTCTCTACTATCCTTCTGCTTGATCCCAAGCTGCAACCACTTGCTACCAACCTTTGGCTTGTTTACTGACAATGCCTCTGCTTAATTTCTACCTGCTATATCTGCTACCAGACCCCAGCTTGCTCACCTCTTGGTGAGGTGATCTAGAGGACCAAAACCTGGTAATAACACGCAGTAAAACACGTGTCCAGCAGCCAGAGCTTTGGTGAGTACTGGTTAGTGCTTTAAACCCCACATGTCGGGTGAGCTTGTGTCACCTGCTGGGGTGTACTTTATCTAGCTGCTTGGTAGGAGCTGCTCTACTGATCTCAGAGTCTGACCCCTGACTATGACAGAATAATTTGGCCCAAACATTGAGGCTGCTATAGCAAATTCTGTGTATCCTTTCAGGCAGCAAATTGCAGAGCTGCAGGAGTTCAGTGTTACCTACCAAGAAAAAATTGCCAAACTGAAAAGTGTGGTTAAAGTACAACATAAGGAAATCCACGCTCTTCAAAAACAATTGCTGGACTTGCGTTCCTGAGATAGTGCTAATGTACGTATGCCTCTACCACTCAGATTTAATGGAGATTTCTGCCATTACAGAGGTTTCCTTAATTATAGTTGCATCAATTTACAAATGCAACCCGCTGCATAAAGAAGGTATTGTTTGTTATCAACCTCCTGGCTGAGAAGTCTCTAGCTTGGGCCTCCCCTTTATGTAGAACAAGAGAGTGCCAGTCTAAATATTTTTGAGACTTTTGTGACCGCAATGAATCAGGTGATCCTAACAGCTGTGCTACTGCTGAAGCAAAGTTGCATAGTTTTCGGCAGGGTAGATACTCTGTTGCTGAGTACACAGGTGAATTCTGATTCTGCATCTCAGATACAACCTGGAACCCAGTTGCGCAAAAAGACAGTTCAGTCACTGGCTCTCTGAACAAGTAAAAGATGAGCTCGCCAGAGTAGAGACCCCTAATGCCGCGTACACACGAGCGGACTTTCTATCCTACTTGGTCCGGCACACTTTCCGACGGACTTTGTCCGCCAGGTGCGCCGGACTTTAAAACGGACGGACTTGCCCACACACGCCGGGACTTTCCGGCGGGCTAAGTCCGCCCGTCTTTCCGACGGACTTTCGCCGGAGTTCCGGCGGACTTTCAGAATGAACGGACTTGCCCACACACGGACAAGTCCGTTCATTTTGAACGTGACTCAGGTGCGACGGGACTAGAAAAGGATGTCAATCTTGCCGCTTTTATCGGCGAGATTGACACCTTACTAGCCCCGTCGCGGGGCATACCAGGCCCTTAGGTCTGGTATGGATTATAAAGGGGAACCCCGCTACGCCGAAAAAACGGCGTGGGGTCCCCCTAAAATCCATACCAGACCCCGATCCGAGCACGCAGCCTGGCCGGTCAGGAAAGGGGGTGGGGACGAGCGAGCGCCCCCCCCCCCTCCTGAACCGTACCAGGCCGCATGCCCTCAACATGGGGGTGGGTGCTTTGGGGGAGGGGGGCGCCCTGCGCCCCCCCCCCAAAGCACCTTGTCCCCATGTTGATGAGGACAAGGGCCTCTTCCCGACAACCCTGGCCGTTGGTTGTCGGGGTCTGCGGGCGGGGGCTTATCGGAATCTGGGAGCCCCCTTTAATAAGGGGGCCCCCAGATCCCGGCCCCCCACCCTATGTAAATGAGTATGGGGTACATGGTACCCCTACCCATTTACCTAGGAAAAAAGTGTAAGTAATAAAACACACTACACAGGTTTTTAAAATATTTTATTAAACAGCTCCGGGGGGGATCTTCCTCCGGCTTCGGGGGTCTTCTTCCGGCTTCGGGGGTCCCTCCGCTTCATCTTCTCCCGGCGTCCGGTTGGTTCTTCTCCCGGTGTTCCAGTTCTTCGGCCGGCTCCTCTGCTGTCTTCAGGTAGCTCTCTTGCCAGCAGAGGTCCGGACTTCTGGGCTTCTGGGCTTCTTCTCTTCTCTTCTCCAGATGTTGACACGACGCTCTCTCCGGCTGGACTGCTCTCCGAGGGCTGCGTTGTGACTTATATAGGCGGAGACCCCGCCCCCTTTTGATGTCACAGTCCCTGGGCATGCTGGGACTGTGACGTTTTAGGGGGCGTGGTCAACATCACCCAGTGACCACGCCCCCTAAAACGTCACAGTCCCAGCATGCCCAGGGACTGTGACATCAAAAGGGGGCGGGGTCTCCACCTATATAAGTCACAACGCAGCCCTCGGAGAGCAGTCCAGCAGGAGAGAGCGTCGTGTCAACATCTGGGGAAGAGAAGCCCAGAAGCCCAGAAGCCCAGAAGCCCAGAAGTCCGGACCTCTGCTGGCAAGAGAGCTACTTGAAGACAGCAGAGGAGCCGGCCGAAGAACAGGAACACCGGGAGAAGAGAGCGGAGAAGAACCAACCGGACGCCGGGAGAAGATGAAGCGGAGGGACCCCCGAAGCCGGAAGAAGACCCCCGAAGCCGGAGGAAGATCCCCCCCCCGGAGCTGTTTAATAAAATATTTTAAAAACCTGTGTAGTGTGTTTTATTACTTACACTTTTTTCCTAGGTAAATGGGTAGGGGTACCATGTACCCCATACTCATTTACATAGGGTGGGGGGCCGGGATCTGGGGGCCCCCTTATTAAAGGGGGCTCCCAGATTCCGATAAGCCCCCGCCCGCAGACCCCGACAACCAACGGCCAGGGTTGTCGGGAAGAGGCCCTTGTCCTCATCAACATGGGGACAAGGTGCTTTGGGGGGGGGGCGCAGGGCGCCCCCCTCCCCCAAAGCACCCACCCCCCATGTTGAGGGCATGCGGCCTGGTACGGTTCAGGAGGGGGGGGGGGGCGCTCGCTCGTCCCCACCCCCTTTCCTGACCGGCCAGGCTGCGTGCTCGGATCGGGGTCTGGTATGGATTTTAGGGGGACCCCACGCCGTTTTTTCGGCGTAGCGGGGTTCCCCTTTATAATCCATACCAGACCTAAGGGCCTGGTATGCCCCGCGCTCGCCGCAATAGGAAGATTTGTTTTTCCTATTGCAGCGAGCGCGAGATGCAATACCATCCCCTCGTGTCGTATTTGGTCTGTCGGACCAGCCTACACACGAGCGGGCTTTCCGTCGGACCAGCACACACACGAGCGGACTTTCCGCCCGAAACTGAGTCCGACGGAAAGATTTCAAACATGTTTAAAATCTAGGTCCGGCGGGCTTTTGGGAAGAAGTCCGCCGGAAAAGTCCGCCGCCGCCCACACACGGGCGGATTGTCCGGCACACTCTGGTCCGCCGGACCAAGTATGCCGGAAAGTCCGACCGTGTGTACGCGGCATAATGATCTTGAGGATTTTATCCATTTGTATCTGAATTGATCAGATGCATACAGAAAGAATGCATAGGAGACTGGGAATGTTTGGAAGTAATTAAGATGCGTGTTTGTGTGCTAGTGAATTTGTTCAGAAGGATCCAAAATATTCTACGGCCGCGTACACACGATCAAAAATTCTGTCAGAAAAAACTTGGATCGTTTTTCCGACGGAATTCCGCTCAAGCTTGCCTTGCATACACATGGTCACACAAAAGTTCTGTGAACTTTCGACCGTCAAGAACATGGTGATGTACAACACGACGACGAGCCAAGAAAATGAAGTTCAATGCTTCCAAGCATGCGTCGAATTGTTTCCGAGCATGCGTGAGTTTTTGCACGTCCGAATTTCATACAGACGATCGCATTTTTGGATAGGAACTTTCCCAAAAAATAGAGAACATGCTCTCAATCTTTTGCTGGCTGGAATTCCACCAGCAAAAGACCGATGGAGCATACACACGGTCGCATTTTCCGACAAAAAGCTCTCATTGGAGTTTTGCTGGCGGCATTTCTGATCGTGTGTACGCGGCATGATGCTTTCGAACCTTTGCAGACTGATGCTATTAAGAGATCCATTTCTAGTAGAAGGAAGAACGATGTTCAGAGAACTTGTCTACATTGTTTGGACTCTGGGCATTACATAGTTAATTGTCCCAACAAAGTTAAACAGAGTGAAAAGAACAGTTGCTTCTGCTGTGATAGTGCCTGAACAAATAAACTGCATTCTCCATTACCCAGTCTATCTCCTCATTGATCCATTAAGAAAATAAAGTAAATTCTCAACCATCTAATTTTGTCATCCCTATTAAACTTATCACCGAGGCTTGTGAAATCCCTTTCTCTGCTATGCTGGACTCCAGGGCTGGGAGGAACTTTATGGACATAGAACTTGCCCAAGGCAATAATATTCAAACAAGAAATAGATCTGCCGCAATTGAGATGGAAATGGTTGATGGTTCACCTTTGTTGTCAGGACCTGTTTCCCAGTTCCTCTGTTACTCCAATTTGAGGCTGACCATTGTGAGGCTATCGACTTTCCGCTGATTATGTCACCAACTTTCTGTCATCCTGGGTATTCCTAGGTTTTCTACCCATAGTCCCTCCAACTGGGGAGCACCGACTATAAATTTTACACCCCGCCCATTGCAAGGAACATTTGTAGAGAACCTTGTCAAACAAGTTCTCCTGCATTTACACTGATCATGAAATCACAAGTTGATGTGGTAACTAACCAGTCATACAACAACCTGCCTCTACCATAACATCAGATCTAGGATAACTGTGATAAAAAGAGTGCTGATCGGTAATCTCCTCATCTCCCCTATGTGTCTGGAAAGGTTCTACCTGCTGGTAATACTGTCTGACATTTGGCGTGCAGTACTGTGGTCCACGAGCAGGTGTCTCCTGGCAGTCTGGAACTGCCAGGGGAGCCTTCCCCTGTTGGTGGTATTATGTGATCCTTGGGCCACAGTACTGGCGTCCATCAGCAGGTGGTTCCTGGCAGTGTGGGGCCGACATTATCTCTTGCAATTAGGCGTCACCTGAATAATTGCAGGAGGTGTGTATAATTACCTGGCAGACACAATGATGTCTGGCCTTGGTATCTTCCTTGTGCCCTGACCCTGAACCTGTGAAGCTCTGCATCTGTACCTGTACCCGTACCTGAACCTGATCCTGTTCCTTTTATCTGTACCCTGGACCCTGAGCCTTGTACCTGACCCGTCCCTCCTGTGATCTATCCATCCTCTCTTTGCCCTGTTTGTCTTCCTTTCCCCAGCTGCTGACCCCCCGTTGTCGACCCTGGCCTGGCCCTGTTTATGATTCTGGTATTCCCCTTTACTTGTATATATTTGTCTGTTATTATTTGTGGGTTTCTGTTGGTGGTTGTTTAGTTGCACATTGTCGTATATTGGAGGTGGTTGTATTTATTCACTCATCTTAATAAATTATATATTTTCACCTTACTTGCGTTTGTTCCTCTGTTGCTGTCCACACAGCTCTGGTCACACCTGATACCTGACAGTATGATTGTCCCATTAAACTGCTTCCAGGGGCAGAAATACCCTTTTGGTCTCCTTTTCAGCCCATCATAACCTGAAGTACAGGTGCTCAGGAAATGTCTTCATGAGAATTTAGAGAAGGGCCTTATCAGGCACTCAACATCTCCTGCAGGGGCAGACCTGTTCTTTGTTGAAAAAAAAAAGGACTCAACCTGAAGTCTATGCATTGATTACAGAAATTTTAATAAAATCGCTATTATAAACAGTTGCCCTCTTCCCTTAATCTCTGAAATGTTGGAAATACACAGTCCTGCCAAAAAATTTACAAAACCAGACTAGCGGGGCATTTGACCTTGTCAGCATTTATCAAAAAGACAGATTGAAGTCTGCCTTTAAAATCAGATATGGGCATTTCAAGTCCTTTGTTATGCCTTTTGGGCTTTGAATGTTCCTGCAACTTTTCAAAACGTCACCAATGATTTTTTTGCGATATTTTGGTTCAGTTTATGATTGCATACTTGGATGATATTTTTATCTTTTCTGATAACCTGAAGGAGCATTGCAAACATGTTTGCACAGGCTTTGAAAGATTAAGGAAGAACCAAGTTTTTATAAAGCTGCAGAAATGTGAGTTATTGGGATCCAGTTCCAGTTATTGGGATATATTAGTTCTCCAGAACATGGATACTGAGAAGATCAAAGCAGTGGTGGATGATAGCACTCTAAGTTGATGGCACTGATTTTACGCAGCTGACAAACAAACTGATACCCATTGTGTGGTCACCTAAGGCACAGACTGCCTTTAGTTAGCTAAAGACTCTTTTCACTTCTTCTCCAATATTGGTGAATCCTAAATCTGAACTACCTTTATTGAGGAAGTGGATGCTTCATACACTGGGAGCTATCATTTCTAAGCGAAGAGAAGAAAAGATGCAACTTCATCCTTGTGCGTATTTCTTTCATTTAATGTCTTCAGCCAAGGGGAATTAAGACATTGGGGAAAAAAAGTTGCTGGCAATTAGGGAAGCCTTTTCTGAATGGAGGCTGTGATAGACCCAACCAGGACAGGGGCTTTTGGAGGGGACTACAGGCTAGCCTCTTGCCTACTGAATATGGCTCCTAGCATTCGAGGGAGCTACAAGCATTTAAGTAGATGTCCTGTTATATAATGCAAGAGGATCTTACATTTAACAATGAAGGAAGCCATGATGGTCTCTGCCAACTTTGAAACTCCGTGAACAGGTGTATGTGATAAGAAAGCTGATTAATGAGATTTGGACAGCCCTGGGTCTTCTTAAATACTGTTGCCAGATAGTCTGAAGTGGGGTGAGATCACTGTTTATGTGTTGTTTGTTAAGTGGGTCTCTCCTATTGTTCTATTGTTTCTGTCTGTCTGATTATCTCTTGGAGATGAGATTAATCTGGTGACCACTTTAACTTGTTACCAAATTATTGTGGGACATTGTATGTTTGTTGATTAACTTACTGTTTAATTTACTGTTTAATTAAGATCATTGTTGGCTATGTTAATTATATTCCTGTTTACAGTTTGTATTGTTAGGGTAATATGACCAGGAGGGGAATGTCCTAAAGTATGTGTCTGAGTTTCCATAAACAGTCATTCCTTTGGAGTTTACCCCAAGCATCGTACACAGACAAGGTGTTGAGGTAAAGGCTGCTGTGAGCTCTCGGTCTGCTCGGAATGGTTTGGAGGGCAGGAGGCACTGTTTGGCAGAAGGAAGCACCTAGTCGGGGTGCCAAGTGGTTCTGTCACAGAGGGATTTACTGAAGGGGGCTAATCATCCTGTAACTGTTCTCGCGGCTCATAAAAAATTGGAATTATTTAATCCTGCCAAAAGATTTGTCTTCTAGACAAACATGTTGCTCTCTATTCTTTTCCAGGTTCACTTTTATTTTCTTGTATCGACCTTGGTCAAGGAATGGTAAGGCCGATGCCTTATCGAGGATGTTGTGTGAGCATCTCCAGGAAGGCAACACTGAATATAACTATGCTTCTAAAGAACTTCCTGGGTTGCACAAGTTTCAAGACATTCTTGAGTCTTCTCAAACAGGGGTATGAGCATGATCCACTTCTCAATCATCCTTCTAAAGATGTTAACCTTGACTACAAGAACAGCTTTTGGACTCTACCACATTGTCTGTCTCTATGCATCTGAATTAATTTGGGTAGAAGTCCTCAGTTTGGTGCATGACTCTATACTTTCTGGGCATTTTGAGGTTTCTAAGATAGAAAAACTTTTATCACATTACTTTTTGAAGTTTGGTTACAAGAAAGATGTCAAGAACTAAGTAACCTCATGTTTGACCTGTGCATGTAGTGAGACAACCCAATCTTCTCTTTTTTGGGTTATTCCACCGACTTCCTGTTTCATCAGGACCATAGGGGTCAATTTTTATGGACTTTGGTCAATTTACCTTCCTAAAAAAATGACCACTATTGTGGGAGTTTTTCGACAGTCTCACTAAGATGGCTAATTTTATACTAAGGGGTTACCCACTGCTGAACAAACTGCAGAACTGATGGTTTGGGAAGTGTTTTTAAACTGCCAGACAGAGGAGTGCAGCTTACTTCAATTTTGGAGAAGCTTTTGCTCAGCATTAGGTGTTACAATCAATCTGTCCTATGCTTTTCTTACTATGGCTAAATTTGCTTATAACCATTTAACCACTTCAGCCCCGGAAGGATTTACCCCCTTCCTGACCAGAGCACTTTTTCCAATTTGGCACTACGTCGCTTTAACTGCTAATTGCGCGGTCATGCAATGCTGTACCCAAACGAAATTTGCGTCCTTTTCTTCCCACAAATAGAGCTTTCTTTTGATGGTATTTGATCACCTCTGCCGTTTTTATTTTTTGCGCTATACACGGAAAAAGACCAAAAATTTTGAAAAAAAATGATATTTTCTACTTTTTGTTCTAAAAAAAATCCAATAAACTCAATTTTAGTCATACATTTAGGCCAAAATGTATTTGGCCACATGTCTTTGGTAAAAAAAATGTCAATAAGTGTATATTTATTGGTTTGCGCAAAAGTTATAGCGCCTACAAACTAGGGTACATTTTCTGGAATTTACACAGCCTTTAATTTATGACTGCCTATGTCGTTTCTTGAGGTGCTAAAATGGCAGGGCAGTACAAAACCCCCCCAATGACCCCATTTTGGAAAGTAGACACCCCAAGGAATTTGCTGAGAGGCATGTTGAGCCCATTCATTTTTTTTGTCCCAAGTGATTGAATAATGACAAAAAAAAAAATTACAAAAAGTTGTCACTAAATGATATATTGCTCACACAGGCCATGGGCATATGTGGAATTGCACCCCAAAATACATTTAGCTGCTTCTCCTGAGTATGGGGATACCACATGTGTGGGACTTTTTGGGAGCCTAGCCGCATACGGGGCCCCGAAAACCAATCACTGCCTTCAGGATTTCTAAGGGCGTACATTTTTGATTTTACTCCTCACTACCTATCACAGTTTTGAAGACCATAAAATGCCCAGATGGCACAAACCCCCCCAAATGACCCCATTTTGGAAAGTAGACACCCCAAGCTATTTGCTGAGAGGCATGTTGAGTCCATGGAATGTTTTATATTTTGACACAAGTTGCGGGAAAGTGACAATTTATTTATTTATTTTTTTTTTTTTTGCACAAAGTTGTCACTAAATGATATATTGCTCACACAGGTCATGGGCATATGTGGAATTGCACCCCAAAATACATTCTGCTGCTTCTCTTGAGTACGGGGATACCACATGTGTGGGACTTTTTAGGAGCCTAGCCGCGTACGGGCCCCCGAAAACCAATCACCGCCTTCAGGATTTCTAAGGGTGTACATTTGCAATTTCACTCTTCACTGCCTATCACAGTTTCGGAGGTCATGGAATGCCCAGGTGGCACAAACCCCCCCAAATGACCCCATTTTGGAAAGTAGACACCCCAAGCTATTTGCTGAGAGGCATGGTGAGTATTTTGCAGCTCTCATTTGTTTTTGAAAATGAAGAAAGACAAAAAAAAAAATTTTTTTTTTCTTTTTTTAATTTTCAAAACTTTGTGGCAAAAAGTGAGGTCTGCAAAATACTCACTATACCGCTCAGCAAATAGCTTTGGGTGTCTACTTTCCAAAATGGGGTCATTTGGGGGGGTTTTGTGCCACCTGGGCATTCCATGGCCTCCGAGACTGTGATAGGCAGTGAAGAGTGAAATAAAAAATTTACGCCCTTAGAAAGCCTGAAGGCGGTGCTTGGTTTTCGGGGTCCCATACGCGGCTAGGCTCCCAAAAAGTCTCACACATGTGGTATCCCCGTACTCGGGAGAAGCAACAGAATGTATTTTGGGGTGTAATTTCACATATTCCCATGGCATGTTTGAGCAATATATCATTTAGTGACAACTTTGTGCAAAAAAAAAAAAAAAAATTTGTCTCTTTCCCACAACTTGTGTCACAATATAAAATATTCCATGGACTCGACATGCCTCTCAGCAAATAGCTTGGGGTGTCTACTTTCCAAAATGGGGTCATTTGGGGGGGGTTTGGCATTTTATGCACAACATTTAGAAGCTTATGTCACACATCACCCACTCTTCTAACCACTTGAAGACAAAGCCCTTTTTGATTACATGAAAAAATTATTTTTTTTTGCAAGAAAATTACTTTGAACCCCCACACATTATATATTTTTTTAAAGCAAATGCCCTACAGATTAAAACGGTGGGTGTTTCATTTTTTTTTTTCACACAGTATTTGCGCAGCGATTTTTCAAACGCATTTTTTGGGGAAAAAACACACTTTTTTACATTTTAATGCACTAAAACACACTATATTGCCCAAATGTTTGATGAAATAAAAAAGATGATCTTAGGCCGAGTACATGGATACCAAACATGACATGCTTTACAATTGCGCACAAACGTGCAGTGGCAACAAAATAAATACATTTTTAAAAGCCTTTAAAAGCCTTTACAGGTTACCACTTTAGATTTACAGAGGAGGTCTACTACTAAAATTACTGCCCTCGATCTGACCGTCGCGGTGATACCTCACATGCATGGTGCAATTGCTGTTTACATTTGACGCCAGACCGACGCTTGCGTTCGCCTTAGCGCGAGAGCAGGGGGGACAGGGGTGCTTTTTTTTTTTTTTTTTTTTTTTTTTTTCTTTATTATTTTTTTGCTTTTTTATCTTATTTTAAAACTGTTCCTTTCATTTTTTTTTTTTTTTTAATCATTTTTATTGTTATCTCAGGGAATGTAAATATCCCCTATGATAGCAATAGGTAGTGACAGGTACTCTTTTTTGAAAAAATTGAGGTCTATTAGACCCTAGATTTCTCCTCTGCCCTCAAAGCATCTGACCACACCAAGATCGGTGTGATAAAATGCTTCCCCAATTTCCCAATGGCGCTATTTACATCCGGCGAAATCTAAGTCATAAAATGCTCGTAGCTTCCGGTTTCTTAGGCCATAGAGATGTTTGGAGCCACTCTGGTCTCTGATCAGCTCTATGGTCAGCTGGCTGAATCACCGGCTGCATTCTCAGGTTCCCTGTTGAGACAGGAGAGCCAGAGAAAAACACGGAAGACGGTGGGGGGGGGGCATTCTCTCCCACTGCTTGTAAAAGCAGTCTAGAGGCTAATTAGCCGCTAGGATTGCTTTTACATGAAAGCCGACCGCTGGCTGAAAAGAATGATACCAAGATGATACCTAAACCTGCAAGCATCATTCTGGTATAACCACTCAAAGTCGTGAATGGCGTACCTGAAGACAAAAAAATGGTTAACAATAAAGCACAGTAAACGGTAAAGTATAAAAAATTGCATACCTGAAAAGCAAACATGATAAAACATTATAACAATAAAACATTGCAGAATAGAATACAGTAAAAAAGAGCAGAACAATAGAGAGAGAGAGAACAATAAAACGACAACTATTTTTTTTTACTTTATATTTTTGTTTGTGTTTTTTTTTTTTTTTTTTTTACACTTTTTTTGTAACTGTAACTTTTATAACTGTAACCGGTTCCAGGTTCGGGTCTCTCAAAATGCGATGGCATCTTGGGAGACCCTGTGAAAGTGTGTCCTAGTCTGTGCAATGCTGTACCCTACGCTAATACTCAACTAGTGAATGGTAGCGTTCAAAACATTCACCAATGCAAAGACCAGGATTGACAGGAGGGACAATAATAGCAGGTGTCACGCCTATATCCGCGATTGCTGCAGACACAACATCTTTTTTGGGGGGTTCGTTGGGTAGGGGTACTCGGGAGGACATAAAAATGCCTCTCATGCAGCCGACTGCATTTGGTTGGGGATGTGAATGGGGGAAGTACGGGCGCTGCAGAGGTGGTGGGTTCCCAATTAGGATTGGCGAATGCAGCAGGAAGGGCATTATGGGCACGACGGGCCTGTGTTTGTCTTTTTGGTGGCAGCGGGACACTATTTGTGCTTGCCACCTCACCAGCTTGAACTGCACTTATGGGACTCGCCACGTCACCAAGTTTTACTGCAGTGCTGGTTTGACTACGACCGGGGTGTACTAGGCCGCTGGCGCTTGCCAGTTCACCAAAACGCTACCAAAAAAACTGTTAACGATCGCAGGGATCAGGCCTGACTCTGCGAACGCTGCAGTTATGCGTTTAGTGTTTTGTAAGTGACAGTGATCGATCGATACTGCACTTGGGTGGGCTGGGCTGGGCCAGGCGGAGGGGCAAAACGCAAGTGCTAGCAGGTATCTGGGCTGATCCCACTAACACTGCGTTTTTGGGAACCCTAAACTGCTGGGGACGCCAGTATAGATCGGATCGGATCAGATATTGATCAGTTCAGATACTATACCACTAAGGGAGGTGTACGGTGCATGCGTGGGTGTTAGCGCGACCGGCGCTAACCTGACGCTGCCTGGGGCTGGTGCTTGCCAGTTCACCAAAACGCTACCAAAAAAACTGTTAGCGATCGCAGGGATCAGGCCTGACTCTGCGAACGCTGCAGTTATGCGTTTAGTGTTTTGTAAGTGACAGTGATCGATCGATACTGCACTTGGGTGGGCTGGGCTGGGCGGAGGGGCAAAACGCTGGTGCTAGCAGGTATCTGGGCTGATCCCGCTAACACTGCGTTTTTGGGAACCCTAAACTGCTGGGGACGCTAGTATAGATCTGAACGGATCAGATATTGATCCGATCAGATACTATACCACTAAGGGAGGCGTATGCTGCGTGCGTGGGTGTTAGCGGTACTGGCGCTAATCTGACGCTGCCTGGGGCGACGCATATCACCACCGGGCGATCAGGGGGCTAAACCTTTATTCGGTAATAAACGGCGGGTGCCCTGTATATGGGGGTCCATGTCGCTATAAAACTCTGACGGCGAACCTAAATATTTACGTCCCTAACTAGCTTCACCACCGACACTAATACAGCGATCAGAAAAATGATCGCTTAGCGACACTGGTGACGGGGGGTGATCAAGGGGTTAAAACTTTATTAGGGGGGGTTAGGGGGGTATCCTAGACCTAAAGGGGGCCTAACACTCACTGCCCTAACACTGTAACTGTCACAAACTGACACCAATACAGTAATCAGAAAAAAAAAAAAAAACCTGCTTGGTGTCAGTTTGTGACGGGGGGGTGATTGGGGGGGATCGGGGGGCGATCGGGGGGGGGGGGGGGATCGGGGTGTTTTGTGTGCCTGGCATGTTCTACTGTGTGTGTGTGTGTTGGTGCACTCACATTACAGTCTTCTCTCCTCGGCCCGGAACGGAAAATACCGAGCCGAGGAGAGATGACATCATTTCCTCTGCCTCTGTGTACACTACAGAGGCAGGGAAATGATCCCATTGGCTGGGAGCGATCGCGAGGGGGGGGCCACGAACGGACCCCCCACCCGCGGGCAGGCAAGGACGTACCTGTAAGTCCTTTTGCCTGCCCGTGCCGCTCTGTCGACGTACATCGTCGTGCGGCGGTCGGCAACTGGTTAAAAAAAATCTCCACTGCTCAAAGTCCTTTTTTCTTAAACACTGGGCATTATCAAGTTTTTGTTACTGATCTTCCTATCTCAACTTCAATTCCTGCTGTTACCAACAGATTAATTACATTGCAGGAGATTCAGGAAGAATTTATTGAGACTTAGCCTAGGTTCACATTGATGCGATTTGACATGTCAAAGCAGCAGCTATCGCCAACAATGGCACTGTCTGAATCGATTCCCAAAAGTAGTTTTGGCGACTTTGGGGTGCGATTTGTATAGACATCTGTGCAGGAACCCACACGGATGTCTCTGAAATCGCCCTTGAAGTCGGACTGACATGCGGGAATGAAATTGTGCGAGTTCAACTGAACTCGCACGATTTCAATCCTGCTGTCAGTGTGAACCTGGGCTTAAGATTACAAAAAGGCTGCTGACAGACATTGCAGATCACTTCCTACCTTTCATGTGGGTGACAAAGTTTGGTTTGGTTATCAACCAAAAATATGAAGGTACAAGCTCCATATGCAAGCTGGGCAAAAAGTTTGTGAGACCTTCCAGATTTCAGCTCCAATTAACCCAGTCACTTTTCACTTAAAAACTTCCTGACAGTATGAAGATAGTTACATAGTTAGTCAGGTTGAAAAAAGACACAAGTCCATCCAGTTCAACCTTAAAAACAATAAATAAATAAAATAAAATATCGTACAATCCAATATACCCAATTTTATACCCACAGTTGATCCAGAGGAAGGCAAAAAACCCCAGCAGAGCATGCTCCAACTTGCTACAGCAGGGGAAAAAATTCCTTCCTGATCCCCCAAGAGGCAATCGGATTTTCCCTGGATCAAGTTTACCTATAAATGTTAGTACCCAGTTATATTATGTACATTTAGGAAAGTATCCAGGCCTTTCTTAAACCACCTCTGGCGGGAGTCTATTCCACATTTTCACAGCTCTTACTGTAAAGAAACCTTTCCGCATTTGGAGATGAAATCTCTTTTCCTCTAGACGTAAAGAGTGCCCCCGTGTCCTCTGTGTTGTAACAACACCAAGTTCACTATATGGACCCCTTATATATTTGAACATGTTGATCATATCCCTCCTTATTCTCCTCTTCTCAAGAGTGAATAAATTCAGTTCCTCTAATCTTTCCTCATAGCTGAGCTCCTCCATGCCTCTTATCAGTTTGGTTGCCCACTTTCTCCAGTTCCCCGATATCCTTTTTGAGAACTGGTGCCCAAAACTGAACTGCATATTTGAACAGGGGCAAAATTATATCTCTCTCTCTCTGGAGTCAATACCCCTCTTAATACAAGAAAGGACTTTGCTCGCTTTGGAAACCTGCATGCTTATTATTGAGCTTATGATCTACCAAAACCCCCAGATCTCCACTACGGATTCCCCCATTTGTACTCCCCCTAGCATGTATGATGCATGCATATTCATGGCCCCCAAATGCATAACTTTACATTTCTCAACATTAAACTTCATCTGCCACATAGTCGCCCAATTAGACAGTGCATTGAGGTCGGCTTGTAAATTGGAGACATCCTGTAAGGACGTTATTCCACTGCATAGCTTGGTGTTATCTGCAAAGACAGAAATGTTACTTTTGATCCCAGACCCAATATCATTTATAAAGATATTAAAAAGTAAGGGTCCCAGCACTGAAACTTGGGGTACACCACTGATAACCTTAGACCATTCAGAGTAAGAATCATTAACCACTACTCTCTGAATTCTGTCTTTTAGCCAATTTTCTATCCATTTACAAACTGATATTTCCAAGCCTGTAGACTTTACCTTACACATGAGCCGTGTGTGGGGAACTGTGTCGAACGCTTTTGCAAAATCCAAGTATACTATGTCCACAGCCACCCCTCTGTCCAAGGTTTTACTTACTTCTTCATAAAAAGAAATCAGGTTTGTCTGACAACTTCTGTCTTTCATGAATCCATGCTGTCTGTTGCTTAAAATGTTTTTTTTTTCCAGCAAGAACTCGTCTATGTGGTCTTTTGTTAAATGCTCCAGTATCTTCCCGACTATAGAAGGTAAACTAACAGGTCTATAGTTACTTGGTAAAGACTTTGATCCCTTTTTTAAATATAGGCACCACGTTCGCCCTGCGCCAATCCAGTGGTACTAGTCCATCATTAATGAGTCCCTAAAAATTAGATACAATGGCTTTGAAATTACAGAGCTCAATTCTTTTAGGATCCGTGGGTGGATGCCATCAGATCCAGGTGCTTTATCCACCTTTATTCTGTCTAAATATTTCTGGACCATCACTTTTGAGCCATTGTGGATCATTCAGGGGTGTGTCAATACCACCCCATTATGGACATGAGCTCCCACATGCTCCTTTGTATACCAAAGCTGAAGTAAGTATTTAATAAATTTGCCTTCTCTTTGTCCGCAGTCATCCACTCTAGATTATTTTGTAAAGGGCCTACATGCTCAGACCTGACCTTTTTACTATCAATATATCTGAAGAATTTTTTGGGGTTTGTCCTACCATCTTTTGCAATCTGTCGTTCGTTTTGAATTTTTGCATCCTTGATTTCCTTTTTACATATTCTGTTAAATTGTTTGTAACATTTAAATGACATTAGTGTTCCTTCATTTTTATATTTTTTAAAAGCTCTTTTCTTATCGTTTATAGCTTTTTTAACTTTGACCGTGAGCCACATAGGTTTTGTTTTTAGCCTTTTAAACTTATTGCCCATGGGAATATACTTTGCAATGAGGTCCCAAACAGTCTTTTTGAAGAATTCACATTTCTGTTCTGTGTTTATCGATGCCGATATTCCCTCCTAGTCTTGAAGTTAAGTGTTTTTATCTTTCCTGTATGTATATCTTGTTTACAGCTAACATCAAATGAAATCATGTTATGATCGCTGCTACCCAGGTGTTCTTTTATCTGGACATTAGTTTTACCTCAAGATTTACCTTATGTTTCATGTATCCTTGTTCAAGCCATTTCATGAAAACCCCTTCTCTGGGACAATTCTCCCAACCCCTTCAACTGTTGAGGTGCGAGGTGATCGAGACTTTGTGGTTGAGAAAAATCTTGATTCCTGGACTTTTATGAACAAGTTGCTGTATCTGGTTCAATGGGAAGGAGATGGGCTACAAAAAAAATCTTGGGAACTTGAAAGGAACATTCTTGCCCTTAGATTAACAAGGTAATTCCACCAGAGGTTTCCTCACAAACTGGGCTCTGAGATATCCAAGGGAAGGAATGGAAGGATCGGGGTCTAAACCCATGACCTCTGTTGCATCCAGCAGCAGCACTTCTTCCTGAGCCACCTGAGATGATGGACAGCTCCCTGTCTAAACTCTTAGAACAATCATGCCTTGTCTCTTGTTTCTAGTGAACCTTGAACTGTGCTTCCATGAACTTCCTGATTTAAGCCATGTATCTGCACTTCCTATTTGCCAGACTATTTTGCTCTCTCCAGCCGATATCTTGATCCTTTGTGTACCTGCAGCTGTCCTTGTCGCCACTACTATTTGTTACCGACCTTTTGGCTTATTTCTCGACTACGCTTCCACCTAATCCCAACCTGCAACCATTCGTAAATCGACCTTTGGCTTGTTCCTTGACTACACTTCCACTTGATCCCCAACCACTTGTTACTGACTTTTGGCTTGTTTACTGACTACACTTGACTACACTGCTTGATCCCTACCTGTTATATTGATCCCTACTGGACCCTGACTTGCTCATCTCCTGGTGAGGTCATCATGAAGACCGTGACCTGGTAATAACATGCAGGAAAACCTCCAACATCAGGGTGAGCCTACATCCTCCTCCAGAGTAACCTGCTTATCCTAATGCATTCCAAACCTCTGACCCCTGACCGTGACATCATCAGACCAGAACATCGCTGGCTAGCTTATCCAATTATCGATTCACTTTGAAATACAAACCTGACGCTCTATTTGGAACATCCACGATTGGCCTTTGTTACTGAAAACAGTGAATGGAAAGGTGCTTTGACTGCAGTAGTTGAAGATCAAGTGGCTTTTTCTGAAATATGGCTAATAGATTCCATAGGGGATGGACCAGATGCTATGCTAGACATGTTCACCTACCCAGGGGTTGTATTTAAGAGCTGCTCCATATCTCCACAGCCGATAATCAGGAGTCAAAAGGCTGACCCCTAATTGGACCTCCTGTGTAGGCCATGAGTGCCAAAGATCAAGAAAAGTAGAGATTGGAGAGGAAGACTGTACATACTGAGTGTGGTCAGTTCCTAAGGGATTGGGAAGTTTAAGCTAGACAAAGGACTGCTCTATCATGATGTTATATTATGACAACCCTGGGACATAACTGGATCTCCCACATTGTTTCTAAGAGATGGTCTTCAGAAATCCGCATGATCACCATGGCCATCTAGGGTCCTTAAAACTTATGGCCTAGTTCAAGACCATTTCTATTGGCCTAAGATAAGAGATAATGTCTAGTATATGTAGATGTTGCCCCAGATGTTTGTAGAGGAAGGTCCTGCCAGTTTGAGCTGCTCCAATAGGGCATTTAGAGTTTGAGTCCTATGGTCTGTATAAGTTTTCTTTGAATTCACAATGATTCAAGAGGAATTGGAAGTGTACTGGTGGCGACTAACCACTTTACCCGATATGCCCAAGCTTTTCCTACCAAAGACAGTTACAGTCATGAGAGTTCTATTGGAAAAGTATTTCATCCATTGCTGCTTACCTCACGGGTATTGATTTTGAGATCAAGCTGCTGAACATTAACAAAAGTCAAACAACCCCTTATCACCCTGCTTGATATGCTAGGTAGGTACCTTACCTGCTGATGACAAGCATACCTGGAGCAGCAGGGTTGAAGCCATGCTTATAACAGCACCAGGCATAATACAGGATTCTCCCCCTATTCCCTGATGTTTGGGTAGGAGCCTAGATTGCCCATTGACCTCCTGCTAGGAGTCTCTACAAATGGTATTAGCCATCAAAGTCATTACTGATATGTGTCTAATCTGAAAGATGACCTTAAAGTGGATCTTCACTGCATCTGAGCACCACAAACCAAAAACACTATTTCGTTCATGTTTAATATTCAAAGCCAAAGCCCCCATCCATGTCCTATTTTGTTTAGAAATCACTTTGAAAAACAACCCCCTACTATTTCTGGCTGTGGCTATCTTGAGTAAGGGCAAATGATTCATGTAGCATTTTCTTCCTGGAAACCATCTGCCCTTAGCTCAGGCATGCATGCAGTAGAGTGTGCTTAGCTGAGAAAACTCCTCCTCCTCTTCTCCCTTCCTGAAGACTCTTTGGGATGTAGAACATCATTTGCCTAGGCAAGAAATCAGGAAGTAACTAAAGAAATGTAAAAAAAGTTTAAGTTTAAAACAAGTATGATATACTTTCCTATCTATCTGCTAATGCTAGCCGCAATAAAAATAATAAATGTTGATTGGGAGAGTGATGTTCAACTTTAAAGTGGAAGTCCATGCAAAAACTAAAATCACTGCATCTACAGTGGGGACGGAAAGTATTCAGACCCCCTTAAATTTTTCACTCCTTGTTATATTGCAGCCATTTGCTAAAATCATTTAAGTTCATTTTTTTTTCCTCATTTAATGTACACACAGCACCCCATATTGACAGAAAAAAACTGAATTGTTGACATTTTTGCAGATATATTAAATAAGAAAAACTGAAATATCACATGGCCCTAAGTATTCAGACCCTTTTCTGTGTCACTCATATATTTAACTCAGGTGCTGTTCATTTCATCTGATCATCCTTGAGATGGTTCTACACCTTCATTTGAGTCCAGCTGTGTTTGATTATACTGATTGGACTTGATTAGGAAAGCCACACACCTGTCTATATAAGACCTTACAGCTCACAGTGCATGTCAGAGCAAATGAGAATCATGAGGTCAAAGGAACAGCCTGAAGAGCTTAGAGACAGAATTGTGGCAAGGCACCGATCTGGCCACAGTTACAAAAAAATGTCTGCTGCACTTAGGGTTCCTAAGAGCACAGTGGCCTCCATAATCCTTAAATGGAAGACGTTTGGGATGACCAAAACCCTTTCTAAAGCTGGCCGTCCGGCCAAACTGAGCTATCGGGGGAGAAGAGCCTTGGAGAGAGAGGTAAAGAAGAACCTAAAGATCACTGTGGCTAAGCTCCAGAGATGCAGTCGGGAGATGAGAGAAAGTTGTAGAAAGTCAACCATCACCTCAGCCCTCCACCAGTCGGGGCTTTATGGCAGAGTGGCCTGACAGAAGCCTCTCCTCAGTGCAAGACACATGAAAGCCTGCATGGAGTTTGCTAAAACACCTAAACACCTAAAGGAATCCAAGATGGTGAGAAATAGGATTCTTTGGTCTGATGAGACCAAGATAGAACTTTTTGGCCTTAATTCTAAGCGGTATGTGTGGAGAAAACCAGGTATTGCTCATCACCTGTCCAATACAGTCCCAACAGTGAAGCATGGTGGTGTCAGCATCATGCTGTGGGGGTGTTGTTCAGCTGCAGGGACAGGACGACTGGTTGCAATCGAGGGAAAGATGAATGCGGCCAAATACAGGGATATCCTGGATGAAAACCTTCTCCAGAGTGCTCAGGACCTCAGACCCTAGGCACACAGCTAAAATAACGAAGGAGTGGCTTCACAACAACTCCGTGACTGTTCTTGAATGGCCCAGCCAGAGCCCTGACTTAAACCCAATTGAGCATCTCTAGAGAGACCTAAAAATGGCTGTCCACCAACGTTTACCATCCAACCTGACAGAACTGGAGAGGATCTGCAAGGAGGAATGGCAGAGGATCCCCAAATCCAGGTGTGAACAACTTCTTGCATCTTTCCCAAAAAGACTCATGGCTGTATTAGATCAAAAGGGTGCTTCTACTAAATTACTGAGCAAGGGGTCTGAATACTTAGGACTGTGATATTTCAGTTTTTCTTTTTTAATAAATCTGCAAAAATGTCAACAATTCTATGTTTTTCTGTCAATATGGGGTGCTGTGTGTACATTAATGAGGAAAAAAATGAACTTAAATGATTTTAGCAAATGGCTGCAATATAACAAAGAGTGAAAAATTTAAGGGGGTCTGAAAACTTTCCGTCCCCACTGTATAGTAACCACGGGTCTAACACTAACCTCTCTATCCCTGTAATGAAAAAATGAGTATCCATACCTTTTTGGAAGCCGATCAGACCCGCTCTGACCTGATCTCCAGCGGCAAAAGCTCTGCAGAAGACACGGCCGACAACGGCTGTGAAGTGAATGGGAAGTGACATCACTCATAGAATTACTATGGGGCTTCCACTGTCGTCCATCTCCATTTCACCCGCCTCTACAGTGAAGCCGTGGCTGACAGCTCAGCGTGGGATCTGGTAAGAGCGGGTCAGATCGGCTTCCAAAAAGGTATGTATACCCAGTGGCGTCACTAGGGTTGGTGTCACTTGGTGTGGTAAAACATGGTGTCAACCCCGTCTATCCTGCCCAGCACCCTGCAGGCAGTGCACTGTCATGCACCCCAAACCAGCTCCTGTAAATGATAGTATAGGGTGGTATAGTGGCAGTTTGGGGTCGTATAGAGTTGTATAGTGGCAGGCTAGGGTGGTATAGGGCAGGCTAGGGTGGTATAGGGCAGGCTAGGGTGATATAGGGCAGTTTGGGGTGGTATAGAGAAGGTTGGGGTAGTATAGGGCAGTTTGGTGTGGTATAGGGCAGTTTGGTGTGGTATAGGGCAGGTTGGTGTGGTATAGGGCAGTTTGGTGTGGTATAGGGCAGGTTGAGGTGGTATAGGGCAGTTTGGTGTGGTATAGGGCAGGTTGGGGTGGTATAGGGCAGGTTAGGGTAATATAGGGCAGATTGGGGTGGTAAAGGGCAAGTTTAGTTGGGGTGGTATAAAGCAGGTTGGGGAGGTATAGGGCAGTTTGGGGTGGTAAAGGCCAGGTTGGGGTGGTATAGGGCAGGTTAGGGTAATATAGGGCAGTTTGAGGTAATATAGGACAGTTTGGTGTGGTATAAACCAGGTTAGGGTGGTATAGGGCAGTTTGGGGTAGTATAGGTCAGTTTGGGGTGGTATAGCGCAGGTTAGGGTAATATAGGGCGGTTTGAGGTGGTATAGGGCAGTTTGGTGTGGTAAGGGGCAAGTTGGGGTGGTATAGGGGAGGTTAGGGTAATATAGGGCAGTTTGGGGTGGTATAGGGCAGGTTAGGGTGGTATATTGGGCAGGTTGAGTTGGTATAGGGAAGGTTAGGCCTCTATGTAGTCACAGTGTGCAGTAACTTACAGCATAGCTGCAGAGATGAAAACACTCGCGGCTGCTGTGTCCTTGCCTCTTTCTCCTCCTTCAGCCACGGGATTAGCCAGAGTGAGGGAGTCTGTGGGAGGAGTGGAGGAGGCAGCCACATCCCCAGCTCCGCCCACCAACTCCGGCTGCCTCAGGAGGGATTGGAGATCCTCGAGGGACAGCTTCACTTGATTTAATGACGGGGGAGTGTTATAGGCAGCCTCCTCCACATGGCTGCGTGTCCTGCTCGCACCGCTCCGCTACAGCTCTGCAAGTGCAAACAACATAGTGCACTGTGTAGTAGCGGCCCTGGTGTCACCCCTCTGGAGGGTGTCTCCCAATGCGGTCTGCACCCCCCACCCCCCCATAGATTTTCTTCACAGGGATAGAGAGGTTAGTGATCCGTGGTGGCTATAGATGCAGGGATTTTCATTCTTGCATCAACTTCCACTTTAAGTTTGCTTACCATTTATCTGGAAAACACAGCTAAAATACAAGGCATATCTTCATTGTATGTTTTTTTAACAAACAATTGCACAGTTTACAGATTAACCGGTTCCTGACCAGCCACCGCAGTTACACTGAGGCAGGATGACTCCCCTGGGTGAGCCGTCGTAGCTGTATGTCATAGGCGCCCGCAGCGTGTACCCGGAGCCAATGCGAGTGCCCAGCGGATGCGATGACCGCCAGGCACCCACGATTGCTCGTGACAGAGCGAAAACTGGGATCGTGTGTTCATACTAAGTAGTCCCACCCCCCCGCCCACAGTTAGAACACACCTAGGGAACACAGTTAACCCCTTGATCGCCCCCTAGTGTTTTTATAAATCCTTTATTTTTTTTTTCAAATAATAGTAATACAGTATTACATATAAGTACATCAACACCTATATCTTCTATTTACAAATACTATCTTCTTGAAAATTGCCAGTCACATTTATGGAGAGGTTATATTGTCTTTAGGCAAAGACTCATCATTTCATCATGCCTTCTTATTATTCTAGTACATACCCGTAATAATTCCTAATCTTATTACATTTTCCTTAACCAGGGATAGCCCTGAAAAAAAAAAAAAAAAAAAAGAAGAGACGCAGAAGAAGAAGAGAGGAAAAAAAAACAACCCTTCCCTGTCAGTGACATTTAGACAGTAATCAGTGCATTTTTATAGCACTGATCTCTGTATAACTGTCACTGAAAAAATGTGTCAAAAGTGTCTGATTTGTCCGCCGCAATATCGCAGTCCCGATAAAAATCGCTGATCGCAGCCATTACTAGTAAAAAAAAAAATAATAATAAAAATGCCACAAATCTATCCCCTATTTTGTAGACGCCAGAACTTTTGCGCAAACCAATCAATATACTCTTATTGCAATTTTTTTTTTACCAAAAATATGTAGAAGAATACATATCGGCCTAAACTGAGGAAAAAATGTGTTATTTTTTTTTTTAAATTGGGGATATTTATTATAGCAAAAGATATTGTTTTTTTTCAAAATTGTCACTCTTCTTTTGTTTATAGCGCAAAAAATAACCACAGAGGTGATCAAATACCACCAAAAGAAAGCTCTATTTGTGGGAAAAAAAGGACTTAAATTTTGTTTGGGTACAGCGTCGCACGCCCGCACAATTGTCAGTTAAAGTGATGCAGTGCCTTATCACAAAAAATGGCCTAGTCAGGAAGGGGGTAAATTCTTCTGGGTCTGAAGTGGATAAACAGCATATGACTTTTAAAAAACTGTTTCAAAAACATAGTAAAATCTGAAGCATGAACATTTGAATCTTCTTTGTCATCTCTGAAGGGGTGCTGTGGTGCTCATGAAACAGTGCATAAAAAACTGCTGCAAAAACAAACTATGCTCTTCTTTCCAGGACTGCAGATCCGAGGCCTATCTGCTAGTCCCCGAAAAGGAAAAGCGTGACATTATTATTATTACACAGGATTTATATAGCGCCAACAGTTTGTGCAGCACTTTACAAAATGAATACCGACTTTACAGTTATACAATTTGGTACAAGAGGAATCAGGGGGCCCTGCTCGTTAGTTACAATCCAAGAGTGAGGGTCAAGTGATACAAAAGTGGGAGATGGACAGATGGATAAAATAAAAACAAAATGTATTAAAAGTAGAATAGGCTTCTTTAAAGACAAGGGTTTTCAGGGACCGTCTAAAGATGGATAGATTAGGAGATAGTAAGACAGATTTTGGGTAGGGCGTTCCAAAGGATGGGAGAAGTTCGGGAGAAGACGTGTTTCTTTATACATTGCCCCTCTCGCCAATGACTTAGTCCAGCCTGATCAATAACTAAGGAAGTCGCATACTAGTCCTGGTCCTGCCCAACTCACCAAAATAATTCTTGCTGTACACCACTGCTCCCTGGAAGCGAAAAGCCACTGCTTTTTGCTGCTCACATAGTGCTTTCTTCCCATGCAAACCTCTGGCTCCTCCTACCAGGTCCTTATATTTCTTCTTAGGGAGTTGGTAGACAAAAGGCTACCTAGCAATCCCTAGGCTGGACCAACCATAAAAGGAACCAAACATAACTGCACAAAGTAAAATCCATGGTGAATAGGGACATCTAGTGGTGTCCGCTGTAGAAGCAGATATTTTACCAAATGTATAGCAATAAGATCCTAATCCCCTGTTACAGGTCCCACCCCTCTATGTACCTTGAATTCTGCTTGTTCACAAAGTTGAGACAAGAAGATTGGAGGCAGAGTTATATGGGGGTTAGCTCAATGTTTTTCTTCGCGAGTATCTAAACTTCCTGTAGGCAGCAGTGTAACCCCCATGTTTTTGGCTATTCTGCATTCCTGTGTTCCTCAATAGACTCAAAGAAAAAAAAGATTTTACAGTAAGTATACAAAAAAAACCCTCTGCAGTTGAGTGGGATTTCTATTTGTTATTTAATTGTTTACTATTTACATCCATTTTTTTAAATTAATTCACATTCTGTTTTTTTTTTTTTTTTTAACCATATTGCAGTCTGAAATTCATGACTGTATGTGGGGTGGGGGGCTTGGGGTGTGTCTTAGCACAAGATGTGAAAGGACGTCTTTTGCCACAACTCCACCAACACCCTTGTAAAACCTGTTTAAACCTTTTTAATCATACAAATCTTATTTAAAAATTATTTTCCTCCCCAAATTTTAAAATGTCCTCAAGGCATCCCCCATTTTCCTCCACTGAAAATTGTTTCAGTACATAGACTCTTATCTTCTCTTTTATATCAACAACTCTTTGTAACTACTTTTATTTCCTCTCAATTCACCTTCAACTATGACTAGCTGCATTCTGCTAATTCCATTCCCTCAACTGCTTTGATGGCAGTTATTAAAGGCTCATCCTAGGACCTCACATATGCAATACATTGTGCCAATTTTAAAAGTTGTATTTGAAGGTCTCCAGCTAATGTTTCCCTTCTAGCCTGGATAAAGGCAGTGGGTGCGCTCTAATCTTCTCATTCCTATATTTATCCTCCGCCTTCTCTCTGAAATAATCCTAAGCTTCAAGAATTTTTCAACCACTCTACTTGGTGGTCCAAAAAGGGTATTGCATATCTGTCACACATGTGCAAAAGGTTCTTAACTTGCCTTTGATGGTTTTTAGATGATGATGAAGATGAGTAAGATGATGAACTTTTTTTCTTTGAATATCCCTTTTTACTTCATGCCATTATAACCTAATTTGGTTCCTTGGACTCCCAGAACAATCCTTTCATCAAGAATGACAAACCAATCAAACTACGACCCTCCAAATGTTTGCATGCTAAAAGGGTCCAAACATTAAATGTCTCAAAAATATCTTAATTTCATTCCAGAGCTTGCTGAAGAAAGTAGGGTGGAAGTTACTGAAACATGGTTTATCGATTGGTGTTAGTATTGCTGACAATTAATTTCAATACCTTCCACATTTACATTGTTTATTCTTCCTACCAAATATTGCCAGAACTCCAATGTGTTGTTCACACTACCTGAATCATATAATGAAAATGCAGCAGTACAGATATCTACCTACCTTTTTTAAATTGTATAAAATCACTCTGAATTTAAAGTGACACTAAAGGTTCGTTTAAAAAAAAAAAAAAATAATAACAAACATGTTATACTTGCCTCCACTGAGCAGCTCGTTTTGCACAGAGTGGCCCCGAACCTGGTCTTCTGGGGTCCCCCGGAGGCTCTTGCGGCTCCTCCCCACATCAGATAACCCCCTGGGAGACACGCTGTCCCGGGGGGGGGGTTACCTTGCGGGCTCGCTCCCGAGTCCAGCATACGGTGGCCATAGAGGCCGAATGCAGGACTGGGCCCTGCCCCCAGCGCCCACGTCATTGGATTTGATTGACAGCAACGGGAGACAATCAATCTATCCAATCAAGAGCCGAGAACCCCCTGCAGAGAGAGAACACGTTCCATGGGACAAGTTCGAGGGTTCAGGTAAGTAAAACGGGGGGGCCAGTCATTGACAGGTGTTTTTTCACCTTAATGCATACGATGCATTAAGGTGAAAAAACAGGAACCTTTACAACCCCTTTAATTACCCATGAATACCTAGTGCATATATACATTCATATAAAAAGGCCTGTACCTTACTACAACAACAAACATCTTATAATAAACAAAAAGGGCTGTCCGTGTCTCCTTATACTCCAAAGGCTGCAAACTTCAAATCTGTGATTACTTACGGTATGTAATTTATTGTTGTAGCACTACCCCCATAGGAGCTGTTGAATAGGATGAGTCCTCTGTTCTTTGCCTCGAACTTCTCACAAACCTCTGCCCCTATGACATGCCATGTTGCAAACTAGCACATTTTGAGAGACTTACCTTTTAAACGGAGCCCTGTGTGTTGTCACCGCTGCAGGCCCTTCCATATTTGCCTGGTTTGAATGGCTGGGTCGCGATAATGTCACATGCACGCAGGTGTCACGATTGAGGCACAGTTCCCTGTATTCAGGCACACTTGGTGTGCTCTGAATGCCCAGCACATTGTGCAGTGACAAGATCAGCAGGAGCAGATGTGAATAACGTGACAGGTTTAGGAGATATTCACTGTACTTCTAGGTAAGCCTTTTTATAAGCTTTCCTGTAGGTACAAGTTTAAAAAAAAAAGTTTTACTACCACTTCCATCCCTTGTATCTGTGTTTTTTCTTATTATTACTCATTGCTCATTAGGTAAATAATTTTCTCTTCAAATTAATAGAGTTTGAATTTATGTATGTTTGTATTATGTTAGCATTAGCTCAAGCATATTATTTATAAAATTAAGTATTCTAATGTTTATTTGCATTCGATGTATAGCCCCTGAAGCTGGCCTGGGACCTCCAAATGGCTCAGTGGGCTAGCATTTTACCTCAGGGTAGAATCCTGGACTCTTTTTGGGGTGGAAGAAATTGGTTGCCAATCACTTTAGGAAGTTTAACAGAGTTTATTACATAGCCAAAAAACTTTGGGAGAGAGGGATTAGGGTATAGAACACCCTAAAAGTAAAAAAATGCAGACTCTGCATCTCTACTCACAATCAATACAGAAGTAATGAACTTCTTTAAATCAGACCATCACTCTGTATTCATTGGACATTAGAACAGCTCCTATGCAGGCTGCAGCACACATGTACCCCTTGGATGAGTCACCAGAACTTCCTGCAATGTCCATCAGCAGTAGCTTCTAACCAGCTCTCCAGGACACTTTAAAGCCTCGTACACAGGGTACAATTGTTGGCAGGGGACAGATTATTGTCCTAAAATCTTACTGTTAGTACGCTCCTTTTGACAATTGTTGTCCAATTTTTGGCCAACAAATGTTGGATGACAGGCTAGTAAATTTTCGGCAGACAATGGCTTGACGTCAGATTTTTGTATGGTCAGTACACAAATCCATCACACAAAAGTCGAAAGTACAAACACGCAGGCCCGGAATCAATGCTCACCAAACACAAAATTAGCAGAGGGGGCCCAAAGGGTGGTGCTCCAGAGCTGAAATTCCTTGTGGTAAGTAACTACGTTTATGTTTGTGGCACGACAATTGTGTACCGTTAGTATCCAAGACAAGATCCTGGCACACGCCCTTTTGACAAAAATCAGACGCTCGGTTGGCCAACAATCGTACTGTGTGTATCATGGACGTGCAGCTGACAAATCTGCAGCAACTGTGTGATGCTATCATGTCAATATGGACCAAAATTTCTGAGGAATGTTTCCGACACCTTGCTGAATCTATGCCATGAAGAATTAAGCAAGGTGTACCTAATAAAGTGACCGGTGAGTGTACATGATTGAGGATTGCAATATTTTTATGTTTTTGGAGGATCCATGGGTTCCATTTTACATAAGTTCAATAAATGCTGCACATGAATGATTTATTTTTCAGTTCCTATTTGTGGATGTTGGATCAGAGCACAAAATAGTCAGATGGGAACAGATTTAAGATTTACGGGAAAATCTAATACTACACTTTAACAGTGTGTTACTGAGGAATGGAAAAACTGTAGGAGTGAACCTCCACAATGAAATATTTGGCATGGTTAGCACTGTGTTATATGAGAATTACTATTTGAGAAGATGACAACACCTCTGCTCTGGCTTAAAAAAATTCTTTGGGACAGAAATGTAGAAACATTACACAAGAAATAATTTTCACCTCCTTAGCTGGATAGTCTTGCACCATGGGTGTTTGAGTTTTATGTTGATATAAAATAAGAGAAAATGGCTCCTCATTCCAACAGTTCAGACCTGTGTAAACAGAGTTGTTGGCCTAATGCCGCGTACACACGGTCGGACTTTTCAGCTACAAAAGTCCAACGGACGCTGACGGACTAAAGCTGGCTGGTAATCCGATCGTGTGTGGGCTTCTCCGGACTTTCAACGTACTTTTTTAGCCTCAAATCCGACGTACTTTAGATTTGAAACATGCTTCAAATCTTTACGTCGTAACTACGACGGACCCCGAAGTCCGCTCGTCTGTATGCTAGTCCTACGGACAAAAAAATGACGCATGCTCATAAGCAAAAACTAAACGGAAGCACTCGGTCTAGTAAAACTAGTGTTCGTATTGTAGGTAGCACATTCATCACGCTGCAAAATCTGTGATCGTTGAATGCAGCGCATTTTATTTCTTCTTTACGAATGCTCTAAAGAACGAAGGTGTTTTGCTGTTCATAATCAGAGTTCTCCCAAACTGATTTCTGGATTCTTTTTCTCTTTGATCTCATGAATGATATAGTATGCTTTTTAAAAACAATGTTTCCATACTAATAATACTTTTTACTTTATTTTTTTTATTTTTTTTTTTTTTTAGGTTTGTAAAGTTACCACAAAGAACCCATTATTCTAGTTTTGTTTTTCTAGTGATTATTTTTTAGTTTTTAGATAAAGTTAAAAGCACCGTTTTTGGTTATGTAGATTTTTTTATTTTCAAGACTTACCACTTGAACATTATTAACATTAGTAATGTATTTTTGGTGTGTTTTTTCAAACTCAATGAGATTGTTGTCCCTTGTTAATTTAACATTGTGTGTAAAATCAATGATTTAAAAGAAAACACATAAAGTCTTTTGCTAAACTCAAAAAAGATCCATTTATTCATGGTCAAAATAAAATAAAGAGGAAGTCAACGCTGGAAAAAGTCGGTGTACAAGAAAATTGGGATCTTGAGGAGTCCATATAAGAGGTAGCACAATCTGGTCCAAGAATCCCAGAGATCAACAGCACCAGCAGATGATCTAGATGTCCCCAGACTGTGGTCCTACAACAGCCTGCGTCTTCTGTCAGACCAGACTGAACCCAGGTCATCACTTTCTTCTCTTCCCTGCAGCCTTTCCTCCACGCTGCCCTGCAGCCTTCCCTGCAGCCTTCCCTGTAGCCTTCTTTGGAGGCTGTGGCTGTGGTGTTTCAGTTGTGGCAGGAGGAGGAGGAGGAGGAGGAGGAGGAGGGGGGGCTGCCTCATGTAATTGTGTGTTTCGGGTTAGCGTGCCCTGCAGCCCCTTCTGGATAGTTTCCCCAAATAGGCGCTCGCAAATGAGACGCTGCTCCCAATCCATTTGAAGAAGCCTGCTGGCTAAGTAGCAGCCATAGGACTCTTCTGCTTCGGGGGGGCTTCTCAAAAAACGGGTGGCCTCTTGCATGAGGCGCAGGGATGCCTCCTGTGTGACCGTCCCCTTCCTGGCCCTTTTTTTGGGAAGGTGGAATGGAAGCACTTGTGATTGGGTCATGCTCCTACTGGGCCCAGCCACCTCACTTGGCCCAGCCACCTCACTTGGCCCAGCCACCTCACTGGGACCAGCCACCTCACTGGGACCAGCCACCTCACTGGGACCAGCCACCTCCTGCCTGACACTGGGCCCAGCCTCCTCCAGGATGATGGAGAATCCGGCCTCCTCCAGGCTGTCCATGGGCCCGGTCTCCTCCTGCCTGCCACTTTCCACACATTCCTCCTGGATGGACTCATCCTGTGTATAAAAAAAGGACATAGTTTTATTTCTTTATTTGGGGTTCATCAATGACACACAATTTGCTTCTCATGACTAGCAAATTCAATGTGAATACATCTCTTTAATAAAAGAGTCTAATCAGACACCCTAATTTTTTATAGCAGGTGCCAAACATATTTAGCCACTCCTGTCAATTGATATGTATACACAATTTTGAGGGCAAAATTATTTTAGACAATTATAACATCCAGTTAACATCATTAATATTAGTACAGTCAATATTTGTTAATATAATTTACCTGACTCCAGATGGTCATATCCGGTTCATCCAGGATGGAAGACCCAGCTTGCTCCTCATCAGCCTCTGCTGGGGTGGAGGGAAGGGTGGAGGGAAGGGTGGAGGGAAGGGTTGAAAGTGATGCCCTGGCTTCATTCTGGTCATCAAGAAAACGGAGTTGATTGTAGTACCACAGCCTGGGTACATAAACATCATCTGCTGATGCTCCTGATCTCCTTGATTCCTGGATCTTCTTATGCTCCCTCTTATACATGTTCCTCAAGACCCCAATTTTCTTGAGCAATGTCTCCATTGTTGCTTCCGGGATGGTCGCCTGGACAAAGGCCAGAAGTCTCTCCAGCGTTGACTTCCTCACATGCTTTGCATAATACTGAGGGTGTTTCACCTCCCACAAATTCCTCATCTCTCGATATTTCGAAATAAAAGCTGTAAGGAACTCTGGATCCTTAAATAGGGGATTCATTATATCTGGAAAAGATAAAGTCACAAGACAAAAAACACTTATTATAGGTTCCTGCTAACCCCTCATCATCTTCTCCCTATGTAGGCCTCATCAATCTATCAAGGCATATAGGCCGCTTGCTACAAAGTCATGACCATAAAACCAAAAAAAAAAAAAAATTATTTAAAATTACCTTCGTTTTGTAACGTCCTGGTCCACTATCACCTACGCACAGAACGTACGTACGACACGTGCGCAAGGCCCCTCTTTATACACTACGCATGTGTGAAACTCCGCCTGCGTCGCCCGCCCCTGACGTTCGAAATTAACTCATGTTCTCCGCCCCCTAATTCGACGCACAGAACGTACGTACGACACGTGCGCAAGGCCCCTCTTTATACACTACGCATGTGTGAAACTCCGCCTGCGTCGCCCGCCCCTGACGTTCGATTTTAACTCATGTTCTCCGCCCATTTTTAGTTACGGCGCGTAGTGGGGTAAATAATGGCGGAGACACCTGACATGTTGACTACCTCAGGTAGCGAAAAAAGCCCGGAGGCTGGAACGTCAACCAGATCTGTGAGGCCTAGATTTAAGGCCTCCAATATGAGTTTTAAAGAGATGGTGGAGATGGTGGCCATTCTTCAAAAAAACGACTATGATGGGAAGTATGGGCCGTACGCACGGCCAAATTTGCGCAAGGCCAAAATAATGGCGAAGGTGGTGGACACTTTGCAGGCTTCTTTTGGGGTACAGCGCTCCAGGGATCAACTTAGAAAAAGATGGTCTGACCTGAAACTCAGGGAGCCGGATCAATACAGACGGATCCGGAAAGTGCTGAAAAAAAGTAAGTACTTGTCGTGTTTTTCTCTTGTGTTTATTACCTTGTATACTGCTCCATGTGCTTTTCCTTCCTATACGATTTTTTTCTCATCGTTTCAAACGATCTTTTAATAAACCTCGTTACATATCTAGAGATAGCTCTATCTATCTATATATATATATATATCTATATCTATATATCTATATCTATGTATCTATATATATCTATATAGATATATATATCTATATAGATATAGATATAGATATATATATATCTATCTATATATAGATATATATATAGATAGATATATATATATATATATATATAGATATAGATATAGATAGAGAGAGAGAGAGAGAGAGAGAGAGAGAGAGAGAGAGAGAGAAATGTAAAACATTCTTTTGGAATATTTTAAGTTATCTTTTTTTTTTTCTTTACATTTAGTTAGATATTTAGATTTTGTTCCAGATATAGAGAGAGAGAGAGATCAAAAGATTATTAACTATATTTTGAGATATTGATATCTAGATATCTATCTGATATGTCTTTAGAATTTTAAATATTGAGGTAAAATAGGAACTCTACACAAACCACTTCACTACAAATGTTGGCAAATTACTATGTCCTAAAATATCTGTGTGCTAAGTAGATTAAAATAATTTTTTGTTTCACATAGGGGAAAAATCACTCAGCCAACAAGAAGACAGTCCACCCCAAGCCAAACATGATTGGGAAATCAGCCCAAGCCCCACTGAGGATGTGGAGGAAGGAGAGGTGGGCGACATGGGCACCCCACCAGGTGAGTGTCTGACACACCAGCTTACGGTAATCTATGCATGGCTGCCTTTTGTTTAATGTAATTTTTCTACTCTATTTTAGGGGATCTGGTTGTGCTTGATTCAAGCAACAGTTCCACCCCCGAGGATGTGGAGGAATTATGCTACATGGGCACCCCACCAGGTCAGTGTCTGAGACAACAGCTTTATTATGGTAAGGTAAACTATGTATGTGTGCATATTTCTAAATACATTTTTTGGTTTTCATTCCACTTTAGGTACAAGAAGTGACTATTTCACCTCAGAAAGTGCCCAACGGCTAATAGGTCAAATAATGGCCTGGAACAGGGACATCGATGAAATGCGTAATCGGCTGGATCGTATGCAGCAGGAAATGAAGGACATGATTGATGTTTTGGGTCGAATCTAAATGCCCTTTTTGAAACCCCAAAACATCGATCATGTCCTTCATTTCCTGTTTTGCTGACCCCATTCTGGGCCTTCTCTTTATTTTTTTGGCTGTTTAACATAATTTAAAAAAGGAGGGCTGTTTCTATAAAATACATAAAAAATCCACAAAAAAATAAAACTTGCTTTTCCAAAAAAACCCAAAAAAAATAAAACTTGATTTAAAAAAAAAACAAAAAAAATACAAAAAATTGATTTAAAAAAAAAACAAAAAAATAAAAAAAAAATGATTTTCCCAAAAACCAAAAAATAAATAACACTTGATTTTCAAAAAAAAAAAAATAAATTAAAAAAATTGATTTTCCAAAAAACGAAAAAAAAAATAAAACTTGATTAAAAAAAAAACAAAAAAAATAAAAAACTTGATTTTAAAAAAAAAACAAAAAAATAAAAAAAATTGATTTTCCAAAAAACGAAAAAAAAAATAAAACTTGATTTTAAAAAAAAACAAAAAAAATATAAAAATTGATTTTACAAAAAACGAAAAAAAAAAAATAAAACTTGATTTAAAAAAAAACAAAAAAAACAACAAAACAAAAAGGCTGTTTGCGAAAAGCCAAAAAGCCAAAAATATTTTTTTGTGGATTATGTATAAATATTTAAATATAATTATATTTTTCAAAATTATTAAGATATCATTATATTTTTGTCTATGAACATTTTATACTAAATGCATAACTGAATGCATAACAACGATTAATAAAAACATCTCCTTATAGGAATTAAATAAATGTGTGGTTTGTTATTTCAATGCTCAGTATCAGTTTGGTTATAATTGTCAAAAAGTTGTTTACAGTGGCAATGGAGCTTATTTAGACATTGAAAATGAAAATACAGTTGGCACTACAACTGCTCGACCATAACCTAGGAGAAAGCCCAAAAGAAAGGCAAGCAATAAATATAATTCAAGATTTCATCAATATTTTTTTTATTGTAAAAAATTAAATATCCTGGCCCATTGCAATGGCCCCCCTACCCATAAAATAATTAACATATTGCTGTCTAACTTGACGGGCACTTTGGGGGGCCAAGCCAGTACGGACAGTATCCAGGCCCGTAAGGTTGTCATCTATAAGTCCAGCCTCAGGCCCAACTGTTCCTATATAATTCAGAGAATGTTTGTTTAAAAAGTTGTGCAGAATGCAGCACAATGATAAAATTAAGTTTGTATTCCGCCAAATTAATGGCTGTTTGAAACAGGCGGAACCGGCTGGCCAGAATTCCAAACGCATTCTCAACCACTCTTCTAGCTCTGGCCAGCCGGAAATTAAAAACCCTCCTCTCCGGGGTGAGGGTTCTTTGGGGGAATGGCCTCATGAGGTGCTTGCTCAGAGCGAAGGCTTCATCGGCAATGAAGACAAAGGGGAGTCCTTCCACATTATCCGCATCAGGTGGCAATCCCAGGCCACCACTCTGGAGACGCTGGCAGAACTCCGTCTGAGCAAATACTCCTCCATCCGACATCCGGCCATTCTTCCCCACATCCACATATAAAAATTCATAGTGTGCCGACACCACCGCCATTAAAACAATACTGTGGAACCCTTTATAATTAAAATAGTATGACCCCGAATGGGGTGGTGGCACGATGTGGACATGTTTCCCATCTATAGCCCCTCCACAATTGGGAAAGTCCCAACGGCTGGCAAAATGGGATGCCACAGTCTGCCATTCCTGTGGCGTTGAAGGAAACTGGGGAATCAAACAAGAAAACCAAAATCAATTAATTTGGAAGCTAACATTGCAAGAAAATTATACAATTAAAAACATTATTCCCCAGCATCAGTATAACATTAAATAATTTAATTCTTCTGGAATAACTAATATGGAAAGGCACACTTATCAGATTGCTCACCCCCTCTGATGGAACATTGATTACATTTTAGGGGGGTGGGAAATCCCTAAAAAAGATTACTTTTAGGACACGCAGGAATTTAGGGACTAAAAAGGCTACAAGACTGCAGTTGTCGCACTCTGCAGGTGCAGTTGCTAACCAGCTTACAGTAAATGAGGTACTGTAAAAAGGCATTCATGTTGCAAGGAGTACACAATCACATGCAAGGGCAATTAATGAAAACACTTTGAGGCTTGCATATGATTTGATGATGGAAATCAGCAGAGCTTCTGCTCATTTACTAAAGCACTGGAACAAATGCACTTGTAGAGTGCACATGCATTTTGCAAAGTGCAACATAGATTTGCTTTAGACAAATCAACACCACAGAACATTCAAGCAAATTTTTACGAGGGTGGGGGGGGGGGGGGGGGGGTTGGGAAATTTAGTGTGCTAATTATCAGCACACTAAATCCACTCAAACAAAATACAAACAAAATACATTCAAAATGAGTAGACTAGGTGGATATGTTCCCATCATTGCATGCTGGGGAGGTTATTGAAAGAAAATATACATGCATGACAAAAAAAAACAGGAAAAAAATCCAGCATGTGTGAGGATAAAAAGGGGACATTCACACTATATTGCAATGATGGTAAGTAGTGTTTGAAGCAAGAAATACATTACATTATCAAAGATTACATAAAAGAACATGTGATGCTAATAAAAGAAAAATATCTTACCTTAATATAGTCCTTCTGCAGGACCTGGATGATGGCAGAACAGGTCTCTGGGATAATGATCCCCAGAGCCTGGGGGGAGATGCCTGTCGAGAACTTAAGGTCCTGCAGGCTTCTCCCTGTGGCCAAATACCGCAAGGTAGCGACCAGCCTCTGCTCCGGAGTGATGGCTTGCTATATATAGGGGGTCAGCAAAGCCAACAAACGGTCAAAAACGGGGTCCGTCATCCGGAGAAAGTTCCTGAAATCCTCAGGATTATTCTCACGGATCTCACGGAGCAATGGCATGTGACAGAACTGGTCACGCTGGAGCAACCAATTCTTGGTCCATGAACTCCTCCTCGCCCTGTTCATGGACTGGTCTTGGTCTGAAGAATAAACTACAGCACCAAACACATACAATGCACGAGCTCGACGACGAGTACGTACAGGTAACATGGTTTCAAAACGGTCGGCTGGTCAGAACGCACTAAACAGAACGCACTGAAGAACAGCAAGGCCTGTGAAGAGCGACCTGAAAATCAGGAACGAGCGGCCAATAAAACAAAGATTTCTCAATGCCAACTGACCAAACGCACTGAAAAGCAGATACAAACCTCACAAGCACAGACTGAACAACAGTTAAAACGAACTGAAAAATACGAGTCTCACAAGCGCGAATCGTCTCTCACCCAACTTCTACTAACACGAGATAAACACGAGATTAGCAGAAGGAGCCCAAAGGGTGTCGTACGGGCTATTGAACTTCCGTTTTATAGTCTCGTCGGACTTGGTGTACGTCACCGCGTACTAGGCTGTCGTACTTTTGTGTGGTCGTGTGTAGGCAAGTCCGTTCGTTAGAAAGTCTGCCGCAAGTCCGCCGAAGGTACGCCGGAAGTATGTCGGACAGGCTGTCGGACTTTTGTAGCTGAAAAGTCCGACCGTGTGTACGCGGCATTAGTAACCAGATTCCTTATTTCACTTTTCCAAAGCATTAAAGATGAAACCCAGTTGGCCACTATGGATGTCACAAGCCCTGCAGAGTCTGCAAATCTGAATTTGTGTTACGGATTCCTAGTTTTTGCCCCAATGTTTTCAACAGACATAAATAATGTTGCCGTGATTCAAAGCGGTTGCAAAGGCTGAAGGTAAAAACCTTCTGTGCACAGAAGCCCAGCCTGCAACCCAATACTTACCTGAGCCCTATCTCAATCCAGTGATGTGCATGACGAAAGCAGTGGCTCTCTGGGGTCTCTGCCTCCTCACTGGCTGAGACAGCAGACCGCTACTGTCAATTACAGCCAGTGAGCTAATGAGGAGAGAGCAAAGACAGAACTGAGCCACGCTCTGTGTCTGAATATACAGACAGAGCTGTGCCTTGGAAGCTAGCCTGTTTGGGTGTCCCAATAGCAAGCTGCCTGCTATGGGGCACTTGGCAGGAGGGATTGGCCAGGAGTGGCGGTGGGGGACCCGAGAAGAGAAGGATTGGGCTGCTCTGTGCAAAACCACTGCATAGAGCAGGTAAGTATGACATGTTTGTTATTTTTTTGAAAAAATCAGCCTTTATTATCATTTTAAGCTCTCAGCTACCTGCAAGTGATGATTACATTTTTACTTTCAGAAAATACAGATGACTTCACACACATACTGTAATTACTGATAGTGTAGGCTGCAAATACATATGTTCAACAATGTTAATTGACATTTATACAGGTGCAAGTTCAACCGTCATTTTGTGGTTGTTAGTAGTTCCTGCATGCCCTGATATTCATTTTGATTTATTAAATATGGAAAGTTAATGGTTTATGGTCCGAAAGGTTGAATAAGCATATCCTAATAATCTATTCCAATGAAAAGTCTCCTTAAAAGTATATACTGTATAGATATGTACAGTCTAAATAATAATTTTGTCTTTCACATGCTGCTTTTACAACTAAAATTTCATATATATGACCATAACTTGGAAGCAAACCAAATAAAGTATCCGTTTGTATGCTTTCATTTTCTTTTAAATTGCACAAAGCTGCTTCTGGGTTGCTTTGAGGTGCTTCTGAGTTACTTTTGCATTGCCATTGACTTGTATGTCCCATGCACATAAATCCTATAAATGGCTCTCTTAAAATACTTTACAGGTTTCATATTCATTATAGGTATGTTTACATAACCATGTTTTGTTCTTATGAAAGATTAGAGTTTTCTGAAAAGAAAAAACACAGAAAAAATAGAATTTCCTCCTCCTTATCAAATGTTTTGATCCATATTTTATAATCTACCATTCTGCTTAGGCATTATGGTCAATATAGTGTGCTGCAAAGTTGCATTGGCTGGCCCAAGGCATAAGCAGTTTCTGGGGACTCCCATGAAAACGTAAAAGGAATTATTTATATTGTTTATCTTGGTAGATCTGAAATTCTAAAAAAATGAACAGCATGTCAAAAAGCACACCTTGACTTTGTGTGGATACCAGCTTACCCATTAACTTAGGTTATACAAATTGTGGCAGGTAGAATGTAGTGTTACACCGGAATGGTAAACTATACACATAGCAGTATTCTAAACAGAAACTTCGGTTAGGTTGATGACTATGAGCATTGTGTATTAGAATTTTCTTAATAAGACCCTGAATTATTTCCCAAAGGTCTCTAACCAGATTAGTCTTTCAGGCAGATTTGAATCTGATTGGTGGCTGATAGGGATTCCCTCTAGTTTTTGATAAGCAGTTTGGATAAAGTGTTCTGGCTCCTGCCTATTTAGAACTGAAAGATTTAGTTACAATAAGAGAATACAGATATCTTATTTTATTCATTAAGCAGGAAGAAAGAGTGAATGTAGTGGCTGATCTGCAAATTTCTACATTTCATAGAAGCACAAATACATAAAGAGTAAGCAAGTTAAAATGTTGTCATAAAAACATTACTTAATGTAAATATATATATATATATATATATATATATATATATATATATATATATATATACACAGAATACGTGCTAACAGAAAATACTGTACACTAATACACTTTCCCTTTAACGTGTCCATTTTTTGTCATCTTCTGCCACTGACCTATCCTACTGTGGAGACAAGCACTTAGTGGAAGAGTTCATTCATATAGTCTTTCCTGACTGGATGTAACAAAAAAAATGCTGCTGATAGATACTGGACACTCGCCTAAAATTCCCCGCTCATACCTGCAAACAGTTTTTTGCCCGTCACTCTGTGTAAGGCCATGCCATTTAGATCCGACAAAGCCATGACACCATGCCTGCAAATAGAAAAGCGTGTTAATCCAGAGAGGGTGGGCAAGCTTCTTCACTACCATGACCTGGCTGCTAGAGCTTTGCCTGATTTAGAACAGCCTGGGATCAAAGGTTGCTCAGACATGTGCAGGCAATCCATAATTGTCAGGGGAGAGAAAATCTAAGAGAAATGGATCAGATGCGAACAAGTGCAAAGCGTGTAATAAAAAAAAAAGCAGGAAACTTACATAGCACCATCCTAGATAGATGCTAGGAAAGTTGTTGCAGCTTGTAATTGCTTTGGGCTGTTCTGGGCTTCATTAGGATTGATTGTTTCCCCCCCGCCTTCTGCAGGATTCTAGAATGTAGTGGGCTAGAAGGACAAATCAGCAACTTGAATATTTAAGTTGTCTCAGCCAATTTTCTTGGGAAGGTGCCCAGAAAGTGGCTGGGTGAGTGCATAAATAATCTGGGGTCTGGAGCTGCTAGTTCTTGTCTAGGAGGAGAAGTTCCTATTCCAAAGGGCTGCCTTTTTAGCCAGCCCAGCTGAAATTCTACTTATGCTCATCAAGGTCACTGTTTGCTCAAAATCTCTGGAACTAACCAAAGGATTTCACTGAGAATCTGGAGACTTCACTGGAAAAATGTCTGGCTGATATTTTTTAAGGAGGCATCCAAGTATCCAGGGACATTGTGAGTACAGACCTGAGTGTAGGATCCTGAAGACTGATGCTGCTGCTATCCCTTGTGCATCAGTACTAGAGCTTGCCTGGCCTAGAATTTCTGATGGTGTCTCAATGCTGTCCATTTTCTGGGCTATTACTAAAGGGACTGTTCTAAGGAGTAGCGTTAAAGTGAGTGTCCTCTGATTAATGATCAGCATTCATGGAGTATCCCACTGCTCCCTATGCCCCTATCCAAGTTTACACGGCGATACATTTTAAACAATTTAGATTTAAGGCAGTTTTGAAGGCAAAAGGGGGTCGAACCCGGTACTAGCAAGGTGTAACTAATAAAGTGGCCAGTGAGTGTATATTCACCTTATTACCTAAGCTAAGTGAACAGTCTATACTCCTTTAACCACCTCCCATTCAGCTACCATTTACAGTATAAACAGCCAGGGGGGTTTCCTGAGAGGCGGGAGGTAGTATTAAAATGTCCTCCTGCTCACAATGCTTATATCTGTAGCAGCTGGTGCTGAATATTTTTTTGGGGGGGGCCGCAAATACCCCTCCCCCGGGCAGGTCAGGGGATGGCAAATAAGCAAACAACCCCCTTCCCCCCCCCCAGCAGGTTGGACAGGAGGGTGGCGATCCGTGCCTTACCTTACGACGATGAGGTGGTGCTGGATCCTGGAAGTGGCTGTTACTGCCTCTCCGCCCGCTGCTCCTTGCTCCAGCCGGTGACGGGTCGCAGATTCTGATGGAACACCGGGGCCATTGCTTCTCCTCCCCGCCATACAGGAAGTGGGTTCTAAGACTCCCTGGCCAATCGGGTCTCAGGACCCGCTTCCTGATTGGCCAGGCTGAGAAGCAGGAAGACATTAGTGAATAATAATTCGCTAGCGTCACACAACTGGATGGGCTCAGGGCGCAGTGCTTATATCTGTGGTGCTGAATATTTGGGGGGGGCAAACACCCCTCCCCCAGGGCAGGTCGGGGGATGACAAACAAGCAAACAACCCCCTTCCCTCCCAGAAGGTCGGGCAGGAGGGTGGCGATCCGTGCCTTACCTTCCGATGATGAGGCGGTGCTGGATCCTGGAAGCGGCTGTTGCTGCCTATCCACCTGCTGCTCCTCGCTCCAGCCAGTGACGGGTCGCCGATTCTGATGGAACACCGGAGCCATTGCTTCTCCTCCTCTCCTTTTTTTTTAAGCCAATTAGAAATCCATGCATCTGGCGCCCTGCATGTAGATTAGGGGTCGTGCACATGGATTAGGGGGGTGGCGCCCACCACTGGCTTGTATGTGTGCTGTGATCATTGTAGCCGAACACACAGCAGGGTACAGGGCCCTATATCATGTGATCTCTGTGACAAACCACTGTGATCACACTTGTAAACAAAGGCTGGAGGGCGGTGGAAAGGTAGGAAACTGCGTGTGTGTGTGTGTGTGTGTGTGTAAAATTTTTTACAGTGACCAGAGCAGTTCAGTGTCACTATAGTGACATTGTACTGCGTTGGCTAGTGGTCATGTACCGTGACTGGCTGCTCCTATATCACTGTATGTCAGTGCAGCCAGCGATTGTCTCTGATCACTAGCCATAGCAGTACAATGTCACCAGACAAGTGGCCAGTGGATGCAGCAATAGAGAGGTTCATGCAGTAGTCAACTAGATGAATACACAAGCAGAGAAGCCTAGCAGATGATACAGGCTCACCTGAGGTATAAGGTCTAAGCACTAGTCTTCATCCGAGCTCTTGATGGTGGAGATGGTTCTTGCTGTGTGGTAATGCCAGGTCATGGCCAGTTGGGTTGTCCAGCAGAAAAAGGACAAGTGTGGGGTCTGGTAGTTGATAAAGCAGATAAGGAACAAACATAAGTTTAGTCCATGAACAAGCCAAAAGGCGAGTAATGGGTAGTAGCTGGGTTGGATCAGACAGAAGCATAGTCGATGAGTAAGCAAAAAAAAGGTCAGCAACAATTAGTAGCTGGATGGGATCAGTGTAGTGGATGAATAAGTCAAGGGTTGATAATGAGTGGTAGTGAAGAGAAGGACAGCAGCAGGTATGCAAAAGAGCAAGATATTAGCTACAGACAGCACAATAATCTGGCAAACTGGAAGTGCAGAGACTTGGCTTAAATAGGAAGGTAATGGGAGGAGCAAAGTTCAAGGTTCACCAGAAACAAGGTACAAAGCAAAGGTGTCCAAGGAACCAGGCAGGGAGCTGTCCAGCATCTCAGCTACAGCCAGACACCGCAGAAGTCTCAACTTCAGATCCAGATCCTGACATTCTGTTATCACTGCCATACCAGTCCCAGTGTCACCATACTAGTTCAGCCAGTTAGTGTCCCCCAATCGCCACCAAAACATTCACAGTGTTGCTAGACCAGTATAGCCAGCAACGGTGTTCCTAATCGCCACCACACTAGTACCAGTATTACAAAACCAGTGTAAGCCAGCAGTATTCCTGATCACCACCACACCATTCATAGTGTCTCCAGACCAATGTAAGCCAGCAACAGTGTTCCATGTTAGCTGCTACACCAGTCCCCAGTGTCGCCAGACCATTGTAAGCCAGCAACAGTGTTGCTGATCATCACCATACTGGTCCCAGTGTCATCAGACCAATGTATGCCATTAGCAGTGTTCCTGATTACCATTGCACTAGACCAGTTCCTGATTGCTGCCACACCAGTCCACAGTGTCCTCAGACCAGTGTACACCATCAACAGTGTTCCTGATCACCACCACACCAGTCCCAGTTTCACCACACTAGTGTAACCCAGTAACAGTGTTCCACAGTGTTCCTGATTGCCACCACACCAGACTGTGTCACCATACCAGTGTAACCCAGTAACAATGTTCCTGATCACCACCACACAAGACCCATTGTCACCAGACCAGTATAAGTCCACTACAATTTTCCTGATCACTGCCACATGCATGCCAGTGTCACCAGACCAGTGTAAGGCAACATCAGTGTTCCTGATTCCTGCCACACTGGTCCTAGTGTTGACAGACCAGTGTAAGCAAGCAACAGTGTTCCTGATCACTGACACACCCGTGCCAGTGTCACTATAGCCTCTGAAACCGCTAACAATGTCCCTGATTGCTGCCATACCAGTCCCAGTGTCACCAGACCAGTGTAAGCCAGCAACAGTGTTCCTGATCACCACCACACTAATCCCAGTTTCACCAGACCAGTGTAAGCTAACAACAGTTGTTATGCCCCTCACTACACGTGACTGAGGTGTATTTGGGCACACTGTTAACTCCTCTCATACCAATGCATTCCAGTAGGCACAGAATCCTTTTGAACTTTTATTGATACAAGATAGAGTAAAACTGTAACAGATACAGACAAAATGCAATTAATAAAATATCATACAAATAGTGCCTTCCTATCTATCTATCTATCTGAAGATACAATTGGTAAACATACCGAAGATGGATCCGGATGGCTAGCGTAGAGCTTAGCAGCAGATGTACTTGCTTCATAGAAAGGAGAGGAAATGACTGGAGGAAGCTGATGCAAGGCCTGATGGGATTGAAAGTATGGAGGCTTGCATGTACCAAATCTAACCAGGTATTCTAAATGACTACATTGAAATAGATATAACGCAGTTATACAAAATGGCCATTAGATGGCAGCATAGAGTAATCTAAACCAAGGAGTCAATAGGAAAATTAGAAGCCTTATTAAAGAATGCATGACAACAGTGTTCCTGATTGCTGCCACACCAGTCCTAGTGTTGCCAGACCAGTGTAAACCAACAACCATGATCCTGATCACTGCGACACCAGTCTCCATGTCCCCAGACCAGTCTAAGTCATCACCAATGTTTCTGATTGCTGCCACACCAGTGACAATGTCACTAGACCAGTGCAGCCAGCAACAATGCTCCTAATTGCTAGCTACACCAGTGCAGTGTTGCCTCTGCCTGCCACCTGTACTGAACCTGGCCTGTTTATTGACAATGTTTCTGCCTGCTACCTGGACCAGTCCTTTACCTGTTTGCTGACCATGTCTCTGTATCATGCCTGAACTGACCTATCTCCACATCCCACTGACTATGTTCCTGTGAAACACCAGTCCTAACCATCCCCTGCAGACAACTGCACTCTTTAACCTGCAGGAACTTTTTTTTTTTCCACTCTTTTTGTTCAGCCTTTCATACCTCCTGGCCAGTGAACATGGCCTTCATGGGGGCAGCCATGTACCAGTAGGCTAGGCTTGCTTGACTTATTGGCATGGGATCTGCTATAGATGATGCTACACTAAGCTATATTCTTTGGCCACTCATACACAGGCTACTATAGTACGCTGTTTTGATACAGTTGGTTGATTTTTGTGATACACAAAATACAATATCAGTCCAAACAATGAAAAGTCTCATTTGGTATCCCGATTCGGGAGAAGTAGCAGAATGTGTTTTAGGGTGAAATTAGTATGCCTGTGCTGTGTGTATTACATTGACAATGCTGTGCAAAAAAATGTATTTCATTTTTTATTTTTCAAAAACTGGTGGCAAATAAATGAAGTCTCACATATGTGGTATCCATACCAGAATGTTTTGGGGTATAATTCTATGTATGCTCATGCTGTGTGCCAGAAATATCCTATTAATTGGCAGCTGTGTGTAAAAACAAAAAGATACAATTTCATTTTCTTTCCAAAAATTTTGAGAAAAAATGTGATCTTTAACCACTTACAGACTGCCCGCCATCATTATACGGCGGCACTTTGAAGTGGAATATCATTGTTATGGCAGCAGCCAGCTGCCATAACCTGGTATCCACTTCTTTAGGGGGCGGTCTGCTTTCAGATAAAAGTAGTCTCGGTGGCAGATTCACTGCAGAATCACTTTTATCGGTGGCGGGAGAGGGCCCCCTCCCTCGGCGCTCCAGTGCCCTCTACTGCTTACCGGAGCCGCCAGCAGCTGCGGAGGCAATCGGATCCTGTCCATGGCATGGAGCTGAATGAGGGGAAGATGGCCCCCACCCGGCTCCATACCATTGCAGGGCAGAAGCAACGTCAAAACTTCACTTTCCACCCATAGCTCTTAAAAGGAACATTTTTTTTTTTTTCAAATTACATTTTTTTATTTTTTTTATTGCATTTTAGTGTAAATAGGTCTTTTTGACCCCAGATCTCATATTTAAGAGGGCCTTGGAAAGCGTTTTTTTCTATTACAAGGGATGTTTACATTCCTTGTAATAGGAATAAAAGTGACACAATTTTTTTTTCCTTGTCAAAAGAAGTTTATTGAGTATACAATGTTATAAAGATACATAAAGTAAGTTTACAAGGATCTATAAAGTAAGCTCATTGTTTTACAGTAGGGTTTATATAGGTAAATATCATGAAATTTCAAATATTAAACATTGGGTTCACGTAAACCTAAATTAAAGATATATATCATTTCCTTAGTTACTTTTGTAGGTATTTAAATGATTTATACCTACTATACATATTGTTTACAAGTAGAGTGTATATAGGTCAAATAAATTCTGATAATGAGCTTTAATCGTAAGGTGGAGAAAAGGAAAGAGAAAGAAGAAAAAGGGTTGAAAGGTAGAGGTATGGTCCACAAGGTTGTCCCGCTCGTCAGTTTATTATTCTTTTTAGTTCTCTTTGAAGCCTTAGAATGGGTGTCTCTGTAAGTCATTTAATCTGTTACCATGGCAACAGGACAGAGTCATTGACGTTTGACAGGAACTGTTGTTTTATCCAAGGATGCTAAAGTTTTTCAAATTTTGGAATTTGATTTTGATCGATGGCTACCATCTTAGCATGGGACATTGTATTATTCATTCTGTGAATTGTTTCTGCTAGTACCAATGTAGGAGATTTCCATGCCTTGGCCACTGTTTGTTTTGCAGCCGTTATTAGTTGGATCATAAGTTTGAATTGAGAGAGTGTTAACCATTCCGGTTTTAGATTAAGTAAAGTTAAATATGGATCTGGTTGTATTATTTTTTAAAATATTTTAGATGCAATCATGAAGACTTCCTTCCAGAAGGTTTGGATTACTGGGCACGTCCACCATATGTGTAAATATGTGCCTATTTCTGGGCATCCTCGAAAACAAAGAGCTGAGGTATTAGGTGAATATTTTGCCACTCTAGCGGGTACAAGGTACCAGCGAGTTAGGACTTTATAATTTGTCTCCAGTGCTAAGATGTTGGGTGAAGATGATTTAGATGTGAGCCATATGTTAGACCAGTCCGTGTCTTCTAAAGTTCGTCCCAGGTCCTCCTCCCACCTCTGAACGTAAGAGGGTCTATTAAGATTTGCTACTCCATATAATTGACTATAAAGTGATGAAATTGTACCTTTAGCAAATGGATCTTTTGTACAGATTGATTCAAAAATGGATAATTGGGATAATGGTGTATCCCCCTTTAGGAATGGTGTATAGAAATTTTTGATTTGGAGATATCTAAATATCTCAGAGTTTGGTAGATCATATTTTTCTCTAAGCGATGGGAATGAAAGGAATTATTTAGATGCTATGAAGTCATTTAGTGTCTGAATGCCTGATGTTGTCCAAGCTTTAAAAGAATTTGGGTAGATCCATGCCGGATAAAAGGCCGGATTTCTGATAAAAGAAAGGAGAGGATTGTGTGGAGATTGTAACTGATATTTGGTTTTTAGTTTATCCCAGAGAGATAAGAAGTGTTTAGTTATGGGATTATGAATTTTAAAGCGGTCTTTAGGATCAAGCCATAATAAATTTGATATTAATAGAGGGTCATTTTCTGAAGCCTCTATAAATACCCATAATGGGATTTCCTGTTTTGCATGGTATTTGGACAGACTGGCCAAATGTGCTGCTCTGTAGTAGTTAGTAAAATTAGGGTATCCCAGGCCTCCTTTATTTTTGGGAAGATGTAGTGTGTGTATAGGTATACGTGGTTTAGAAGAGCCCCATATAAACAAAGTTCCACTTTTTTGTACTATTCTCAAAAAATAGGAAGGAATTGGAATAGGGAGGACTCTGAATAGATAAAGCAATTTGGGTAGAATAGTCATTTTGATTGCATTAATCTTCCCTATCCAGGATAAAGGAAGTTGCGACCATTGTTTTATTAGATTTGTGATCTGTCTTAATACAGGAGGATAATTGGTTGAGAATAAGTCAGAATGAGATGCTGTTAAATGAATTCCAAGATATGGGATTGATTTTTCTGCCCATGTGAATGGGAGTGCAGCCCTAGCCGGGATCAATTCCATGTTTGTGAGTGAAATATTAAGCACTAGGCATTTCTTAGGATTAATCATAAGGCCGGATAGGGCTGCAAATCCATCAAGAGCTGGTATTAAGTTAGGACCAGAGACCTGTGGTGATGATAGAAAAAGTAATATATCGTCTGCAAATATTCATAATTTGTGTGTAATACCTCCTACTTCAATGCCAGTTATAGTTTGGTTTGTTCTGATGTATTGGGCTATGGGTTCGAGTATAAGGGCAAATAATAAGGGAGATAATGGGCAACCCTGTCGGGTACCTCTTTCGATATTAAAGGCTTCAGATTTGTATCCAGCATATTTTATATAGGCTTTGGGTTTATTATATAATGCTTTGATCCATGTTAAAAAGTGGGGTCCAAAACCCCATTTTTGTAATGAATATTGCATATATTGCCAGGATACTGTGTCAAATGCCCTCTTAATATCGAGAGATAGAAAACATAAAGGGATTTTCCGTTTTTTAGCAATATGTGCCAATAACACTGCCCTGCGTATATTATCGCCTGCCTGTCTATTTGGCATGAAGCCTACTTGATCTCTATGTATTAATTTTCCTATAATGCTTTTGAGGCGTTTTGCTATTATTTTTGCTAATAATTTAATATCGAGGTTTAACAGAGAGATAGGCTGATAATTCACACAGGAAGTATCATCAGAAAGGGGTTTTGGGATCATACAAACAATTTCCATTAGTGTTTCTTGCCGAAAAGAATGTCCATCTAGAAGTTTGTTAAAAGTTTCAGTGAGAATGGGAGAGAGTATTTCTGAGAATGTTTTATAGTATAAAGCCGAGTAGCCATCTGGGCCTGGTCTTTTGTTAAGTTTTAGGTCTTTTATGGCGTTAGCAACTTCATCTATAGTTATAGGCTCATCCAAACTGCTTTTTTGATTCTGAGATAACTCAGGTAAGGTTATTTTTGAGAAGAAGGATTCAGCCTCTGTAGGATTAAATTCATTGTTTGTCTTGTATAAAGTTGCGAGATGTGAGTGAAATTTATGGACTATTTTAACTGGATTACAAGTGTAAACATTTTTTGATAATTTCAAACGTATTGGTTTGAAAGATTTGTTAGTTGAATTTAATGCCCGAGCCAAATATGTACCTGGTTTGTTTGTATTCATGTAGAAATTGTGTTTGGAGCGTTTGAGGCATTTATCAACTGACTCAGTGAGAAATAGATCGTATTCCAATCTAGATTTTTCCGGATGAGATTTTGTACTCTGAAATGGATTATCTTGAAATGATATGTAGGCTGCATTAAAATTGAGTTCTAGTTTTTTTGCTAGATTTTTGCGTTCCCGTTTAAATAGTGCCATTTGTCTTTGTATTGTACCAGGCAAGACAGGCTTATGAGCTTCCCACAGTGTTATTGGGGAGATGTCTGTTGTATTATTAATTGATATGTATTCCTTTAAAGCTTGTTCAATGGCCATCTGATGTAGTGGGTGTTTGAGCATTATGTCCGGTAAGTACCACGTTGGGTCATGCGCTTTTGGTATGGCTGAGGCTATAGTAGTGTATACTGCATTATGGTCAGACCACGGAATCGGAATTATATCTGATGCAATAATTTCTGGTATCATTCCTATTGTTAGAAAAATATGATCTATTCTGGTGAAGGTTTGATGAGGGTGCGAGAAATAAGTGAATTTCTTTTTCATTGGGTTACTTTCTCTCCACGAATCTACCAGATTGTATTTGGAAAGAAGTTGAGAAAAAGGTAATCTAGAGGTTATTTTGGATGGTGTAAAAGGTGATTTATCTAGAAATGGGAGGAGGACCTGGTTCGAATCCCCACACATTATCACTGTTCCTCTTTTGTGTGTATTAATCACTTGTAATATATGTGAGAGGAATGGTGTAGGTTGTTTGTTAGGAGCGTAGTAGGAAATCACTGTGATTGCTGTATCCATTATATAACCCATGAGTATCAGGTATCTACCTTCTGGGTCTTTAATTTCTGATGATAAGGTGAATGGTGTGGATCGGTGAAATGCAATTAGAGTTCCTCTTTGCTTGGTACAGGCAGAAGCCGTGTAAATTTGTTGATAAAAAGGAGAAATATATTTTGGAGTAGAATCTTTGGTGAAGTGTGTTTCTTGGAGGCATACTATGTGAGCCTTCTTGTTATGAAAAGTACGGAAGGCTTTGGTCCTTTTTTGAGGGACATTTATTCCCTGAACATTCAGGGAAAGTATATTCAGTGGTGCCATGGCAACAGATCAAATAGTTTTGACTTACTTTTTGTTATGCAGAGCTGACTGCGCAGATCAACCTGTGTGGACTGAAGAGATGAATAGATAGAAAAGAAACCAGTGAATTCTGGAGTAAAGAGTAAACAAAAAACATATGAGATTAGATGATACATTGTATAAATTATTTTTTGCAAGTAATCACAATTTACCCGTGAAAGAGAATAAATATCTCTCTCAGGGGAATAAGTGCCTTCGTCACACTCCCACATAATATGGTAGGGAGAATGAGGAGGGCTAATGGGGGTACACGGATCTTCCGCTTACAGGAGAGAAGTGCTATGTCAAAAGACATCAAAATGATGTTTCATTAATTGGAGTGCAGAATATAGTTTTTGTTGAAATTATTTATTCCAGGGTGGTTGTATATGGTTAGTCTTGCCCTAGGCTAAATAATTCAGTTAGAAAGGTACTGTTAATAACTTTGGTATTGATGAAGATAGTTTGAATTATTTTGGGATTTTAACCCTTTTAGAGTAAACAATTACATATTTTATTCATATGTAACTGTTTAGATATGTTAACTCATAAAATTGAGGTTGTATTGCTTCAGATTAGAATAAACAAAAACATAATTCTAGGAACTAGTTAGGTAATAATATATTTGTTTTAAGAAAAGAAAGAAAAAGCTTCCATTACTTCTGAATTATTGAACATATTTGTCCTAAAAAGTACTAAATCTATTGTTATTACCTGATAATATATAACTGAACAAGAATTTCCTTATTTCACTTATATAGTCTAAGGCTATATGAATCAGAAGTAATAAGAAATATAACTGGAATGTAACATGATCCCACACAGTGTGTGACTATCAGAATGCAGTTACATTCAGTTATAAATACAGGTTTTTTATAGAGAACCATCTCTTAGTATAATAAATGAAGAGATATCAGGAATTAGGATGTCAGTCCATCTTCTTGGTCCATGGATGATGTGGCATAACGGCCTCTTTTGTGAGAATGATGATTCCCATTTTGTTCTGAAATTTTCTGGGTGCTGCCTGAAGGTGAAGATGATGCCATTCTTCTGCGTGTGGGGGTGTTGCTGCTTGTGGGTTCTGTCAGATTTAATTTTAAAAGGGTTTGTTGTAGTTCATCTGCTGATCTGCTTCTGTAAATTGTACCTTGGTAGTTAAATCTGACTGAAAAGGGGAAGCCCCATTGATACATAATGTTGTGGCGTTGCAGTTCCATTAGTTGGGGTTTCATGGATCGTCTTTTAGTAATAGTAAGTTGGGATAAGTCAGCAAAAATTTGATAATTGTGTCCTTGAAAATTAAGTTCCTTTTTTTCTCTTGCAACAATTAGTATTTGTTCTTTCGTTCTGTAATAATGAAATTTTGTGATTATATCACGTGGGGGTCCATCTTTCTTTTTGGCTGTGAGGGCTCTGTGTACTCTGTCCAGTTCTAAACGTTCAATAGGGATATCTGGCTTTAGTTCTTGTAATAGAGCAGTAATAGTAGATTGCAGGTCTGTCACAGTTTCAGGTATTCCCCTTATGCGCAAGTTTGAACGTCTGGCTCTATTTTCGTAATCTTTGAGCTTAGTTTGAAGTATTAAATTCTCTTCTTTTAATTGTTCCAATTCTGTTATATTTTCTTGGGTTGTAATTTCAATTTCATCCATTTTTATTTCTAAGGCTGCGGTGCGGTTTCCCAGCTCTCTTATTTCTTTGGTTAGGCTTTTTGTTATTTGGTCTGAGGTTTGTTTTAAAGCCTTATGAAGCATCTTTTCAAATTGTAATAATATTACTGGGGATGCTGAGGAGGCTTGTGGAGAAGTTTGTGAGAGGATTTGTTCTGTATCTGACTCAAATGGAGAGTCTTGCTGTGACATTTTCTGTCTGTGAGAGCGCCCTGATGCTGTATCTTGTGAGGTGACTGGAGCTGCTTTAGTTGCAGTGAGTGCCTGTGAGCTCTTTGTGAGGTGATTTTTATTTCTGCCACGGTTTCCTCCCAGTACCATATTTCCTGCCCAAACTTTCACAGTTTGTTCCCTGGGGCAAAAAGGTTCAAATGGATACCTTTTGAGCCTGCAGGCTCCGCTTTGTCCTTCTCTTCTCTCCTCAGCGGTGCGGAGCTCTAACAATGCATGTCTGCTCCGCTAGGCTCCGCCCATCTCCCCCTCGACACAATTTTTTTTTAACCACTTCAGCCCCAGAGAATTTGGCAGCTCAATGACCGGTGGGCTTTTTACAATTTGGCACTGCACTGCTTTAACTGGTAATTGCGCGGTCATGCAATGTTGTACCCAAACAAAATTTGCTTCCTTTTTTCCCACAAATAGAGCTTTCTTTTGATGGTATTTGATTGCCTCTCTGATTTTTATTTTTTGCGATATAAACGCAAAAAGTCCGAAAATTTTGGAAAAAAAATGATATTTTATACTTTTTGTTATAAAAAAATTTAATAAACTAAATTTTAGTCATACATTTAGGCCAAAATGTATTCAGCCACATGTCTTTGGTAAAAAAAATGTCAATAAGCGTATATTTATTGGTTTGCGCAAAAGTTATAGTGTCTACAAACTAGGGTACATTTTCTGGAATTTACGCAGCTTTTAGTTTATGACTGCCTATCTCATTTCTTGAGGTGCTAAAATGGCAGGGCAGTACAAAACCCCCCAAATGACCCCATTTTGGAAAGTAGACACCCCAAGGAAATTGCTGAAAGGCATGTTGAGCCCATTGAATTTTTTTTTATTTTTTTTCACGAGTGATTGAAAAATGACAAAAAAAAAACAAATTACACAAAGTTGTCACTAAATGATATATTGCTCATACGTGGCGTGGTTATATGTTGAATTACACCCCAAAATACATTCTACTGCTTCTCCTGAGTATGGGGATACCTCATGTGTGAGACTTTTTGGGAGCCTAGCCGCGTACAGGACCCCAAAAACCAATCACTGCCTTCAGAATTTCTAAGGGTGTAAATTTTTTATTTCACTCCTCACTACCTATCACAGTTTCGAAGGCCATAAAATGCCAAGAAAGCACAAACCCCCCAAATGACCCCATTCTGGAAAGTAGACACCCCAAGCTATTTGCTGAGAGGCATGTTGAGTCCATGGAATATTTTATATTTTGTCACAAGTTGCGGGAAAATTTTATTTTTTTTGCACAAAATTGTCACTAAACGATCTATTGCTAAAACATGCCATGAGCATATGTGAAATTACACCCCAAAATACATTCTGCTGCTTCTCCTGAGTACGAGGATACCACATGTGTGAGACTTTTTTGGGATCCTAGCCGTGTACAGGACCCCAAAAACCAAGCACCGCCTTTAGGCTTTCTAAGGGCGTAAAATGGTGATTTCACTTCCTCACTACCTATCACAGTTTCGTAGGCCATGAAATGACAAGATAGCACACCCCCCCCCCCAATGACCCTATTTTGGAAAGAAGACACTTTAAGCTATTTGCTGAGAGGCATATTGAGTTCTTGGAATATTTTATATTTTGCCACAAGTTTTGGGAAAATTATTATTATTTTTTTTTTTATACAACGTTGTCACTAAATGATATATTGTTCAAACATGGCATGGTTATATGTGGAATTACACCCCAAAATACATTCTGCTGTTTCTCCTGAGTACAGGGATACCACATGTGTGGACCTTTTTGGCAGCCTAACTGCATACAGGACCCCGAAAACCAATCACCGCCTTCAGGCTTTCTAAGGGTGTACATTTTTGATTTCACTCCTCACTGCCTATCACAGTTTTGGAGGACATAAAATGTCCAGATAGCACAACCCCCCCGCCCCCAAATGACCCAATTTTGGAAAGTAGACACCCCAAGCTATCTGCTAAGAGGCATGTTGAGTATTTTGCAGATCTCACTTTTTGTCATAAAATTTTGAAAATTTAAAAAAGAAAAAAAAATACATTTTGCTTTTCTTTCTTTATTTTCAAAAATAAATGAGATCTGCAAAATACTCACCATGCCTCTTAGCAAATACCTTGGGCTGTCTACTTTCCAAAATGGGGTCATTTGGGGGGGTTTTGTGCTATCTTGACATTTCAGGGCCTCCATAACTGTGATAGGTAGTGAGAAGTAAAATCACAATTTTATGCCTTTAGAAAGCCTGAAGGCGGTGCTTGGTTTTTGGGGTCCTGTATGTGGCTAGGCTCCCAAAGAGTCTCACACATGTGGTATCCTCATACTCAGGAGAAGCAGCAGAATGTATTTTGGGGTGTAATTCCACATATAACTATGCCATGTTTGAACAATATATCATTTAGTGACAACTTTATGCAAAAAAAAAAAAAAAAATTTCATTTTCCTGCAACTTGTGGCAAAATATAAAATATTCCATGGACTCAACATGCCTCTCATCAAATAGCTTGGGGTGTCAACTTTCCAAAATGGGGTCATTTGGGGGGGTTGTGCTATATTGGCATTTTATGGCCTTCAAAACTGTGATAGGTAGTGAGGAGTGAAATCAAAAATTTACACCCTTTGAAATCCTGAAGGCAGTGATTGGTTTTCGGGGTCCTGTACGCGGCTAGGCTCCCAAAAAGTCTCACACATGAGGTATCCGCATACTCAGGAGAAGCAGCATAATGCATTTTGGGGTTTAATTCCACATATAACCATGCCATATTTGAACAATATATAATTTAGTGACAACTTTGTGCAAAAAAAAAAGTGTAATTTTCCCGAAATTTGTGACAAAATATAAAATATTCCATGGACACAACATGCCTATCAGCAAATAGCTTGGGGTGTCTATTTTCCAAAAAGAGGTAATTGGGGGGGGGGGGGGGTTTGAACTGTCCTGGCATTTTATGCTCAACATTTAGAAGCTTATGTCACACATCACCCACTCTTCTAACCACTTGAAGACAAAGTCCTTTCTGACACTTTTTTTGTTTACATGAAAAAAATATTTTTTTTGCAAGAAAATTACTTTGAACCCCCAAACATTATATATTTTTTCAAGCAAAGACCCTACAGATTAAAATGGTGGGTGTTACAATTTTTTTTTTTACACAGCATTTGCGCAGTGATTTTTCAAACGCAATTTTTTTGAAAAAACACACTTTTTTAATTTTAATGCACTAAAACACACTATATTGCCTAAATGTTTGATGAAATAAAAAGATGATCTTATGCTGAGTACACGGATACCAAATGTGACATCCTTTAAAATTGCGCACAAATGTGCAGCGTGACAAACTACATACTTTTTAAAAGCCTTTAAAAGCCTTTACAGGTTACCATTTAAGATTTACAGAGGAGGTCTACTGTGAAAACTACTGCCCTCCATCTGACCTTTGCGGTGATACCTCACATGCATGGTGCAATTGCTGTTTACATATGACACCAGACCGACGCTTGCGTTCACCTTTGCATGTGAGCACGGGGGGACAGAGTGCTTTTTTTTTTTTTTTAAATTATTTATTTATTTTGCTTTTTTATTATATATATTATAAACTGTTACTTTAATTTTTTTAATCATTTTTATTGTTATCTCAGGGAATGTAAATATCCCCTATGATAGCAATAGGTAGTGACAGGTACTCTTTTTAAAAAAAATTGGGGTCTATTAGACCCTAGATCTCTCCTCTGCCCTCAAAGCATCTGACCACACCAAGATTGGTGTGATAAAATGCTTTGCCAATTTCCCAATGGCGCTGTTTATATTTGGCGAAACCTAAGCCGTGAAATGCTCATAGCTTCCTGTTTCTTAGGCCATAGAGATGATTCGAGCCATTCTGGTGTCTGATCAGCTCTATGGTCAGCTGGCTGAACCACCTGCAGCTGAATGGCGTACCTGCTAAGCAAATGATGGGTAACAATAAAACAAAGTAGCATTACAGTATAACAGTTATGCCTTGTACACACGATAGGATTTTCCGATGGAAAATGTGTGATAAGACCTTGTTGTCGGAAATTCCGACCGTGTGTAGGCTCCATCACACATTTTCCATAGGAATTTCTGACACACAAAGTTTGAGAGCTTGCTATAAAATTTTCCGACAACAAAATCCGTTGTCGGAAATTCCGATCGTGTTTACACAAATCCGACGCACAAAAAGCCACGCATGCTCAGAATAAATTAAGAGACGAAAGCTATTGGCTACTGCCCCGTTTATAGTCCCGACGTACGTGTTTTATGTCACCGCGTTCAGAACGATCGGATTTTCCGGCAACTTTGTGTGACCGTGTGTATACAAGACAAGTTTGAGCCAACATCTGTTGGAAAATAATCCATGGATTTTGTTGTCGGAATGTCCGATCAATGTCTGACCGTGTGTACAGGGCATTAGACTTACCATACCTGCAAAGCAAATACAATAAAACATAGTAAAATAAAACATTGCAATCTGTGCCTAAAAAAATATAAATGCCGAAGCATGGGGGTAATCCGCCCCTAATGTTAGGAGCAAATCACTCCTCTACCCCTGCCCCCATGCTTCAGGCATATATGCTCTTTTTTTTTTTTTTTAACTGTGGTGGTAAAATCACCTCCGACAGCGCTGGAGTCACAGCTTTATGTATCATGCGAGCAAGCGCTGTTGCTGTCAAGATAAATAAACCCGCACTGCAGCTGAACGGTGTACCTGCTAAGCAAATGATGGTTAACAATAAAACAAACATTACAGTATAACATACCATACCTGCAAAGCAAATGCAATAAAACATTGTAAAAATAAAACAGAGAGAGAACGATAGATCTAGAACAATAGTGAGCGAACAGTAGAGCGGACAGTAGAGAGCGAACATAAGAGAGAGAACAATAGAGAGAGAGAATAAGAGAGAGAGAGAAGAATAATACAACCACAACTATTTTTGGATTTTTTTATTTCATATTTTTTTTGTGTTTTTGTGTGTTTTTTTTTTTTTTTTCACTTTTTTCACTTTTATAAAAACTGTAAAAAAAACTGTAAACTGAACGTTGCAGATTAGAGTCTCTCAAAATGTGATGGCCATCACATCTTTCGAGACCCAGAGACCCTGTGTTAGTGTGCCTATGACTGTGTGGTGCTGTACCCTATGCTAATACTCAACTAGTGTGTGGTAGCATTTGAAACATTCAGCAATGCAGAGACCAGGTTGGTAAGGACAGGAGGGATAATAAAAGCGGGTGTCACTCCTAAATCCGTGTTTACTGCAGACACGACATCTTCTTTGGGGTGTTCTTTGGGTAGGGGTACCAGGGAGGACATAAGGAAAATGCCTCTCATGCAGCCGGCTCACTGCATTAGCGTTGGGAAGTTGGGCAAGAGCACGGTCTGGAAACAGAAGGGCTCTGACGATTTCTTCCTGGAATTTAAGGAAGGATCCAGTCCATCCAAAAGCATTCAGCAAAGCCAATTGAAATAAATAGACACTTTTTTGTACCAGCGTCTGGCCTTACGGGCAATTAGGTGCGACGCCAACAACTGGTCGTTGAGGTCCACCCCTCCCATGTTAAGGTTTTATTCGTGGACACAGAGTGGTTTCTCCACAACACCAGTCGCCGTAGGAATTTGGACTGTAGTGTCTGCATGAAACGAGGACAGAACGAAAACATTCCGTGAATCCCTCCACTTCACTGCTAACAAATTATTACACTTCAAGCAGGCTCTCTCCCCTCGTCTAAGTCGGGATTCTACAAGCTGTTGGAGGAAGCCCCGGCGATTAGATCGCACAGTGCCAGATGCGCCAATTCCATAATCAAAAAGGTGACTAAAAAGTCGCATGCTCATGTAATAATTGTCCACGTACAAGTGGTACCCCTTTCCGAATAAGGGTGACACCAAGTACCACACTATCTTACCAGCGTTCCCTAAGTAGTCTGGGCAGTTCTCAGACTCTACGTGACTATCTTTTCCCTCGTAAACCATAAAACGATATGTATAGCCTGTGGCCCTGCCACAGAGCTTATACATCTTGACCCTGTATCTGGCACGCTTGCTGGGAAGATACTGTTTGATAGATAAGCGGCCAAAAAACTTAAGCAGGCAACTTGATTGGGAGTAAACAAGGCTGCAAAACGTTGGTTCTAGTAATTTACCAGGGGCCGAATTTTGTAGAGCTGATCAAATCAAGGGTCGCCCCGAGGACGACAGAGTTCATTTTCATTGAAGTGCATGAACCCCAAGATCTGCTCGTATTGTGTCCTGGTCATGGAGGCAGAGAACACGGGCGTATGGTGAATTGGGTCAGTGGACCAATATGACCGCAACTCACTCTTTTTAGTTATGCCCATGAGGAGGGATAGGCCCAGGAAGGTCTTAAATCCGAAGACCGTAATTGGTCTCCAATCTCTGGCAAGGGTCAGCTGGGGATTCGAGCCGATGAATTGACCAGCATACAAATTGCTTTGGTTCACAATAGATCTATAGAGATCTTCGGTGAAAAACAGCGAATAAAAATCAAGTGACGTAAAAACAACTGTTTCCACCTGAATTCCGGGTTGACCAGTGAATGGGGGAAGTACAGGTGCTGCAGAAGTGGTGGGCTCCCAATTAGGATTGGCGAATGCAGCAGGAAGGGCACTATGGGCTCAACGGGCCTGTGTTTGTCTTCTTCTTGGTGGCAGCGGGACACTACTCATGCTTGCCACCTCGCCAGCTTGAACTGCACTTATGGGACTAGCCACGTCACCAAGTGTTACTGCAGTGCTGGATGTACGACCAAGATGTACTAGGCCTCTGGTGCTTGCCAGTTCACCAGGAGGATGAGCGACACTAGTACTGGCTCTCTGCTCCATACGAGGGACCTGCGGTTCTTGCACCTCAACAACAGCAGAAGAAGATCAGGGTCTGGTACGCCTGACCTTGGCAGGGACCACAACTCCGTCGTCAGAGCTATTTGTCAGGGTGCCTCTGCTGTCTACCGGTTCGTATTCTGAGCCTCAATCTGACAGAGTGACTTCCTCTTCACTATCTGTCATGCTCAGAAACGTGTAGGCCTCTTCACTAGTGTACCTTCGATTTGACATTTTGGTCTCTAAATTTTTTTGGTACAGTAGTGAGACTCACAGGTAAAAAAGCTCCTGACTGTTAGCGACTGATTCAAACTTTACCAAAAAAACTGTTAGCGTTCGCAGGGATCAGGCCTGACAAATGCTGCAGTTATGTGTTTAGTGTTTTGTAGGTGGCAGTGATTGATTGATACTGCACTTGGGTGGGCTGGGCTGAGCGGAGGGGCTAAACGCAGGTGCTAGCAGGTATCTGGGCTGATCCCGCTAACACTGCATTTTTGGGAACCCTAAACTGCTGGGGACGCTAGTTACCGCCGGTGATCAGGGGGTTAAACCTTAATTGGGTAAAATACGGCGGGTGCCCTGACGCTATAAAAAAAATCTAGGTAAACTGCGTCACCCGTGACACTTATACAGTGATCACAGGTGACGGGGTGATCAAGGGGTTAAACCTTTATTGGGGGGGTTAGGGGGGGTCTGAAGATGATCTGACGCTGCCTGGGGTGACGCAGACCCTATCCGATGCTAAAACCTAACATTTTTAAATTCATTCTTTTTATTTTTTTTCATATTGCAAAAGTTAAAAACATACAGCGTTATGAGTTATCCATATAATATTGCAAATTACAAAAACATTATTATTGTTCTATATCCCCTCACCCTGACTCGGACCCAACCTAATCCCACCCCCCGCCACACATCGCTCAAACATTATCAATGCCTGTCATCATGTCTGTTGTCTATCTCTATAACCGAAGAGAGAGGAAATCCTCACCATGAGCAGATGGAAGATATATGGAAGAGACCACAGGATAGAGAGAAAAGAGAGAAAAAGAGAAAAGGCGGAGACGGGGGCCTGGCAGCACGTGGCAGAGAATTCTCCTCAGCTCCCCACCATCCCCTCATACGGGACATCCCATCTCCTGCAGCCAAGGTCTCCACATTTTCTCAAACTTTCTGAGGTTGTCCTGTCTAATATACAACACTCTCTCACTCCAAACCATAGAATTAATAGTTTCAATCCAACTCTCCACCGTCGGGGGTTCTGAGCCTGCCATTTCTGTGCAATTAATTTTCTCGCTTGGAACAGACATCTCAACACTGCTTCGGTAGTACCAGGACTTTATCTTCCTCCAAGCACCCTAATAGGCATGTCTTGGCTTCAGGTTCTAGTGAGCTCCTAAAGGTTTTATTCATCCTAGTAATTATCTCCCCCCAGTATCTAAAGAGCTTTGGACACTTCCATACCATATGAATAAGGTCTCCTGTTGCCTTGCACCTGGGGCACTCATCATTTTGTTTCCATCCAAGTTTAAACATTTTTTGGGGGGTATAATAGACTCTATGGATTAGAAACAGATGGGAAAGCTTCTGTGAAGGGGAGATCGAGACCAGGGCTCCTTGTTCTAAGATCTTGTCCCATTGTGCTATAGTTATTGTCCCTACATCTCTCTCCCACCCCTCTCTACTCTTAAGAGGACCCACTGCGCTTATAATTCTCTCCCTCAGACTAGTATACATCTTAGAAATTAGACCTTTAGTAGAGGCTGAATTGAAGATTTTCAGGAGCACAGGGATCTGGGTCCACTCTATAATTTGAGACCTGAACTGTGCTTGAATGGCATGTCTAATCTGCAGATATTTATAGAACGCCTTGTTTGATATGTTAAATTCCCGTCTTAGATCTAGAAAAGACTTCATAAGGTCGCCCTCGTATAACTGAATCAGACGGCTAATACCTTGCCTTTGCCATTCCCAGGGTCTCTCTATACCCCTTATTTTAGCCAAGTTTTTGTTATGCCATAAAGGGGTATATTCTGTTACCCCATTGTACCCCATAAGTGCCTTCTTTTCCTGCCACACTTTACTAACTAATTTTATCGTTGGGCATCTATGAGTGAAGGAGTCTGCCTCTAGTGCCTCCACTAGTGTATTGTGTGGGACTCCCTTTATCATCATTCTATTATTAGAACTCCCGCCACCTAGGGTTCCACAACCCACTAGCTGTTGCAGCTGAGATGACAAAAAATATAGTCTCGGGTGTGGAATCGCCATACCACCATCTTTAATCGGTAATTGCAACGTTTGCAAGCTAATCCTAGATTGGCCCTTTTTCCAAATTAATTCCCTAAAAAGGGAATCTATTTTCTTAAACCACTTTTGACCTATCCAGGTCAGAGAATTATGAAGCATGTACAATCTCTGCGGTAGCCATATCATCTTTATTAAATTACAACGCCCTGCAACAGATAGGGGGAAGTGGCACCAAGTGTCCCTTTTGATTTAATTTCAATAACAATGGGGCTAAGTTATTATTAGCATACTGGTTTATATCACTTGTAATCCAAACACCCAGGTATTTCAACTTGGCCACTACTTTCAGGTGGGATGAAGTAGGAAGTCTCCCATTAGCTAGTGCCCATCCTAATGTTTCCAACAGTTCTGGGAGAAGTACCTCGCAATATCCTTTATATATTTCTACCGGGAGCCCGTCTGGGCCCCGTGATTTTTGGCTGGACATCCCAGCCACTGCCCGTTTTAATTCCTCTAAAGTCACTGGTGCCTCCAAATCTGTTCTATCCTGCTCTGACAAGGACAGGATTGATATCCCCTGGAGAAAATTGTCCGTTATTTCACTCCCTTCACCCCTGTTAGATTTATACAAAGACTTGTAATAATTACTAAATACCTGCATTATCTCTATCACGTCGGTAGTGATGTCCCCGCTTGGAGTCCTAATCGCCGAGATGGTAGAGGGGGGAGTATTACATTTAATCAGGAGGGACAGCATACGGCCAACTCTTTCCCCCTCCCCAAAATGGCACTGCCTCTGAAATATACGTCTATTCTCCGTCCTCCTAGTAATAGCCATTTTATACACTTGTTGCTTATCTAACCATTCCCTCTGCCTATCTAGGGTTGGATGTTCGACATATCGCTTCTGTGCCAGTGTCACCTCTTTCCTAATATCCCCTTCCCACTCTCTGGATTTCCCCTTGGTTCTTGCCACCTGATAGATCAGGAGGCCTCTGAGATAGGCCTTCTAGGAGTTCCAAACCGCATCCGGCGATGCCGTACCTGTGTTAATTTGTACATGTTCATTTAGACTAGACACCACTTCTCCAGAATTGCCAATCAATTCCAGCCAACAAGTGCTTATTTTCCATTCTCTAGGATGGGTCTTACCCCCAGCACTCTACTCAGGACAGTACTCTAAACTACTTATTGGTGATATTGCCTACCAATTACCCAGGCCCAAATCGATTCTAGAGAGAGTGAAATAGGAACTTTAGAAGCATGAAAATTGTCTTTCTTGCAGATAGCGCATTTGCCATATGTCACTCAATCCCATTTCCACTAGGAATCGGGATAGCCAACTCTTGCCTGCTGTATTGGATCTGTGACCCAACGGGAATCTGTCTAGACTCCTGTCGAGTACTTTGTTGAAGTCACCCACCGCTATTATCAGGGTTCCTACTTTATCCAGCACAAACTTCAATAACTTATGTAAAACCTCTAGCTTGAATGGGGGGAATGTTAATATTTGCCAACACAAATAATTTGTTTTCAATCGAGCAAAGTAGAAAAATATAACGGCCCTGTTCATCAATACAACGTTCCCTGCAGGAAAACGCTACTCCTCTCCCAACCAGGATACTTACCCCCCTTGAGTAGGAGGAATAAACCGAATGGGCTTGGACCTTCCGACTGCACAATTGTATCGCCGTATCATCATTCAGATGCGTCTCCTGCAGGCAAAGTAGTCCTGGCCCACTCCCCTCTAATGCTGATAGAACCGTGGCTCTCTTAATGGGATCCCCTAGGCCCTGGACATTCCATGAGGTTATGCCTACTCTCCTTTTTTGCATGGTAAAATAAATAAAAATAAATCAACACTAGAGAGCAACACAAAATTAAGTGAAAAAGTGATCAACCTAGCAATCACACTCACATCTCTTGAACTCAAGTGGATTTTCCAATCTGTGTATTTCTCCCTCTCTCCATAACCTTCCCCTCTCTCAATTTGTGCCTTGCAAAATACTAATGTTAGTGATGTGTGTTTCTTGACCCTCACCCTACTTCCCTACCCACCACCCAGACCCACACCCACCCCTACCCTAACCCCCCACCCCTGCCCATCAGGGCCTACCCTAAGGGCTTCACCTGTGACCTTGTCATACCCCTTCCATCTTGCCCTCCACATATTCTGAACCCGTGACTTTAATGTAAAGCATAACCATGGGAGTCCCTTACACTCTCTTAATCCCCTACTTACAAACATGCACCCAAAAAAAGTGTCTCCCCTCCTTCACTCCCTCCAATCTGGACAATCAAACTAATTTCCGTGGTATAATAGTGATATTTCAGTGATGCATCAAAATAGTGCAATCAATACCTTTAAAAATAAAAATAAAAAAATAAAAGGGAGGCGGGGAGGGAGAGAGAGGGGCCTGCGAACCCAAAAAGGCTTAACGAACCTCAACCAGATCACCCCCCTCCCTCCCCCCCACAAACAAAATAGCTCCATGCTCGATGTCTTCCACAGGTCCTTATTTTCTTTCAGCCACTGCTCCACTTCAGGCGGTGAGCCAAAGAACACAGTTCCACCCAATGCTTTCACCCACAAGCGAGCTGGGTACAGCAAAGCATATGCAAGCTTATATTTCTGCAAAATTTGCTTGATTGGTATGAATTCCGCCCTACGCTTCTGGGGCTCCGGTGAGAAGTCTGGGTACAGCGAGACCCTAACCACATTGTACATAATGACCCCCATCTCTCTGGCCTTCCATAGTAGGATCACCTTGTCATTGTAATTAACAAGTTTCAGGAGCAGTGGCTTGGTATATTCGCCCGACTAACGGACCCTGATGGGAACTCGGTGGGCTCTTTCAATCGCGAATAGTGCTGTAAAAGTAGTGGCCCCAAAAGTTTCCTTAAACCACAGCTCAAGGAAAGCTATGGGATCGGGACCCTCGCTCCTCTCTGGTAGGCCTATCACTCTCACGTTATTTCTACGGTTTTTGTTTACCATTACGTCTAGTTTAATAGCCTGTGCGGCCATTTGTTCCTGTAGCCCCTTGATTTCTTGCTTTAGTAGGAATAAATTGTCCTCAACTGTACTTAGTCTCTCTTCTTAGGCAGTAGTTCTCTCTACAGTCTTACCCAATACCTGACTCATTGAGAGTAATTCATCTTTAATACTTTTTAGCTGACTATCGAGACTGACAATTGAGTCTTTGCAGGCATTAATGGCAGAGAGAACATCCCTCAATGTCGACTCCTCGCCCTCAAAAATGGTACTGGTCATACTGGCCGCCCCAGCCGCTGTGGGTTTTGTTGATACTGGTCCTATTTTTCCTCCCCCTATCTCCTTGGTACTTGCGGTTTTATTGCTCTGTGGGGTGGTAGGGTTTGAGGATGTCTGGCCATGTCCTTGATTATAAATGTGCTCAAGCGCTGGTGGACTATAATATTGTGTGTTGTATTAGAAAAGCTGCAGCCAAAAATTAGTGATCACTCACTCAAAAATAATTTTTAAAATGTAAAATAAGGTGCGCTAATCGTCTTGTGCAAAACTACTGTGCAAAAATGGTCTCTTTGCAGTTCCAAACCACTAGTTCAAAAGTGCAAAGTTCTATGAGAAACTAAACCACAAACATGTGCGTATAAATAAATAAATAAATATATGAATGTGAATTGATTGCATACAGATGGTGAACTTTTGAACATAACCATATACTTAGTATCAGGTGCTCATGGTTAAAAAACTGGCGTAAAAAAAGAAAGAAATGTTCTGTCCTTAAATTTCCACTATAGAGATGAAGTGCAGCCAGATGCAACCACATAAAGACACATAGAAGTAAACTAAAAGGTACCAGATTTTTAAATCAATAACTCTTGCATGCGATGGTATATTATGCCCAGGTACTTGGATCACTTATTGCTGGTGTTCGCCATGTCCTCCCACAATCCGACATGTAAGAAGAGAAATCACAATAGTGTTGTACTGGAAAGACTCTAGGACAGCTAGCTCAAGATGACACACTCACATGTGTTCGCTCTCAAAACAGCATGTGTAGCACGTTTAGCAGTCTGGTAATCACTCCTCCTCTCAGCTAGATCGAGTGTCTCCCTTCAGAATGTCACATGACCTGTGACGCAACGAGGAGGAGCCAGTGACGTCAGCCGCGAGTGTTGGAGACACTCGATCTAGCTGAGAGGAGGAGTGATTACCTGACTGCTAAACACGCTACACACGCTGTTTTGAGAGTGAACACATGTGAGTGTATCATCTTGCGCTAGCTGTCCTAGAGTCTTTCCAGTACAACACTATTGTGATTTCTCTTCTTACATGTCGGATTGTGGGAGGACATGGCGAACACCAGCAATAAGTGATCCAAGTACCTGGGCATAATATACCATTGCATGCAAGAGTTATTGATTCCAAAATCTGGTACCTTTTAGTTTACTACTATGTTTCTTTATGTGGTTGCATCTGGCTGCACTTCATCTCTATAGTGGAAATTTAAGGACAGAACATTTCTTTCTTTTTTTACGCCAGTTTTTTAACCATGAGCACCTGCTACAGAGTATATGGTTATGTTCAAAAATTCACTGGCCATGTCCTTGACTCCTTCTATCTGATGCAGACCCCGTCTGAGTTTTGGCTTGCGCCACTGTCTGCTGCTGTCCCCCCTTAGTGGGCGACAAGGAAACTATATGGGCAAAACGTTCCAATTTAGTTGCAGCGGCTGCCACTGCCCCCTGGCTCCCCTTCTCCTTTCTCTTTTGTGGAGCGTGTCATTTGCATCCCTTCCTGGGGTGGCTGCTCATCAGCTGGTTATTTTTTAGACATGCCAAAAAGCTTCAGCAACAATTCAGTGGTTAAATTAGCCAAGGATTATTGTAGGCTATTAATGCAAGCTATTATGTAGGCTATTAATGCAGAGAGGGGGGCTTTGAATCTCCAGGGAGGGCTTCCCGCTTCCCCCGCAGTGCACTCACCGCTTACACCTCCCTCACCTCTCTCGAAGTACCATCTGAACAGCCGAACAGTCCAGTGACATCTTAGCAGGTCCCGCCGGATCATGGCGGAGACACGGGCAGCTCCGCTCGCTACACGGCAAAGGTTGCGGGGCAGCTGCAGCTCACCATCCAGCCGGGGGACAACCAGAGCGGCTTCGGATCCGGACGCAGCCCAGCGGAGTAATCCTACGCCGCCAGGCACCAAGGAGGAGACGGGCAGTCCTCCAGATAGGCCTCTCAGCAGTCCTCAGAACGCCAGGTACGGCCTGCTCTCCAAGCGGAACAGCTCGGTTCGGTGCAGAGACAGAGAGCGGAGGAGAGACACCATGCCCACTCACTCACTCACTCACTCCTTCCTCCATCTTGTTACGCCCCCCTGTATGAGCACGCTAAAACCTAACTTTGATCACCCACCGGGTGATCAGGGGGTTAAACCTTTATTGGGTAAAATACGGCGGTGCCCTGATACTATAAAAAAAAAATCTAGCTGAACTGCGATATACAGTGATCACAGGTGACAGGCAGTAATCAAGGGATTAAATCTTTATGGGGCTAATACTAATTGCCCTAACGCTGATTTGTGTCACTAATGACAACAGTACAGCGATCAAAAAAAAATCTGATTGCTGTACTGGGCGACACAGTGACAGGTGGTAAAGGGGTTAACTGGGGGGTGATCAGGGGTTGATTGGGGGGTGAATTGTGTGCCTATGTGACCAGGTGTCAGTGTAGTGCAACTCACTCTGTGATGTCTTATCTCCTCGGTCTGGACTGGAAAAGACCGACACGAGGAGAGATGACATCGCTTCCCCTGTCAGTGTTTACACTTACACGACAGGGAAAGGATCTCATTTGTCAGGTCCGATCACCAGGTCCGATCAAATCCAATGGTCGCAGCCAGCTGTTCGCGCGATGTATAGCTGTGGCAGCTGGTCCGGAACCAGTTAATAGAACAGTGTAAAAATAAAAAATAAAAAAGTAAAATAAATAAGAAAAAAATAATTTAACGCGCCCTGTCCCGCCCAGCTTGCATGCAGAAGCGAACGCATACGTGAGCAGTGCCCGCATATGAAAACGGTGTTCGGACCACACATGTGAGGTATCACCACGATCGTTAGAGCAATTATTATTTTTATACAGGATTTATATAGCGCCAAAAGTTTACGCAGCACTTTACAATATAAAAGAGAGACAATACAGTTATATTACAATAAAATACAAGAGGATTAAGAGGGCCCTGCTCAGAAGAGCGTACAATCTAATAGGGTGGGGCAGGTGGTACAAAAGGTAACTGTGGGGAATGAGCTGATGGAAGCGGTAAAAGATTAGTTGGAGACGTGATAGGCTTTCCTGAAGAGATGAGTTTTCAGGGATCGCCTGAAGGTAGCAAGAGTAGGGGATAGCCAGACCTGTGGAGGTAGCGAGTTCCAGAGGATGGGGGAGGCTCTGGAAAAATCCTGGAGATGAGCATGGGAGGAGGAGACGAGAGAGCTTGAGAGTAGGAGGTCTTGAGAAGAGTGGAGAGGAATTTAATTTGCTGGCTGATTGGGAGCCAGTGTAGGGATTGGAGGAGAGGGTTGGCAGACGCTGAGCGGTTGGTGAGGTGGATAAGTTTGGCAGCAGCATTAATGATAGACTGAAGAGGGGATAGCCTTATGGAGTGGCAGGCCAATGAGAAGGGAGTTGCAATAGTCAAGGCAAGAGATAACAAGGGAGTGAATGAGGAGCTTGGTGGTTTCATTTGTTAAAAAGAGGTGAATTTTAGAGATGTTACGGAGGTGAATTCTACAAACTTTTGACAACGATTGGACTTGGGGCTGAAATGACAAGTCAGAGTCTAGGATTACACCTAGTACCCTGGCCTGAGGGGAGGGAATGATAGTTACCTTGTTGATTTTGATAGAAAAGTCAGGGAAGGGGGCACGGGCAGGGGGGAATATTATTAGCTCAGCTTTAAGGAGATTTAGTTTAAGGAAGTGGTGCAACATCCATGCTGATATGTCAGTTAGTAAGTTAGTAATGCGAGAGGAGACTGAAGGAGTGAGGTGAGGAGTAGACAGATAGATTTGGGTGTCATCGGCGTATAAGTGGTATTGGAAGCCGTGGGCGGTTATCAAGTGACCAAGGGAGGAGGTGTAGATAGAGAAGAGAAGGGGTCCAAGAGCAGAGCCTTGGGGGACCCCCACAGAAAGGGGCAATGGAGAGGAGTAGACAGAGTTGTAGGTGACACTGAAGGAGCGCTGTGATAGGTAGGCAGAGAACCAGGATAGAGCAGAATCTCGGAGGCCAAGGGAATGTAATTTATTGAGAAGGATCAGGTGGTCAATAGTATCAAAGGCCCCAGAGAGGTTAAATAGTAGGAGTATGGAGTACTGGCTGTTGGTTTTAGCAGTTAGTAAATCGTTAGTGAGTTTTAGTAAGGCAGTTTCTGTGGAGTGCTGCGAGCGAAAGCCAGACTGTAAGGGGTCAAGAAGGTTATTTTCACTGAGGTAAGAGCTAAGACAGTTGTAGACTAAGCGTTCTAGAAGTTCAGAGGTGAATGGGAGCAATGAAATGGGTCTTAAGTTGTTCAGGTTGGTGGGGTCCAGTGAGGGCTTTTTAAGTATGGGAGTATATATGCGCATGTTTTAGAGGGGAGGGAAAGGTGCCACTAGAGAGGGAGAGATTGAAGATGTGAGGGAGCATAGGATAGAGGAAGAGGGTGATCGTAGTTGTGAGGGAACAGGATCCTAAAGGACAATTGTTTAGGTGGGCATCTGAGAAAAGTTTTGTAACCTCTTCAGTAGTAGCCAATTCAAAAGAGGAGAGTGTTGAATGTGCTGTTAGGCAAGGCATGTTGGGTGGGGAAGATGTACGCACAGTGGAGATGTCCTCACGAATTGCATCAATCCTGTCTTTGAAGTGATTGGCAATCTCTTGGGCAGTGAGTGAGTTAGTGGGTAGAGGGGTGGGGGACAAAGCAGAGCGTTGAAGGTTGAGAAGAGCCGACAGGGACTGGATGACTGGATTAATAAGAGAGACAAAGTAGGCTTGTTTGGCAGCATGGAGGCAGGAATTGTATTTTAGAAGGACAGATTTATATAAGGTGAAATCTTGCAGGCATTTGGTTTTATGCCACAGTCATTCAAGAGCACGACAATAAGCAATAATTCTAGCCCTAGACCTCCTCTGTAACTCAAAACATGCAACCTGTAGAATTTTTTAAACGTCGCCTATGGAAATTTTTAAGGATAAAGGTTTGTCGCCATTCCACGAGTGGGCGCAATTTTGTAGCGTCACATGGGTATCAATGTAAAGCGCTGCGTAAACTGTTGGCGCTATATAAATCCTGTATAATAATATAATAATAATAATACCTACTGGGTTATACGCCATCTCTAGGTGAATGGACACTGGTAGACAAAGTCTTAAAAAGGAAGTGATCCCCTATATAACCCCTCCCATACAGGAAGTACATCAGTTTTTTACTAGTGTCTGCAAGGTGGATGGGCAGATTTATTTGAGCTCTCTAAAGCTCCAGGTCTCTAGTCCCACAAATGTTTTTAAATGAATCAAGGGTTTGACTGATCAGATTCATTTGACACAGGCTATATATGCTTAGATAAATGGTACCCAAGCCCCGCAAAGAAGACACAAGATCCTGCAAGGTTTTGCCTGTAATGTGACCTCCGGGCGCTGGACCCTGCAAAGTAGAATCCTGGACACCACAGCATTAAGGCATTCCTGCAGGGTGCTGTACAGGTCCAAGAGAGAGGACCCCAAACATGAAAAGGGTACCCAGTCTTTGAAGGTTCTCAAGTGACAGGAACCCGCCGTGATGGGTGAAGTTTGGGCTCTTAGTTTCTAAGCTGCCCTGTGCCTGGACAGGTAAGTGAAACCCCCTTATTTACTTATTGTGGGGTGTCCCAGTGATTGTAACAATCAGTCAAGCCAGCTAGAGGCTGGACACCTGTATGCAGTGACCATACGGAGGAGTTTTGGGCTAGCTGTGGATGTTTGCAAAGTGTACCTTTTTTGTTTGTGTCTGCTGTTTTTTACCTGTATGATAGCGTATGCCATTTTGCCTCTTGGTTCACCAGGGCGCACCTGCATTCACAAGAGCACTGCTGTGCTCTGCAGTTTGTTTGTTTGGCGGCCATGGCACACGCGGCTTCACCATAGGCGTTGTGCGCATGCACCGTAGCCTAATCGGGGCTTATGGAAATTCATGTCATATGCGAATACAGCCGTGCCCGTTTGCTGGGACCACGCACGTGTGTGCGCACGCATGCGCAAAATGTCCTGGCGCACAGCCAGCTTATTTAGGCTGTGTATGCCAAGCATGCACTGCTGCTGTGGGACACAGAGCAAGCTCTGAACCAGGCATTTGCAGCGGTTCATTTCTCCTTACCCGGGTCAAGTGAGTCACTAGGTGGCAAGCTAAGGTGCTTAGCAGGATTGTTACATAGGGGCTTGGTGAGCCCTATTAAAGGGTCTCCCTTCTGAGGTGTGTTAATACTACACCCAGGTACTCCCTTTTTGTGGCTTGTAAATGTCTTCAAAAAAGAGGAGCAGGACTAACACTACAGGGAAGGGCACACCTATGTCGTCAGTAGCTTCTGATGAACCTAATCGTTTCCCGAGTGTTGTATCCCCTAAAAGACCAGATTCTTCCGGGCAATCTGAGCCGCTGCTCTTATCTGGTATTGTGCCTACAGTCTACGCTGCTGCTTTACCCTTTATCGCCAAGGATGAACTGTCCTCTGCCCTGGCCGGGTTAGAGCACAGGATTACTGGTATGATTGCCTCCATCCTGCAGGGTGGCAAGAAGCGTGGCAGATCCCCCTTCCCTAAGCCTCCTAGTTTGGAGCAGGAATGGGTTGAGGATGGGGAAGAACTAAAAGCTCAGGATTCTGTGGAGGGCCTGGTGGATGAGTCTGCTTCTGAGCAATCTGGACAAGAAGATATCCAGTTGGTGTCTGGTGTCTGCCTCTCAGTCGCAGAGACTTTTGATCCTGACTCTTACCGCCGAGATGGTTCATTCTGTCTTTAACCACTTGACCACTGGGCACTTAAACCCCCTTAATAACCAGACCAATTTTCAGCTTTTGGTGCTCTCACATTTTGAATGACAATTACTCAGTCCTGCAACACTGTATCTATATGAATTTTTTCTCCTTTTTTTCACACAAATAGAGCTTTCTTTTGGTGGTATTTAATCACCGCTGGGTTCTTTATTTTTTGCGCTATAAAAGAAAAAAGACCGAAAAATCTGTAAAAAAATAAATTTTTCTTCATTTCTGTTATAAAATTTTGAAAATTAGTAATTTTTCTTCATATATTTTGGCCAAAATTTATACCGCTACATATCTTTGGTAAAAATAACCCAAATTAGTGTATATTATTTGGTCTTTGTGAAAGTTATAGCGTCCACAAGCTATGGTACCAATATCTGAAAATTGATCACACCTGAAGTACTGACGGCCTATCTCATTTCTTAAGACCCTAACATGCCAGAAAAGTACAAATACCCCCCAAATGACCCCTTTTTGGAAAGAAGGCATTTCAAGGTATTTAGAAAGATGCATGATGAGTTTTTTGAAGTTGTCATTTTTTCCCACAATTCTTTGCAAAATCAAGTTTTTTTTTTTTCTTTTTTTTTTTTTCACAAAATTGTCATATTAGCAGGTTATTTCTCACAGACCGCATATGCATACCACAAATTACACCCCAAAACACATTCTGCTATTACTCCCGAGTATGGCGATACCACATGTGTGAGACTTTTACACAGCGTGGCCACATACAGAGGCCCAACATGCAGGGGAGCACCTTCAGGCGTTCTGGAGCACCCAGGCCAATTCTGACATTTCTCTCCTACATGTAAAAATCATCATTTATTTGCTAGAAAATTACATAGAACCCCAAAACATTATATATGTTTTTTTAGCAAAGACCCTAGAGAATACAATAGCGGTCATTGCAACTTTTTATCTCGCACGATATTTGCGCAGCAATTTTTGGAACGCGTTTTTTTTGGAAAAAAAACTGTTTTTTGCTTTAAAAAAAAAAAACAAAACAGTAAGGTTAGCCCAATGTTTTTGCATAATATGAAAGATGAAGTTACGCCGAGTTAATAGATACCTAACATGTCACCTTTCAAAATTGCACACGCTTGTGGAATGGCGCCAAACTTCACCACTTAAAAATCCCCATAGGCGACGCTTTAAAATTTTTTACTGGTTACAAATTTTGAGTTAGAGGAGGTCTAGGGCCAAAATTATTGCTCTCGCTCTACCGATCGCAGCGATACCTCACATGTGTGGTTTGAACACCGTTTTCATATGTGGGCGGGACTTACGTATGCGTTCGCTTCTGCATGCGAGCACACGGACAGGGGCGCTTTAAAAAATTTTTATTTTTTTTTATTGTTCATTTTACTTTATTTATTTTAGTTTGACACTTTTTTCCAAAAAAAAAAATTTTTTTGATCACTTTTATTCCTATTACAAGGAATGTAAACATCCCTTGTAGTAGGAATATGGCATGACAGGTCCTCTTTACAGTGAGATATGGGGTCAATAAGACCCCACATCTCACCTCTGAGCTGTTCCTGAAATAAAAAAAAAAAAAAAAAAAAAGATCCTGGCTTCGATCATAGCGGTGAGTCGGTAGAAGCACCGGAGGGCGGCGGGAGGGGGGGGCGTCCCCTCTCGCCTCCCGTAAGAACGATCAAGCAGTGTAACAGCCGCTACGATCATTCTTATGGTGTAGGGAATCGCCGGCTGAAAAAGATGATATCTGAATGATGCCTGTAGCTGCACCCATCATTCAGATATCCCCGCACAAAGTCAAGGACGTCGTATGACGGAAGGCGGGAAGTGGTTAAAACGCTTTTTTTTTTTTTAACACAAAGTTGTCCATTTATACAATATTTCTAACACATAACATGTACATACCAAAAATGACACCCCAAAATAGATTCTCCTACTCCTCCTGAGTACGGCGATACCACATGTGTGAGACTTCCACAGCCTGGCCACATACAGAGGCTGGGTACGGCTGAGCATGGCTGGGTATGGCTGAGCATGGCTGGGTATTGCAGAGTATCGCCGAGTATGACTGGGTATGGCAGAGTATGGCTGGGTATCACCGAGTATTGCAGAGTATGGCTGGGTATCACCGAGTATTGCAGAGTATGGCTGGGTATTGCAGAGTATGGCTGGGTATTGCAGAGTATGGCTGGGTATCACCGAGTATTGCAGAGTATGGCTGGGTATTGCAGAGTATGGCTGGGTATTGCAGAGTATGGCTGGGTATGGCAGAGTATGGCTGGGTATGGCAGAGTATGGCTGGGTATGGCGGGTTATGGCAGAGTATTGCAGATTTTTGTGGGGTATTGCAGAGCATGGCTGGGTATGGCAGAGTATGGCTGGGTATCACTGAGTATTGCAGAGTATGGCTGGGTATTGCGGGATATTTCAGGGTATTTCAGGGTATTGCAGGGTATGGCAGAGCATTGCGGGGTATTCCAGGGTATGGCAGAGTATTGCGGGGTATTGCAGGGTATGGCAGAGTATTGCGGGGTATTCCAGGGTATGGCAGAGTATTGCGGGGTATTGCAGGGTATGGCAGAGTATTGCGGGGTATGGCAGAGTATCGCAGGGTATGGCAAAGTATTGCGGGGTATGGCAGAGTATTGCGGGGTATGGCAGAGTATTGCGGGGTATTTCAGGGTATTGCAGGGTATGGCAGAGTATTTCGGGGTATTGCAGGGTATGGCAGAGTATTGCGGGGTATTGCAGGGTATGGCAGAGTATTGTGGGGTATTCCAGGGTATGGCAGAGTATTGCGGGGTATGGCAGAGTATTGCGGGGTATTACAGGGTATGGCAGAGTATTGTGGGGTATTCCAGGGTATGGCAGAGTATTGTGGGGTATTCCAGGGTATGGCAGAGTATTGTGGGGTATTCCAGGGTATGGCAGAGTATTGCGGGGTATGGCAGAGTATTTTGGAGTATTGCAGGGTATGGCAGAGTATTGCGAGGTATGGCAGAGTATTGCGGGGTATTGCAGGGTATGGCAGAGTATTGCGGGGTATGGCAGAGTATTGCGGGGTATTGCAGGGTATGGCAGAGTATTGCGGGGTATGGCAGAGTATTGCGGGGTATTGCAGGGTATTGCAGAGTATTGCGGGGTATTGCAGGGTATGGCAGAGTATTGCGGGGTATTCCAGGGTATGGCAGAGTATTGCGGGGTATTGCAGAGGGAATTGCAGAGTATTGCACAGCATTGCAGGGCATGCAGAGTAGTAGGGATGGCTGAGCATGGATGGATGGATGGCTGGATGTCTCTGTGCAGCGCTGTGGGCACTACAGATGCAGCCCACAACGCTGCAGCCAACCATCCATCCGCCTCTTCGGTCACTGTGTACCGATCGGTACACAGGAGGGGAGGAGAGGGGGAGGAGAGGAACCGGCGTCATCAGATGACGCCGGTTTGTTTACATGTGATCGCTCCGTCATTTGACGGAGCGATCACATGGTAAACGGCCGCGATCAGCGGCCATTTACCGGGATCTGTGATGCGCCGGGTCCTCTGGACCCGGCGATCACGGACGCTCTCGAGTGCGCGCCCTAGGGGGCGCGCGAGAGCAGAATTCTGGGAGGACGTCCCTGGACGTCCTCCCAGAGTTAAACAACCGCCCTGTAGCCGTCATTTGGCTATGGGCCGGTTGTTAAGTGGTTAAGTTGCCTCTTGCAGAAGTTACTGAGCCCCCCTGATCCTCTTTGGCGTCCCTGAGGCCTCTTCAGGCCGCACAGGCTTTCCCCTTACACCCACTGTTGGAACAGGCGGTGTATGCTGATTGGGAACATCCTGACAGGGTTTTTGTTCCTCCTAAGGGGTTTTCACTTTTATATCTCATGGATGAAAAGTTCATTAAGAAGTGGAGCATGCCAGTTGTAGATGCAGGAGGCTCTTCCTTAAACAAGAATTTAACTTGTCTGGTGGGTAATGCACAGGGCTTGAAAGACCCTGTTGACAAGAAACTGGAGTCATTATTAAAGGCTTCCTTTTCTTTAGCCAGTATTCATCCAGCTGTTGCAGCAATTGGTATCTGCCAGTCGGTAAAGAATCAGGTCAGACGGCCTGACAGGCCTAACCAGGAGGATGATTTTGCTGAAAAAAAGATAGATATTCCTCGAGCGCTGTGTTTTGCTGTTGATGCCTTAAAGGATTCATTACAGCAGGTTTCTCGTTTGTCTCTCTTGTCTGCACATATGCGAAGACTTTTGTGGCTTAACCACTTAAGGACTGAGCCTCTTTCAGAGATTTGGTGTTTACAAGTTAAAAATATTTTTTTTTGCTAGAAAATTACCTAGAACTCCCAGACATTATACATTTTTTTCGAACACCCTAGAGAATAAAATGACGGTCGTTGCAATACTTTCTGTCACACCGTATTTGTGCAGTGGTCTTGCAAGCGCACTTTTGGAAAAAATACACTTTTTTAAATTAAAAAATAAGACAAACAAGTTAGCCCAATTTTTTTTATATTGTGAAAGATAATGTTACGCCGAGTAAATTGATAACCAACATGTCACGCTTCAAAATTGCGCCGCTCGTGGAATGGCGACAAGGGCTAGAATTATTGCTCTCGCTCTAACTATCGCGGCGATACCTCACGCTCTCACGCTGCTCAGGTATGCGTTCGCTTCTGCACGCAAGCTCGGCAGGACGGGACGCATTTAAAAAATTTTTTTTTTTTCTTATTTATTTTATCTTTTTATTTTTTATTTTTACACTGTTCTTTTTAATAAAAAAAATTGTGTCACTTTTATTCCTATTACAAGGAATGTAAAAGTCCCTTGTAATAGAAAAAAAAGCATGACAGGACCTCTTAAATATGAGATCTGGGGTCAAAAAGACCTCAGATCTCATATTTACACTAAAATGCAATAAAAAAATAAATTAAAAAAATTAAATGTCATTGAAAAAAAAAAGTCTCTTTAAGAGCTATGGGCTAAAGTGACGTTTTGACGTCGCTTCTGCCCTGCAATGGTATGAAGACAGGTGGAGGCCATCTTCCCCTCACTCGTCTCCATACCTAACAGGACACAGGACCCGATCGCCTCCGCCACTACCGACGGCTCTGGTAAGCGGTGGAGGGTAATGGAGCGCGGCGGGGGGGCCCTCCCGGGGGGGCCCTCCCACCGCCGATAAAAGTGATCTTGCACCGCAGAGACCACTTTATCTGAAAGCAGATGGAACGCTAAAGAAGAGGATAGTTGGGTTATGGCAGCTAGCTGCTGCAAAAACAACAATATCCCTCTTCAAAGTACCAACGTATACCGATGGTGGGTGGTCCGTAAGTGGTTAAGAACTGGTCAGCCGAGCTTCCTTGTAAGAAGTTATTGGCAGGTTTCCCCTTTCATGGGAAACGTTTGTTTGGTGATGATTTGGACAAATATATCCTAAAGATTTCTGGAGTGAAGAGTTCTCTACTTCCTGTAAAGAGAGGCACCAGGCGTCCCTCGTTTAAAACCTCAGGAATTGCTTCCTCAAGTGTCTAAGCGCCAAGGCAGTTCTGCCACCAACAGGGTTCTAGAGCCAGGGATAAGCCGCAAGGCCAGGGCCAGAAAAAGCTCTGGATCCAAAATGCTTCTAAACATGACACCAAGCCCTCCTTTTTGAGGGGACACCCCCACTCTATCGGGTGGGGGAAAGGCTGCTGCGGACATTTGGAGAACAGTGGTTCAGGACCAGAATGGAATTACGGGGGGTTCCCCCTCAGAGGTTTCTAAGATCCCAGAACCAATATGTACTAATCCAGTCCTTTCGGGTGGAGTCTGTCCGCTCAGTTGTAGCCTCGCTCCAGATGGGAGACTTTCTAACTTCCATCGATATAAAGGACGCATATTTACACGTACCTATCTTTCAGCCTCAACAGAGGTTCCTGTGATTTGCAGTAGAGGAACGTAATTTTCAGTTTGTAGCTCTACCTTTCGGGCTTGCCACAGCTCCCTGGGTGTTCACAAAGGTCCTAGCACCAGTACTGGGTCTTTTAGGGGCTCAAGGGATCATGGTGCTCGAGTATCTGGATGACCTCCTGCTCAGAGATCACTCACTACAGGCTCTAGAACAGAGCATAACCTGCACAGTGCGGTATTTGGAAAGCTTAGGAAGGGCCATAATTACCAAAAAGTCAGCCTTGAGGCTAGCTCAAGGTCTGAAGTATTTAGGTCTGATCCTAGATACAGTCCAAGCAAGGGTATTTTTGCCACCCGTAAAGATCTGTGCCCTGAAGGATCAGGTGCATCAGATAAGGGGCACCAGACAACCCTCCATTCGGCTCTGAATTAGTCTTCTAGGAAGGATGGTGTCCTCCTTCGAGGCAGTTCCCTATGATCAGTTCCATTCCAGGCCTATACAACAAGACATCTTGTTGACTTAGAACAGGAGAGGCCCTGGATTATCCAATGTTCTTGTCTCCTCGGGCATGCTTAAGCCTAAATTGGTGGTTGTAGGATCAGAACCTGTGAGAGGGAAGATCCATCCTCCCGGTAACGTGGAGAGTACTGACCACAGATATCAGTCTCTCAGGCTGGGGAGCGACCCTAGAGGGGCTCACAGCTATGGGCAAATGGTCAAGGACAGAACAGATCCTGCCCTGGATTTATGGGCAGTACGTCTGGCCCTACGGTCCTGGATGGTGGAGCTTCAGGACTGCCCTATCAGCGTTCAGTCCGACAATGCCACTGCAGTGGCCTATATAAACCACCAAAGTGTTACCAGGAGTCGTTCAGCTCTGAAGGAGGTGAACCACATACTAGCCTGGGCAGAGGGACATGTGCCGATTCTATTGGCAGTCCAGATCCCGGGGGAAGAGAACTGGAAGGCAGATTATCTCAGCCGCCAGCAGATCTGCCCAGGGGAATGGTCCCTACACCCAGTGGTGTTCCAGGAAATTTGCCAGCATTGCAGATGGCCAGAGGTCTACCTATTGGCATCCAAGTTCAACAACAAGCTACAGCAGTTTGTGTCCCGAACAAGGATCCTCTGGCAATCGGAGCAGATTCTCTGGTAGTTCCATGGAGCCAGTACTCCATGGTTTATGCTTTCCTACATTCCCTCTCCTTCCACATTTGTTGAGCAGGATTCAGAGTGAGGGGTTCCAGTCATTATGGTGGCACCAGCCTGGCCCAGAAGGCCCTGGTTCCTGGAGATTGTGAGATTGGCAATAGACGGGCCTTGGACGCTTCAATGCCACCCCGATCTACTGTCTCAAGGTCCTATATTCCACCCCAGACTTTACAGACTCTAAATTTGATGGCATGGCTATTGAAGCCAGGGTGTTGAAGGACCGTGGCATCTCGGGACCAATGGTGTCTACGCTAGTGAATGCTAGAAAAACTGTCACTAGGAAGATCTATCATAAGGTCTGGAAGACTTATATTGCTTGGTGTGAAGCCAGAAAATGGCATCCTTGGAAATACGTGATTGAGAGAATTCTCTCTTTTCTACAGTCAGCTGTGGAAATCAGATTGGCTTTGAGTACAATCAGAGGTCATATTTTGATCCTGTCCCTACTCTTCCAAAGGCCTTTAGCCTCCCATTCGCTGGTCCGAACCTTTATGCAGGGGCAACTCATTTGCTTCCCCCCATTAGGTCACCTATGTGTCCTTGGGACTTGAACTTGGTGCTGTCTGTGTTACAAAAACAACCATTTGAGCCTATCAAGGAAATACCATTAGACTTGCTGTCACGCAAGCTAGCCTTCCTGATCGTCTTCACCTCAGCTAGAAGGGTGTCGGAGTTGGCGGCCCTTTAATGCGGTGAACCATATTTGATCCTTCACCACAACAGGGTCGTATTATGACCTGTTCCATCCTTTTTGCCAAAAGTGGTGTCAGCCTTTCATTTGAATCAGGACATTATTTTGCCTTCTTTTTTCTCTTAGCTTCGTTTGGCGGAAAAGAGACAACTGCATTCCTTGGACGTTGTCCGAGCAGTCAAGGTTTATTTGTCTAGATCTGAGGAGATCCTTGGATCAGACTCCTTTTTTGTTTTACCAAAAGGACTCAAGAAGGGGCAGGCAGCTTCCAAAGCTTCAATTGCCAATTGGGTTCGTCAATTGGTTATAAAGGTCTATTGTCTGAAACGTAAAGTCTTCCCTTTAGGGTGAGAGCTCATTCTACCAGGGGTGTAGGAACCTCCTGGGCTTTTCGCCATCACGTATCTGTGGCTCAGATTTGTAAGGGTACTACCTGGTCTTCAGTGCATACGTTCACAAAATTTTATCAAGTGGATGTTCGAGCAGCTGAGGATTCGGCTTTCGACCGCAGTGTACTGCGGCCTGCTAGCGTATAAGGTCTGATGGCTATAGTTTGGCAGGGTGTCTCCCTCCCCTCAAGGCTATTGCTCTGGGACATCCCAGTAGGAAATGAATATTAGCCTAACTCTGTGTCTCCTGATGATGTATGAAAAAGAAAATAGGATTTTTTCGTCATACTTACCTGTAAAATCCTTTTCTTTGAATACATCATGGGACACAGAGATCCCCCCCCCCCCCCCCTTTTTTGAGGATTCAGTGCTTACTACAAAACTGATGTACTTCCTGTATGGGAGGGGTTATACAGGGGATCACTTCCTGTCTAAGATTTGTCTACCAGTGTCCATTAACCTAGAGATGGCGTATAACCCAGTAGGTATTATTATTATTATATTATTATATAGGATTTATATAGCGCCAACAGTTTATGCAGCGCTTTACAACATTAGGGCAGACAGTACAAGTACAATACAATTCAATACAGGAGGAATCAGAGGGCCCTGCTCGTTAGAGCTTACAATCTAGGAGGGAGGGTCAAGTTATACAAAAGGGTAATAGCTGTGGGAGATGAGCTAATGAAGAAAATAGTGCAGTTGTTAGATGGAGGCAGATAGGCTTCTCTGAAGAGGAAAGTTTTCAGGGATCACCTAAAAATGGATAAATTTGGAGACAGTCTGACAGATTGGGGTAGGGAATTCCAGAGGATGGGCGAGGCTCGGGAGAAGTCCTGGAGGCGGATATGGGAGGGGTTGATGAGGGAGCTAGAGAGCAGGTGGTCTTGGGAGGAACGGAGAGGGCGATTAGGTTGGTATTTTGAGACTAGGCTAGTGATGTAGCTGGGGGCAGAGTTGTGGATGGCTTTGTAACTTATTGTTAGTATTTTGAATTTAATTTGTTGGGCGAGTGACAGCCAATGGAGGGATTGGCAGAAAGGGATAGCAGACACTGAGCGGTTTGTAAGGTGGATGAGTCTGGCAGCAGCATTCATGATGGACAGAAGGGGGGATAGTCTATTTAAAGGTAAGCCAATGAGGAGGGAGTTGCAGTAGTTGAGGCGAGAGATAACCAGGGAGTGAATCAGGAGCTTTGTGGTTTCATTGGTTAGAAAGGGATGTAGTTTAGAGATGTTGCGGAGGTTGAGGCGGCAAGCTTTGGAAAGTGATTGGATGTGGGGCCAAAAGGAGAGTTCAGAATCCAGGATAACACCTAGCACCCTGACATGTGGGGACGGGTGGATGGTTGTGCCATTGCTCTTGCGGGAAAGTCAGGGGAAGAGGCACGTGAGGGAGGAAATATTATAAGCTCGGTTTTGGACAAGTTGATTTGAGGAAGTGGTGTGACATCCATACAGATAGGGAAGAGGTGTAGATTGAAAATAAAAGAGGTCCAAGAACAGAACCTTGGGGGACCCCGACAGAGAAGGGAAGAGGAGTGGAGGAAGTAGAATTGTAAGTGACACTGAAGGTGCATTGGGATAGGTAGGATGAGAGCCACTGAAGAGCACAGTCACGGAGACCGAGGGAGTAAAGATTTTTGAGGAGGAGGGGGTGGTCAACCGTGTCAAAGGCAGCTGAAAGATCCAGAAGTAGGAGTACAGAATAGTGTCCATTGGTTTTTGCAGTTAGTAGGTCATTTGTGAGTTTTAAAAGAGCAGTTTCTGTGGAGTGTTGAGGGCGAAATCCAGATTGAAGGGTATCAAGAAGGTTGTTTTTAATGAAGTGGTCACTCAGTTGGTTGTAAACCATGCGTTCATGGAGTTTGGAGGAAAAGGGGAGCAAGGAGATAGGGCGTAGGTTGTTAAGATTGGTAGGGTCCAAGGACGGCTATTTAAGTATGGGGGCGACCAGTGCATGTTTTAGAGCATTGGGGAAGATGCCAGAGGTGAGGGAGAGATTGAAGCTGTGGGTTAGAGAGTGTAGGATGAAATCAGAGGGTGACCGTAGCATATGAGAGGGAATAGGGTCCAGGGGACAGGTGGTTATGTGGGCGATAGAAAGGAGATTAGCAACTTCGTCTGTAGTAGCAGATTTGAATAGGGGGAGTGTCAGTTGTACCTGTTGACATGGGGTCTTAGCTGGGGGAGTAGGTAATGAATATTAGCCTAACTCATGAAAAGGATTTTACAGGTAAGTATGACGAAAAAAAATAATTTTTTCTCTAAAATAGGACCGCTGCGCAAATACGGTGTGACAGAAAGTATTGCAACTACCGCTATTTTATTCTCTAGTTGTGTTCGAAAAATATATATATAATGTTTGAGGGTTCAAGTAATTTTCTAGCGAAAAAAAATTATTTTAACTTGTAAACAACAAGTTTTAAAAATAGGCCTGGTCCTTAAGTGGTTAAAAGACTCACCGTGGCTCTAATTTAAGACATTGGTGGGTCTACTTTTAAAAATTGGGTCATTTTGTGGGTGTTTCTCTTGTCCTAGCACTTCAGGGCCTCAAGAACTTATATCAGATGCATTATTTATGCCTCATAAAAAGCCTGAAGGTGCTCCTTGGATTTTGGGCCCCTCTATGCATCTACAGTGCCTTGAAAAAGTATTTATACCCCTTGAAATTTTGCACATTTTGTCATGTTACAACCAAAAACGTAAATGTATTTTATTGGGATTTTATGTGATAGACCAACACAAAGTGTTACATAATTGTGAATTGGAAGGAAAATGATAAATGGTTTTCAAAATTGTTTACAAATATGTGAAAAGTATAGCGTGCATTTGTATTCAGCCCCCTTTACTCTGATACCCTTAACTAAAATCTAGTGGAACCAATTGCCTTCAGAAGTCACCTTAATTAGAAAAATAGAGTCCACCTGTGTGTAATTTATTCTCAGTATAAATAAAGCTGTTCTTTGAATCCCTCAGAGGTTGTTAGAGAACCTTAGTAAACAAACAGCATCATGAAGGCCAAGGAACACAGATATAGCAAATCTAAAATATTCAGTCTATATTGACTATCATCACACTTCTTACACATTATCTTAAATTTGACATGACTGTTGTATTGCAGACTTACCGGCTGCGTGGCACACTTAACTAATACCTTACTGACCTTATATGAATAAAACACGACTCTGCGAATGGGTTTAAATGGCCATAGCAGCCTTTTATTAACAAAGAAACCATAAACAATGCATCTTATTAATCAACACTGACTGACTCTACTATAGCAGGTATTTGGAGGTGAGCATGGTCTACCGAATCTGCTGTATCAAGCACCAGTTCCATACCACGGCCCCCAGCCGCAAATACACCGACTCAGGGACAATTAGTTAACACATTACCACCTGATACAGCCCCAATACCGTTCTCGCCTTAAGGACGTCACTTATTCGGGAAGGTACCCATACCAAAGATGAGCCCCTCCCATCATTCTCAAGAAAAATTTTGACCATGCCCACCTTCAAAACCCTGAGACCCCTACCACACTTGGGTGGCCTGCCACAAACAAAAAGCCCTCTGAACGCCATCCTGCAGGCCCAAGAACCACATATCAATGCCAACGGCGTTCAGGTGCGCTCCGTCCTCCCGCAATTAGAGCCAGTTGTCACCCTCCAACTGTACGCATGGCGTACAGCAAGGCCTCCGTTTCTAACAAAGAATCGTGCCACCTCCTTGTTTAGCTTAGTTCTGGCCTTATTAAGCTTGTCCACAGAGTGAGCCAGACGCCAAGAGACTGTACCCACAATGTCGGACCACACTAAAATAGGGTCCGGGAAAAAGGATCTTAGTCACAAGAAATCAAATTTTATGCCTCAAATCAACTCCCGAGTAGCCCGGATCCCAAGATCATTGCCCCCAGTGTGCACTAACAAGATGTCCGGGGGTCTATCCACTTCAGGCAATACCCAGGACCACAGCATGCCCGGAACTCCGATCCACCTAATGCAGGCCTCGCTCCGTGGTAAGCCCAATTGCCTCCCTTCCGGTTAAACCGAAGCCCTTTTTGCACCCCAAAAAACATAAGAGTGGCCAAGAATACACACCAAACAGTCTCTGTCTGAAAAACATGAAAATACAAGATTAAGGAATAACAGTGCAATGAAAAGCAGAAACAGACAAAGACAAACAAAGAACTACTCACGGCCACTACATACAACGACAGAGGGATACAATGACAACAAACAAATTACAGAAGATGAGGACGAACATATAAACTAAAATGTTGGATTCCCAGCGACCGATCCGCTGCAGGATCTGGTCACCCAAACCCCATCTTGCCGCCTCTCTGGCAGCCCCTATTCTGAAAGAATGTGAAGCATATGCCGATGGATTAAAACCAGCAGACAGGAGGCATTTTCTAAAAACCGAAATAAACTGGAAACGGGACAACGTTGACCCGTTAAAAAAGGCCCGGGCCCAGCCACCCTGACTCTTAACCAAGTGAGCATGGCTGCGACCGGGCAGAAAGATGAATTGGGGACCCTCCCGAGCACTACGCTAGCCCCACGGCCCAGCTGATCAGTCTTTGATTTCCGAATGAACAAAGACACCCTGTCCCCCTGAACTGTGACATCCGAAATACCCAAACCACCCCCAACACGGGTAGGACTAACTAGTTCCCCCACCCGAAGAGCCCCGAAAAAAGCCAAAATGAAAGCAGTCTTAAAGAGAACCTCTTCAAAAGAATTTAAGCAAACATTAGGCAACTGTTCCAAAAGTAAACCAAGCATCTCAAAAGAAATGGGACGGCGGAATCGTGCACCCGCCTACCCTTCCTGCAACCTCGCAAAGCTTTTTTCACCAAAAAAGACTTTGTGACATCTGCCACCCCCGAGAGCCGGAAAAGAAATGCCAAACCAGACAGCTTTCGATTCAGTGAGAAGATTAATACTCCTTCCTCAAAGTTCTTACCAATGTAATACAGTAATACATGCAAACGATCTTCTTCCTGAAAACAACCACCCACGAACTCACCAATCTGTGCCATTCGCCCCAGACTCTTTTATAACCTGTCCAAGTAGCAGAACAGACTGACTTCCGAATCAAACCGGCTACGGTGGAAAGCGACATCCCACAAGTGATCGGGGCATGGAATTCCGAGCTGCTCCGCATCCAGTGCTAACTGGCAGAATTTTTTCCACTGCTGACGAGAAAGGGCATCAGCCACTGTGTTATTCACCCCAGGCAATGGACAGCTTATTCAAAAGCATTTAAACTCAGACAACGCAAAACCAAACGCCTTAGAAAACACACAACTGGCAGAGAAGAAGCATTAACAGTGTAAATGGCGTGTACAACCCCCAAATCATCGCAGTGGAACCGCACACGTTTGTTCTGTAATTCCTGGCCCCAAATTTCAACCGCCAACACTATCGAGAATAATTGCAACAGTACCAGGTTGTGGATGAAATCTGAATTATTCCAGGACTCCGGCCACCGCCCCGCGCTCCACCGACCCCCAAAATAGGCTGCATACCCAGCCGAGCCCGCCGCATCCGTGTAGAGGTCCAAGTCAAAGTTGGACACCACTTCTTCCATCCACAAGGACCACCCATTGTACTAGTCAAGGAACGTTTTCCAGACTCAAAGATCTTCCCGATGGAGCAGTCGCACATAATGATGCTGGGATATGGCCCCCGCAGTGGCAGCCGCCAGCCGTCGGCAAAAAACCCTCCCCATAGACATGATGCAGCAGGCAAAGTTGAGTTTGCCCAGCAGCGACTGCAGGGAAAGCAATTGCAACTTCTTGCAACTCCGAACATGGGTAACCGCCCCCCCGAAGATCCTCCAGCTCAACGACAAATAGACTGCATTCCATCCTAAACGTATCAATGATGATACCCAGAAACTTCAGTTCCTCAACCGGACCTTCCGTTTTTTCAGGCGCCAAGGGCACCCTAAAAACCTCAAACACATGCTGTAACGTGACCAACAAGATCTGGCAAGTCCGAGTCCCCGGAGGACGGACCACCAAAAAGTCATCCAAATAATGGATAACCAACTGTAAACCTGACAAATCTCGCACCACTCATCCCAGAAAGGAACTGAAAGTTTCGAAGAAGGAACAGGAAATAGCGCAACCCATGGGCAAACATTGGTCCACAAATTGCTGCCCTTCCCAAATGCAGCCCAACAGCCAAAAACTCTGTGGGTGGACAAGCAGCAATCAGAAAGCTGACTCAATGTCAGTTTTAGCCAAGAGCGCACCTTGCCCAAACTTACGCACCCATTTAATGGCATTGTCGAAAGAGGCATAAGACACCGCGCACAACTGGGAGTCAATAGCGTCATTGACTGACCCACCCTGGGGGTGCGACAGATGGTGAATAAGGTGAAATTTGTTGGGTTCCTTTTTGGGGACAACCCAAAGTGGAGAAACCACCAAATCAGCCAGTGGAGGGAAAGAAAACGGCCCGCCATCCTACCCATGGACACTTCCTTGGCCAGTTTTGGTGAAATTGGTGAACACCTGGAGCCAATTCCCAAATGTCCTGAGAATCAAGGGGTATCGCCGTTTTTCTTCCTCCTCCTTTTTAGTTTTGTCCGGCTTAATCTTGTCTAAATTAAACTTTTCCAGCAGCAGAAGTGCAAATATCTTGACGTATTCCCCTTTCCGAATCCTTTCTCTCATCTCCGGTTTTAGATGTGCACCTAAAGGGCCCTCGAAGCATACGTAAATATCGCCTTTTGCTGAGTCGGACAAACGCACTGCATCCGGTGTCCCATCTGACGGCTTGGGTTCCAACGCAGTCCTAGACGCTCCATCCGCAGAAACCAAACCAGGTGCCAGTACAACCGATCCAGCAGCTCCGTCTGCCGCCACAAGATCACTCGCAGTAGCCTTGACCCGGAGTATCGGCAGTGTTTGCACACTTCCAGCGACGGGTGTCACCTGTTCCCCCCCAGTCGTCCATGCAGTCACCGGCGAAACCACTGCAACATCCATTCAACCCCCCCCTCCTGTCCTGCAAGCACAGTATTATGCGCAGCTGCCAGGCCAGGCCCAGGAACCATCACTCCACCCGGCCCTTCCCCCACTAAGGTAGAAGGTAGCACAGACTGCATGACATGCAGGAGAACAGGCAAAGGCATAGAAACATTGACAGACTTACCAGGCTGTCCTGGTTCTTGATGCTGCACAGCCGTGTCTCCTGCTTCCAGCCGAGCCCTTGGGTCATGCACAGTGCCCTCATCCCCCTGGATCCCCTCTTCAGAATCCGATGCTGTGATTTCTCCTTCCGAGCGTTCCTCTTCCTCACACACCGCGGTGCCCAGGGAAGGGTTAACTGAGCCAGCCCCAGCCGGGTGCCCGCTGATGACGTCAACGGCCATGCCACAGCCCGCATGTCTTGTCGCCTCCTTTCTCCCATGCTGGACACTCTGCCTAGGATACCTGGTTGCTCTCTTCTGTCAGATGGGGTCCCGGCCGCTCCAGGGGACAGGCTGGCACCTGTGGACACTTCTCTCCCACGCCGGGCCACGCTGGCAGGAGGGGGAGGCCCCCGGGAGCCGACCGCCTGGTCCTGTGCATCAGCAGGATGGGAGCTGGTTAAATTAGGTGACTGGTAACTCCCCCCAGGGTCCCGCCTAGGTAGAGGATTTCTCCCAGCCCTGCCAGCATGAGAGGGAGGCTGCCTCTTAGCCTTTGGAGTTGAAGGGTCCTGATTTTTGAAGCAAGAACCTACCCCGACCCCTGCAGGATACCTGCTATCTGTGACTCGAGCCACTGAGGCCTGTTAGCCATCGCAGTTGCCTGCAGTTGAGAAAGCAGTCCTTCAATGTCCGCCATGTTAAGTCCTTGTAGAACACCTTCTTGGAATCGAAAAGGTCACTTGCTCTGCTTGGCTCCAACTGACCCTGGTAACTTCCCCTCACTGCCTAGACCACCGTTGGCCCCACCCTGACCCATACTGCTCCACCCTACCACGCCTTGCTCTCATCCAATCGCTAAAGCCTACTGTTATTTAAAACATTAATTTTAATCTGCCTAACTACAGCCTGCGCTGCAAACCCAGTCATGTAGGCCTTACACTTAACGCTGTGCATACCGTTCCAGGCCTGTACTGTTCCATCCTACCCTTTTGAAGGTGTGCGTTTGTAATTTTTTTTCTGAGGATAGACCTATATTTATCTCAAGCATGTTTAAGGTCACATCTACAACACCTTTCATCCCAAATAGGGTGGGAATAGAAATGGGTCTCAATGTGCTATACAGAGACAACAAAACGTTGTATTTAAAAACCCATAACAGCCTTTATTTACAAGAATAAAAAAAAGTCTCATATATTCATAAATTATGTGTAGTACACAAACTGGATTGGTCTTGCGGTTTAATCCTTGGTTCTATTCCCTAAAAGGCAGACTGCAGCCAGGTACACAACATTTTCCATTCACTTGAGTCAGAGAACAGGCTGTGCATCCTTTTTTTTTTTTTTGTATTCTTATTTTGGGTAGAACTTGGATAGGGTGAGGGTGAACCTAGGGTTACTCCAGAAAACTTTAACTTGACAATGAGGACTCTAAACTGAACCAAGTTTCAGGGTGGAGAGTTCTAAATACAGTTCTAAATGTAAAGAATAGTAGCTAAGGGTCTTCCAGGAGAGTTAAGGAAAATCTGTAGACCCAAAGGGCTGGTACTCGCTGTTTCCTGATTTCAAGGCAGCCATGTGCAGGGTCAGCAAACTTCAGTACTCCAGCAGCCTGTGTCCTGGACTTTTGAGAATACTCCTGGAAGGGTAGGGCAGAGGACCCCCAGCCAAACTGTAGCTGGGACCCCACAGAAATGCTGAATGTCCAAGGTGAATCTCCTAGGGATGACATAGCTCTGAGGCTGGGTCTTCCTCAGGAATTAGAGACCTCTGCCCTGGTCTCTTGCCCATTTATACCTCCCCCAGCTCCCTGCTGGTCACCTGCATATTAACCAGGGGTTGACTGGAGAGATATTAATATGCAAGCTGGGGTCATGATTCTCCCACCCACTATGTCCCAGGATCCCCTGGGAGACAGTGGGAAGGAATTGAGCCCGTGCCTTTTAAAGTCCAGATCTGACTAATCAAACCATGCCTCCCTGATTACAAGGAGGATAAAAATGAAATTTAGCCAAACAGTAGATCTAGGAGTGCTACATCCCAATTAAAATCTGACATGACAATATTCAATATCTACGATTGTCTATTAATGGCCTATTGCGATTGCTTCTTCAGGATCCATGCCTATTCCATATATGTCTGAATGGGAGAATTAAGTTCTAACGATCACATAAACATTGCCATCAAAAACAATAAATGGAACAAGAAACTGGGGGAGATCGTAATCATTCATATAGTGTAATGCCGCGTACACACGATCAGACATTCCGACAAAATCCTGGATTTTTTCTGACGGATGTTGGCTCAAACTTGTCCTGCATACACACGGTCGCACAAATGTTGTCGGAAATTCCGAATGCCAAGAACGCGGTGACGTACAACACGTACGACGAGCCGAGAAAAATTAAGTTCAATAGCCAGTGCGGCTCTTCTGCTTGATTCCAAGCATGCGTGGAATTTTGTGCGTTGGAATTGTGTACACACGATCGGAATTTCTGACAATGGATTTTGTTGTCGGAAAATTTGAGAACCAGCTCTCAAATTTTTGTTGTCAGAAATTCCGACAACAAATGTCCGATGGAGCCTACACACGGTCGGAATTTCTGACAACAAGCTCACATCGAACATTTGTTGTCGGAAATTCCGACCGTGTATACGCAGCATAAATGTAACGAAACGGAAAAAGTTTTGCCACATGTTCCATTTGATTAGCCCAACATCTCTGCAGGTAGATCCAAAAGCTCCCAGCACTGGGTCACCATCTTCAATCCACATTGTCTTCACAAACAAAGACAGCCAGAGTTGCCAGCTAGTTGCTGGTGGAAAAGGCACTACTATTATTTGCATTATAGCCTCATTTACTAAAAGCATAAATGCAACACTAGTGACATGACAACCTGCCAAGGCATTTGGACTTCAAACAAAGTACTACTTGCTCAGAGTACCATGTACAGTATACAATCCAGCATCTAGAATACGTAAGCCTTTCTGTGGTGTCAGTGTTTGAATACTAAACAGGCAGATGCTGTGAGAGAAACCTGTATTTGTCTTTAAGAATTACATCCATCAACCTCATTGTGATCATAGTTTGCTATTTTACTTATAAAGTGTCTATCCAGTTGATAATCCAGGTGAGCCTATACCATTTTGTGTCTCACATTACACTGATAAAATGAATACTGTTTGTAGGGATCTGCTGCCCTCTACTGTCTGCATTTATAAATGCCTGTAAATACCTGTAAATATATTATATTGTTATATTATGTTATATTGTTTTGTTCTGGATATAACATGTAATATAATGATATAATGTGTGTGTATGTATGTGTATATGTGTATATATATATATATATATATATATATATATATATATATATATATACATCTATTTATCTAAAGATTGGTGACAGAAGCATTTCTGCCCAAAAGTGCTAATTTTAAAGTCTTATATGCAAGCTATTGACATAAAAAAGTAAATGGGGACCCGGGTCCTGCCCCAGGGGACATGCATCAATGCAAAAAAAAAAGTTTTTAAAACAACAAAAGAACAGCGACAATTTTGAAAAAAGACACAATGGGGTTTATTTACAACAGTTTTTTCAGGAGCAGTAATTTTAATAATGATTAAAGTGAAACAATAAAAATGAAATATTCCTTTAAATATCGTGCCTGGGGGGGTCCCTTTAGTCTGCCTGTAAAGTGGCATCTGTGTGATGTGTAGAACAGTGCCGCAGCAAAATGACATCTCTAAAGGAAAAAATGTCATTTAACAGCTTCAGCCTCAGAAGATTTTACCCCCTTCCTGACCAGAGCACTTTTTACAATTTGGCACTGCGTCGTTTTAACTGACAATTGCGCAGCCGTGCAACGCTGTACCCAAATGAAATTTGTGTCCTTTTTTTTCCCACAAATAGAGCTTTCTTTTGGTGGTATTTGATCACCTCTGCGGTTTTTATTTTTTGCGCTTTAAACAAAAGAACAGCGACAATTTTGAAAAAAGACACAATGGGGTTTATTTACTAAAGGCAAATCCACTTTGCACTACAAGTGCACTTAGAAGTGCAGTCACTGTAGATCTGAGGGGGATATGCAAGGAAAATAAAAAACAGCATTTTTGCTTGTACATGATTGGATGATAACATCAGCAGAGCTTCCCCTCATTTCAGATCTCCCCCTCATTTCAGATCTTCCCCTCAGATCTAAAGTGATTGCACTTCAAAGTGCACTTGTAGATTTGCCTTTAGTAAATCAACCCCAATATCTTTTACTTTTTGCTATAATAAATATCCTACTTTTTCTTTCAAAAAAAAAATGGCAGGAAAGGGGTTAACACTAGGGGGCGATCAAGGGGTTAACTGTGTTTCCTCTCTGTGTTCTAACTGTAGGGGGGATGGGACTTTCTAGGGGAAGAGAGAGATCGGTGTTCATACTTTGAACACACGATCAGTCTCTTCTTCCCTCAGAGAACAGATCCGGTTCTCGCTGTGTCATGAGTGATTGCGGGAGCCCGGCAGTCATCGCGCCCGCTGGCACTCGCATCAGCTCTGTGGGGGGAGCAGGGAGCCACAGGGCAAAGCGATGTAACATAAAGTTGTTTCGCCCAGCTGTGCCATTCTGCCACAGTAAAACTGCAGCGGCTGGTCGGCAAGTGGTTAAATTTGCTCACAGCTGTAATGTATTGCCTGCTCTCAGCAATATAGAGGAAGAAAAACGGTGTGTGGGCCCCCCCCCCCAGTCCATACCAGGCCCTTCAGGTCTGTTGATTTTAAGGGGAACTCCATGCCAAAATTGTAAAAAAAAATGGCGTGGGGGCCTCCCAAAATCCATACCAGACCCTTATCCAAGCATGCAGCTTGGAGGTCAGGATGAGGGGGTGAGCGAGCGCCCCCCCCCCCCCCCCGAACAATACCAGGCCTCATGCCCTCAACATGGGGAGGGTGCTTTGGGGTGCCCCATGTTGATGGGGATAAGATCCTCTTCCTAGCAACCCAGGCGGGGGCTTATCAGAATCTGCAAGCCCCCTTTAACAAGGGGATCCCCAGATCCCAGCCCCCCATATGTGAATGGGTAGGGGTACATTGTATTCATCAAAAAAAGTGTCAAAAAGTCAAAACAACAATAGAAAGTTTTTGACAATTCCTTTATTAAAAAATGTAAAAAAGTGTCCCGCGATGTACATCCATCGTCAATCACGCTGCCTGATGGACCCGAAAAATAGGTAAAAAGTATAGAGAAAAACTCTGCCTCCATGGAAGGGCTCCTGCCGACTGCTGTCTTTTCCCTTTGACAGCTATTATATAGGCAAGGGCGGGGCCACCTCCATAAGGAACCGGATGAACCCGCCCCATCTGACGTCACATGACATCAGAAGGGACGGGGTCACTCGTTAAGTCACTGGGTGGCCCCGCCCTTGCCTATATAACAGCTGTCACAGCCAAGAGACAGCAGTTGCTGGGAGGCCTCCCATCGAGGCGGAGCTTTTTTATTTTTTTCTATTTTTTGGGTCTGTCAGGTAGTGTAATTGAAGATGGATGGACATCGCGGGACACTGTTTTTTTTCCTTTTTTTTAATAAAGAAATTGTCAAAAACTGTCTGTTGTGGTTTTTACTTTTTTGACACTGTTTTTGGTGAATGGGTAGGGGTACCCATTCATATAGGGGGAGGCCGGGATCTGGGGGCCCCCTTGTTAAAGGGGGCTTCCAGATTCCGATAAGCCCCCTGCCCGCAGACCCCGACCAGGGTTGTCGGGAGGAGGCTCTTGTCCCCATCAACATGGGGCACCCCAAAGCACCCTCTCCATGTTGAGGGCAAGCGGCCTGGTATGGTTCGGGGGGGGCTCTCGCTCGTCCCCCCCTTTACTGGCCTGCCAGGCTGCTTGCTCGGATAATTTTTTTTAAATTTTGGAATGGAGTTCCCCTTATAATCTATGTTAGACCCAAAGGGGCTGGAATGGATTTGGGGGGGGGCATTTTTTTTCTCAATTCTGTCATAAGGTTCCCCTTAACCACTTCAATACACTGTATTATATACTGTACACTGACTGCACTGTGTGTGTATATATATATATAGACTATATACAGTATCCCACAAAAGCGAGTACACCCCTGACATTTTTGGAAATATTTTATTATATCTTTTTATATGACAACACTGAAGAAATTACACTTTTCTACAATGTAAAGTAGTGGGTGTGCAGCTTGTATAACAGTGTAACTATGCTGTCCCCTCAAAATAATTCAACACACAGCCATTAATGTGTAAACCGATGACAACAAAAGTGAGTACACCCCTAAGTGAAAATGTCCAAATTGGGCCCAATTAGCCATTTTCCCTCCCCGGTGTCATGTGACTAGTTAGTGTTACAAGGTCTCAGGTGTGACTGGGGAGCAGGTGTGTTAAATTTGGTGTTATCTCTCTCACTCTCTTATACTGGTCACTGGAAGTTCAACATGGCACTTCATGGCAAAAACCGCTCTGAGGATCTGGAAAAAAGAATTGTTGTTCTACATAAAGATGGCCGAGGCTATAAGAAGATTGCCAAGACCCTGAAACTGAGCTGCAGCACAGTGGCCAAGACCACAAACAGGACAGGTTCCACTCAGAACAGTCCTCGCCATGGTCGACCAATGAAGTTGAGTGCACGTGCTCAGCGTCAAATCAAGAGGTTGTCTTTGGGAAATAAATGCATGAGTGCTGCCAGCATTGCTGCAGAGGTTGAAGGGGTTGGTGGTTCGGCCTGTCAGTGCTCAGACCATATGCCGCACATTGCATCAAATTGGTCTGCATAGCTGTCGTCCCAGAAGGAAGCCTCTTTCAAAGATGCACAAGAAAGCCCGCAAACAATTTGCTGAAGACAAGCAGACTAAGGAAATGGATCTACTGGAACCATATCCTGTGGTCTGATGAGACCAAGATAAACTTATTTGGTTTAGATGGTGTCAAGCATGTGTGGCGACAACCAGGTGTGGAGTAAAAAGACAAGTGTGTCTTGCCTACAGTCAAGCATGGCGGTGGGAGTGTCATGGTCTGGGGCTGCATGAGTGCTGCCGGAACTGGGGAGCTACAATTCATTGAGGGAATCATGAATGCCAACATGTACTGTAACATACTGAAGCCAAGCATGATCCCCTCCCTTCAGAGACTGGGCCACAGGGCAGTATTCCAGCATAACAACCCCAAACACACCTCCAAGATGACCACTGCCTTGCTAAAGAAGCTGAGGGTAAAGGTGATGGACTGGCCAAGCATGTTTCCAGACCTAAACCCTATTGACCATCTATAGCGCATCCTCAAATGAAAGGTGGAGGAGCGCGAGGTATTTAACATCCACCAGCTCTGTGATGTCGTCATGGAAGAAAGGAAGAGGACTCCAGTGGCAACCTATGAAGCTCTGGTGAACTCCATGCCCAAGAGGGTTAAGGCAGTGCTGGAAAATAATGGTGGCCACACAAAATATTGACACTTTGGGCCCAATTTGGACATTTTCACTTAGGGGTGTACTCACTTTTGTTACCAGCAGTTTAGAAATGAATGGCTGTGTGTTGAGTTATTTTGAGGAGACAACAAATTTATACTGTTGTACAAGCTGTACATTCACTACTACACTCACTAATACATTGTAGTAAAGTGTAATTTCATCGGTGTTGACACATGAAAAGATATAATAAAATATTTAGAAAAATGTGAGGGGTGTACTCACTTTTGTGAGATACTGTATATACAATCATGGCTCTCACAGCAGATCACGCTGTGATTGACCAAAGCATGCAGGTGAGGTGCATGCTTTGGCCAATCACCAGCCGTCAATGCACTGCAATCATGCAGTGCATTATGGGCCGCTTCACAGTGCTCGAATTTGCCGTGAGCGCTCCGTACGTTTGTTTGTTATGCGGATGTTCGCCTCATACGTTTGTTTGAACAGTCAATGTTCGAGTCGAGCTTACGTTTGACATCCAGACCATCCCTACATAGGGCTCGATAATCAGCCTGGGCTAGAGCCAGGTTATGCATCCAATGGCCACTTCTAGTAGTCAGAGGTCCAGTTGCATGACCGTTTAGAAACTACTAGGAACTAAGATACAGAGTAGATGGGCTAACTTTGAGTCCCAGTGCCACACCATGGTTTCAGTTGGTGAGAATCTGCATTCCAGGCTAGAGAAAAATTGGAAGTTCTCTCCATCACCTTTGATCTTGTCTTCAGGTCTCTGACACAAAGATGGATGCAGCATTATGATCATCCTCAGGGGCCCCTACAACTAGGTTTTGCAGCAACATTCATCTGAAGGTATCTTTTTATTAATATCTATATTATAAATCACAGACCCCATACAGCTCACCTGGCAGCCCCCTCCCCAAAAATATCAAAACAATATTTTCGCTAGCAATACACTAAAATCATTATTAGATTATTACAAAACACAATATAACTTACAAGATTCCTGATAAATCTAAAAGATAAAATTATATTGAGTGTACTAACACGGCTGTAAGTCCTAATTTGACAGGCGTGTAGGTGCAGGTGTACAATCCTAAACACAGCTATGTTCATTCAGGGCCACTCACCCACACCGGCACACTTGTCAAATTAGGACCTGCGGCTGTGTTCGTACAGCTGTTGCATCCTTATAGAGTAACAGGCGGCTCCAGACACACAAAATGCTTATTCACACTGTATGGGCAAGAGAACCTGTGTGAGTGAGCTCCTAATTTTTTTTAACTATTTTTATTTTTTACAATTATTTTTTATTTATATTTTCACAACTCTGTTGGGAGGGGGCTTTGGTGAAATATCAGGGGTCTAAACAGACTCCTGATGTCTCACTTTTGAGACAGAGAAAAGAACTGAGGACATAGATTCCTCAATCCCTTTTTCTGCAGACTCAGCTGCACTGGACAGTGAATGAACAGAAAGCGCTCTGTACAGAGGCTCCTGTTCATTGCTAAACTGAAGTATGGTAAACAGAACTCTTTAGTTATGAATGTACACAGTGAGAGATCAGTACCGAACATTCACTGTAGGGGCTGGTAAATATGGCATATTTACTAAACCCTGCTCTCCCCACAGCAGTCAGAGGGAAAGGAGGAGAAGCTGGCTTTTAGATGCTGCAGAGAGCACCACATAGGATTGGTTACTGTAACTACCCCTCCCCCCACCTGTCCACTGTCTTACTTCCCCAGGTGCCCAGGCCCCCCTGTGTTCCCTGGTCCCCTGCAGCGCTGTCAGCTTCCATCCTTTCCTCTCCCTTGAGCTTTCAGCTCATGCAGGGGGAAGTGCAGAGGGTCAGTTACACTACATACCTCCACCCGCTGCACTGATCACCCTCCCTGCCCGCATTCTGATTCCCCAGCTGCACAGGCCCCCCGGCTGGCCCGGGCCCCATGCCAGAGGACCAGTGGTACCCCCTTATCGGCAACCCTGACTATATATACCCAGGCATATGTGCATAATTCCACCAGGACTCTTAATGGATCTTTTGCTAATAATAGCATCTTGTTACATGGATGTATGTACTAATATTAATCTTTAATATAAAGCTTGCATTATTTCCATATTGGTGTGCATCTATATACTTATGGTTAAAGGCTAAGTTCACTTTTCCAGCTCCCCAATATACCATTAATGTACTTCTGTTGCAGAAAAGATCAAGCTTTCTTAGTAGTTGTCAGAGCTGGGCTCAGCCCTTCCCGATAGTAGGCGAAGGCCATGAATTCAGAAGATACAGTCAATCTACTTGTTGGTAATATTTTTTCCAGATTGGATGAGCAAGATCACTGCATGGATCAGTTTGCCATAGCGTTACAAATGCTCCTGAGTCGCACGACTCACCTGGAAACTCCCACTGTGGCTGCTCCGGTACAACCTGAGTTGCAGGCTGTCCCTGCTGCTGCACCAGTCTCTGTGCAGGCACCAGCCTCGAGTATTACCTCTATAAGAGGTATGTCTGGTCCCGCTCCGCTTCCCCAACGATTTGGGGGTGATCCAGTTCAATGCAGAGGGTTTCTCAACCGGGTTGAGATTTCATTTGAGATGCTGCCCCAGGCGTTTCCCACGGACAGAAGCAAAGTAGGTTTAGTGATATCTTTGCTTTCTGAGAGATCCTTGGCCTGGGCAAACCCTCTATGGGAGACGCAAAAACCTGTTGTCTTGAGTTACTCTGACTTTGTGACCTTCTTTAAAAGGGTATTTGACGTTCCCGCACACTCCGCTTCTGCTGCCAAGTGCCTCATGTCCATAAAACAGAGTGCGAGAACTGTTGCCGACTACGCCATTGAATTCCGTACTCTGGCAGCAGAGGTTGCTTGGAACTATGAGGCCCTTGTGGCTGCTGTTTCTCATGGTCTCTCGGATTCCATCAAGGATGAGATAGCAGCCCGAGATATACCCACTGAGCTGGAGAGGTTGATCATGTTTGCCATCCTCATTGACTCCAGACTCAGAGAAAGACTCTCTTTTAAGGAGCGCTTGCGAAAGCCTCCTGTACGTTTGCCTCCGAGCTTCGCAGTCCCACCTGTGCCTCCCTCACCTCCCATGCCTCCTGGTACCGAGTCGGTCAGTGAAGATGAACCCATGCACTTGGGCTTCACGCGTCTCTCTGCGGATGAGAGAGCCTTTAGGAGGAGGGAGAGATTGTGCCTTTATTGTGGCCAGGCAGGTCACTTTTTGAAGTAGTGTTCTACCCGTCCAGGGAACGCCCGAAACTTGAGGTCCTGTCATGGACAAACCTTAGGTGGCGTTGTTTCGTCCCCAGTTATCCAGAAGAATAAGCCCCTGGTTTCGGTCACCCTTTCTTGGGCTGAGTCATCCATCGAGATACAGGCTCTAATCGACTCTGGGGCTGCAGGCCTGTTCATTGATGCTGCCTTTGTGTCGCAGCACTCAATTCCGCAGCAGCTGCGTAACACTCCACTTGCCATTAAGGCTCTTGACGGGAGGCCTCTACAGCCTGCCCATGTGACTCATTAGACGGTTCTGCTGTCCATGGCCATATTGGCTTTTCACCATGAGTTAATCCAATTCCAAGTTATTTCCTCACCTAGGTTTCTGCTGGTTATTGGTTATCCTTGGTTACAGTGGCACAACCCCTCTTTTGATTGGTTCTGTGCTGAGGTTCTCTCCTGGTCACCACAATGCAGTGAGACATGCTTCCAGAAGGTAGCCATGGTCTGTGCACCTCTTCACTCTCCTCCCTGCTGGATCAGTACCACTATTTTAGCCGGTAGTTTGCCTCCACACCGGCCTTATGATTGCACAATTGACCTTCAACCTGGTGCCATACCCCTTCGTGGTCAGGTTTACCCTTTGTTGGTCTTGGAGGATAAGGCCATGGAGGAGTATGTTGCAGACGCACTTTCTCGATGTTTCATCCACAAATCCTTGTCTCTTGCTGGTGCTGGTTTCTTCTTTGTGAAGAAGAAGAGCGGTGAACTGAGACCTTGTATCGATTATAGGGGTCTCAATCGTTTCACGATTAAGAATGCCTACCCGATTCTGTTGATTACAGAGTTATTTGACCACCTCAAGGGAGCAACGGTTTTCACAAAGCTTGATTTGAGAGGATCATACAATCTCATGCGGATTAAGGAGGACGATAAGTGGAAAAGTGCGTTTTTAATACCAGAACAGGCCATTATGAGTACCTTGTAATGCCTTTTGGCCTTTGTAACGCTCCCAGAGTTTTCCAGGAATTTATTACCAATGTCCTCCGGGATTTGTTGCAGTTAAGTGTGGTCATTTATCTTGATGATATCCTCATATTTTCCAAGTCCCTGGAGAGCCACCACACAGATGTCTGTTGTGTGCTTCAGAAATTAAGAGAAAACTATCTCTATTGTAAACTGGAGAAGTACAAGTTCCATCGTGAACAGGTTAAATTCCTGGGCTATGTCATTTCCACTGCTGGTTTTGCGATGGAACCAGAGAAACTTTCGGGCAGTCCTACAGTGGCCCCGACCTATGGGTTTACGTCCTCTGCAGCGTTTCCTGGGCTTTGTCAACTATTATCGGAAGTTTATTCATAACTTCTCATCTCTGGTCAACCCCCTGACTGATATGACCAGAAAGGACGGTAACCCACAGAGTTGGCCTCCGGAGTCCATTAAGGCCTTTGAGAGTCTCAAGGCTGCCTTTGTTTCTGATCCTGTGTTGGCACGTCCTGATCCTACATTGCCTTTTATCCTAGAAGTTGATGCTTCTGAGACTGGAGTTGGCGCCCTTCTGTCTCAACGTCCTAACTCAGAGAACGCTATGCATCCGTGTGGCTACTTTTCCAAGAAATTGTCACCTGCAGAGTGCAATTACGAGATTGGTGACAGAGAGCTGTTGGCGATCATTTTAGCCCTGGAAAAATGGAGACATCTCCTTGAAGGTACCACTGTGCCGGTTCTCATTCTTACTGACCATAAGAATCTCACATTCTTGTCTGAGGCTAAGCGCCTCTCTCCCAGAAGGGCGCGATGGGCTCTTTTCTTGTCGAGATTTAATTACATTGTCTCATTCTTAGCCGGTACTAAGAATGTAAGGGCTGACACCTTGTCACGACAATTTTCCTCCACTTCCAAGTTGGAGTCGGTTCCGGTTCCTGTGATTCCTCCTGATCGTATTCTGGCTACGGTTCGCACCAGTCTTACTTCTCCTTTGGGTGACAAAATTCTTGCTGCTCAGGTCCATGGTCCTCCAGAGAAACCTTGTGACCGCTGCTTTGTCCCAGAGAGTCTCCGTACTGCCGTGCTCCAGACTTACCATTCTCCCAAGGCAGCTGGCCACCCTGGGAAGAATCAACTCGTTTGGGCCATTTCCCAACAATTCTGGTGGCCTAGTCTACGGGCTGATGTAACTGCCTTCATAGCTGCCTGTTCCGTGTGTGCTCAGAGTAAGACTCCACGACACCTTCCAGTGGGCCTCCTACAACCCATACCCAATGGAGAGAGGCCCTGGACCCACCTGTCTATGGATTTCATTGTGGAGTTACCCAACTCCCAAGGCAACACTGTTATCCTTATGGTGGTTGACCGGTTCTCAAAGATGTGTCATTGTATTCCATCTAAGAAGTTGCCCACTTCTAAGGAACTGGCTTCCATTTTTGCTTGGGAGATCTTTCGCTTACATGGGCTACCCAAGGTGATTGTCTCGGACAGGAGTAGTCAGTTTGTCTCCCTGTTCTGGCAAGCCTTTTTTTCACAATTGTGAATTCAGCTTGCTTTCTCCTCTGCGTATCACCTGTACTCTAATGGGGCCGCAGAACGAGCAAATCAGTCCCTGGAGCAATTCTTACGTTGCTATATTTCTGACCATCATAACAACTGGTCAGACCTATTACCATGGGCAGAGTTTGCTCACAACAGTGCCTTGAATTCTGCTTCCCGATTGTCCCCATTTATGGCGAATTATGGTTTACAACCTTCCATGTTGCCTGATTCGTTTGTTCCGCAGTGTTCCTGCATTAGAGGAACATCTCCGTGGTCTTCGTATCACTTGGGCACAAGTTCAGGAGGCTTTGCAACATGCTAACGATAGGTACAGGCTCCATGCTGACCGCAGACGCCTGCCTGCACCTTCCTACCAGGTTGGGGACAGAGTCTGGCTGTCGTCTCGCAACCTCCGACTTCGTGTTCCTTCTATGAAGTTCGCACCTCGGTTTATTGGGCCTTTCCGTATCCGTCGCAGGAATAACACAGTGGCATACGCATTGGACCTTGCTCCTAGCATGTGCATCTCAAATGTGTTTCATGGCTCCTTATTGAAACCTTTGGTCTGCAATCGCTTTACCGCCTTGGTGCCACATCCTCACCCTATACAGGTTGAGAACCATGAGGAGTATGAAGTACAATCCATTGTTGACTCCCGTAGGTTCCGTGGGCGCATACAGTACCTGGTGCATTGGAAGGGGTATGGTGCAGAGGAACGCTCTTGGGTCTCATCTCCCAGCTCCCATCTCTCTCCACAGTTACCGAGCTGTGGTTGATTCTGCTCGTCGGTCCTGCCTACTTAAAGTCGTCCAGCTTACTTGATCTCTGCCTTCATCAACATCACAGAGACTTTCTCCTTGCTCGGCTGACGTTCCTTCTGGCTCCTGATCCTGCTTGCTGTACTACTACGTTTATCTCTGGCTCTCTGACATTTGCTTGGCTGACTACCCGATCCGGTTACTGAACTCTGGCTTGTTTTGACTATGCTTACTCTGTTTACATTATTAATATTAAACAAGTGTGATTTAACTATACTTCTGTCTCAGTCTGATTCATGGTTCCTGATAGTATTTTAGGACAGCCTTACCTGTCCAGAACAATTTACTGGAGGAGGTGTGCGCTAATGAGGTGAGTGGGTAAATTACTCCCTGGTATGTAGATTTGGGACATGAAAACTGCTAAAACACAGGAAGTCATGAACTTTGCTATGGAGCAAAAAATATTAAGAAAGCTTTATCTTTTCTGCAACATAAGTACAATGAATGTATATTGGTACAGGAGAGCTAGAATTAGAAAAAAAGAAAGGTGAACTTACCCTTTAATGTTATATGCTGATTGCAGTAGTTCCTCTGATCCTAATTATTTTGATTACTGGTTAATTTTCTAGGTAAGGAATGCCCTCTGTTAACAGAGGCCCTGTCCTGGGTGGAGGTACTGCTAACTTTATTCTAAAAGCCATTTTCCACTTAGTAAAGGTTCTGGTTTTCTTATTTACCTGCTGGTTTAGTTCAATATTCTGTTTGGGGAGGGCCATTGCTCATAACCCCCCCCCCCCTCCAAGAAAAAGAAAAAGAAGAAGAACAGAACAGAACAAATCTCTGCTGTTTTTAGATAGAGAGATCAAGGTAGGTCATCTGATAAAGTCTTTAGTTTGGTAGATCTGCTCTTCCCTGCTGCTAGCCAGAAAGTTTCTCCCTCTGTTATGATCAACACCTGCAATGCCTGCATGGCTGAGCCTGAGAAGTACTGGGTCTCCAGTCCATTCAGTGATCTTGAGTTCTTGCTTCCTATCAATGATCTGAATCTTTAAGCGATCAGATGGACTCTGCTTTGCTGGATGTATCTCCTACAACATGTCTGTAAATGGCGGGCCTCGGTGGGCATGGACATGGGCCAAGTGACAATCCTCTCCGGACCACGTCCGCATCACTTAGCAGTCTGAGTGGATTCCTCTCCTGTTGCTGCTCTTCTATTTGCCTGCCTGCCACTACTGCTGCTGTTAAACTCACAGCAGGGAACATGGCGGGAGGCACGGAAGGCCAAACCTTTCAAATTAAAGAGCAGGTCATAGGTTGCTAGGACGCAAGGTGGTCCTAGCAACCAATCACTCGCTTGTAAACAAGAAGTTGGGCAGCTCCTGCCCTCAGTGCAGACTGTCTATGCCTCCTGCCCTCTTTCCCGCTGTGAGTTTAACAGCAGCAGCATTGGCAGGCAAGCAAGCAAATGCGCACAGAAGAGGAATCCACCCTGCCGTGCCTCCCTCCCTCTGCAGTTCTGTGGTAGGACTGTGAAGTGGGTAGAGCTGTAACTGCAAAATGGACCATGGTTTAATTGGGGACTTTGACTGTAAGGGGGGACTGTGTTGGGAGGGAAGCTGTGATATGGAGGGCGTTGATGTGAGAGGGGGGAGCTGTGATATGGGGGCTATATGACATGGGGGGAGCTTTGATCTGAGGAGGAGGGCTGTGATTGCAAAGGGGGCTGTGATGTGAGGAAGGGAGAGCTGTGATATGGGGGGGTTGTGATTTCAAGGGGGGGCTGTGATGTGAAAGAGGGGACTGAGGTGTGAAGGACCTGAGTCATAGAACAAAAAGTGATTCAGACCTCTGCAGAAAGAGAAGATGTTACTGACCAGACCTCCATGAATTTTAATTCAGTACCCCTATCCTAGAGGAACAACCTGTGCAAGTACTGTCATTCAATGCCATAATAGTGGCATATGTAAACCATTTGGGTGGGCTTAGAGAGCATTAGCAGTGATTAAAGTAGCTCATATTCCAAGCTCAGCAGATAATCACATGCCACATCTGTCTGAAATACACATACCAGACCACGTACCAAACTGGCAACCATTTGAAAAGGTCTCAGTTAGGGAGAGTGGACCATTCACACAAAAGTCTTCCAACAAATCTTTCAGTGATGTCATGCTCCAATCAAAAGGTGGAAAGATGTGTAGCAAAAGATCCCTGGGGAGATGTGGCAGGTGCATTGGTGACTGGTGACTGATTGGTGGGATTGCTACATTCTGTTCTATTGTTTTCCCTAGTTTTTCCCCATTTTTTTCACGTAGTTAGTTTTAGTTTTTAAAGAATATAGGTGTGATTATAAGGCTGGGATCAGGCCTGGGGCATGGGAATCTGTGCAGCCAATACATTAGACCCCTTTCACACTGGGGCGGTGTGGGCATTTTAGCAGTGCTTTACCGCTGTTAAAGCGGCACCTTTCGACTGCTAGCAGGGCGCTTTTAACCCCTGCTAGCGGCCGAAGAAAGGGTTAATAGCGCCTGTGTTGCAGGGCAGGGCGTTTTGGGAGTGGTGTACACACCACTCCCGCACCACCCCAAAGATGCTGCTTGTAGGACTTTTTTTCCCATCCTGCAAGTGCACCATCCCAGTGGCTTTCACACCTTGGGGTGACTTGAGAGGCGCATTTCAGGTGCTTTCCAGGCGCTATTTAGAGCACTAAAACATCTGAAAAGCGCCCCAGTGTGAAAGGAGTCTGAGTGGAACTTTTTTGCAGTGGAGGTCTATATCTTGTTCCAATCTGACTTGTCGATTGTTCTCCTGGGGTTTTAGTTAAAGTGTTAAAATAATATACTGTAGGTGTAAATGTATGGCTGAAATCAGGCCTGGGCACGGGAATCTATGCAGCATTTATTTTTAAAGTTGGTGAGTTGTGTTATTTGAGTAAGGAACAGATCAAGTGGTGGAGTTGTCTGTAAGGCAGTTAGACATGTGCAATGCGTTTCGTTCAGAATTTGTTTAACAAATTTCGAAAACCTGTTTAGTGAATTTTTATGAATATTCGTAAATTTGAATATTCAAAAATTCGTACATTCGAAATTCGAAAATCCAAAAATCTGAGATAACTAACTAATAATAACTTAACTATTACTAACTATTAAATTATAGGTATTGGAATTTCCTTTATAATTTTGTTGTTAGTGAACGTAACAAATACAAATTTATCCGAAGTTACGAAATATCCGTAATAACGAATGATGCATCTGAACGAATGGAATGTAACAAATTAATAATAATGAATGATAATAATAAAAACATATTTTTATTTATTATTAATTTGTTCCGTTCCATTTGTTGGTAATTGTAGTCCGTCTGTCATCCTGTCCAGCCAGGCACACGGTTTCAGTCACACTCAGACAGAAAACAGTCCATGCACTTTGTTTTGTATTTTTATTAAGGGGATTAAACTTGGATGGGGATAGGGTAGTTATGAGATGCCCAGTTGATTGCAGAAATTGTCAGGGACTGTGAAAACTATATACACCTCCGGTATATACAACTCCTCTCTTCTCTCCAGCAGAACACTTGCTTGTAGACTATCTCTCCTTAACACCTCCAGCACCGCGAGTCCCTTTGGTGTAGCCAAAATATAGGTAGTCCCAATGTTAGCTGTCCATGTGGCTACTGATCCTAGTACCACCTCTTCAGGCCCTGTTAGCCCCCCTGGCTGCAGCTGCCTCTATCCATTGCCATGCCACCACTGTCCACTCCACTAGCCCTGCACCCATCACAGACTGTAATCTCCTAGTCCTCTCAGGCGTGCCTTCTAGACCTCCCGACTGTGTGCCACTCACCAGCCATCTTGGCTGCGACTTGTAGTTCCTTCTGGAGACTTTGCCTGGCAGTCACTCAACCCTGACCCAGAAGAAAAACACACAGGCTACCTACACTAGCAAAAAAATGCTGACTCTCTCTAGCACACTAACTAGAGGGTGCTACACTAACCCCCCCCCAACATCCAGCCAGTCCCTTGGCTGGGAGATTTGCAAAAATAAGCTAGGGCATCTCATAAAATACCGTTTTTGGATGGGGAAAGGGGACAAACTGGGAAAGGGCTATTCACAAATAGATACCAGTATAAAAATAAAGACATTTGTTTGTACGCACATATGTACTTCACAGTATTCACAACCTAACTACAGGTCCATGTAGCTAATAGCAACCAAATAACACTATACATGAGCCAGAGCACCTCCCCCTATAGGATTTATTGACTCCATCTGGAAACGAATAGACAGTGGTCCATACTAGAACCCTGCAGTAAGAAAAGACAGGAAAACACAACATCCTATCTCTACACATTTACATAGTCTTCTGTCAGTAGGGGGTTATCAGCCTGCTAACACAAACAAACACCAAATCCACAGGTATCACTTTGAACACATTTTTCTTTCTTTTGTTCTGTCAGGAGGGAGTTATCAGCCTGCTGACAGACACAAACAGAAGGGAGGAAAACACAGCACAAAAGTGAACAGTTCTCTTTGGAGTTCCTGGTGAGAGGGGCCCCTCTGCAGACTATCAGGCCCCTTTAAGAGTTAAGGGCAGAACTGTGACCTCCCCCAGAGTTCCTCATTAAGAACATCCATCAAACTGGCTCCAATCAGGGTGGCAGGCCGGTCTTAGTCCTGCGAAAGTCAGAGTAAGAAGGAACACAGTCTGCATCCCTCACGGCAATCCATGTTGCAAAATTTCCAAGGTGAGCTGCACGCTCCAGCAGTCTCTCACACATAGAAATGCGAGTCAGGCAATCTCTTCCTACTACCCCCTTCTTCTCTGATGGAGACAGAGTGGCCTTGCAGGCCATCTCTGTAGGTTGCTCTCCCAGCCTCCATTCCCCCGAATGTCCTCAAAGCAGGCCCAGGTCTCCTCACACTCTGGCACCTGCAAAGGTTTGGGGATATGCAAGTATTCCCACTCTAGGTCATCCTGCCACCCTCCCCGGGTATTCTCCACGTCCACATGTCCATAGTGTCAGGAGGGACATAAGGGTCTAGGTGGTGGAGAGTCTGTTGTAGAAGAGTTGTCTACTGCTGATGGGGGTTCCTGCAGCTTCTTCAGTTCCCATAGCCAGATCTGGAACATCTATTATCCCAGACTGGGTTGCCTGGACCTGGGAGCCTCCCATCTCCCATTCCTCCTCCGAGCTGCTGTGGGACGACCAATCTGCTATCTCTTCCATGGACTCTAACTCTGCTTGCAGTCTGAGAGAACCTCAATCTATGGCCGTGTCCTTGCCTTCCCCTTCTGGCTCACCTGAGGGCACATCCCCCCCCAGCACTGGCTCCTTTCAGATGGGGCTAGCAAGCGACATGGAAGCAGCCGGCATTTCAGGGACTTTTACTGTTTCCTGCTGGGCAGTACTTACAGTCAGCAGGTCCCCAGCCAGGCCGCAGGCCACAACAGACTCCTCTTCCCTTATGCAGATGATGTTAACAGGGGAGTCGCCAGGCTCCAACTCCACCCCGCCTTTCGGTGATGATTCTAGGCCCGCTCCGGCCTTCCAGGACTTCCCCGGCTGCACGCAACACATTACTGATTGCAGGTCCATATTGTAGTATTGTGATTCCTGCTGGATGCAAGCCGAGCGGCTCACTGCAATGACCATACCAGACCTATGCACTGACCAACGCGGTCGGTATCCGGCATTCTGGACACAACAGGCACAGTCGCTCCGTCCCCTCAATCTTCCCGAGGGTGAATCCCCCACGATGCTCCAACCAGACATCGGTGTCCATCAGTTTCCGCTCCTGCAGGTCTGGCAACCAGGTCAGCACTGGAAACACACAAGCACACTCCGCCATCTTGCTCCTCTGCCTCGTGATGTCTGCTAGCAGGGAACGCTGGGTCTCCTCTAGGGCGTGGCACCACCTCCTCATTTCCAGACAGGCTGACATCTGCAAAACTGATAGGCAGGCCCCTCCCACGGCGTTCTGCTGTAACCCCTTGTTAGACGAACTGAAATTGGCAGGCACACTGGAACTAGCAGGACTTGTCCGGGCATGTCACTCGGCACCATCTGTGCCAGAGCAACTGAGAGCAGATGACTGCTGACTTTTACGTTGATTGCTGGTAGTAACAATAAAGTTTGTAGCCCATGCCTCACTGAAGGGAATACTTTCAGCACAGTCCCACCCGCAGGCTTACCCCGATCACCCCAGGCAACAGTAGCCATCTCCAAGCACACTTCACTGTTTAAAGCAGGAGTTTGAAGCAAAAGTTTAGGAGGTCCAGCAATGGCAGATCGCTAGACATATATGTAATCCATGGGCACGATCACCCGCCGTGGTTGCCACTGGTGACAGCACATGGTAGAAAGTTACAAAATTGCAGGATTTAGCACAAGTGTCCATCTCAGCCATGGTTGAGCAACTGGTAAGGCAGGCAGCTCCCGCTGGTTGCTATGGACAACGGTACTTAATACTGTAGTACTGATGGCAGGCAGAGCACATAAGTCCTTCCCTGGGTTCAGTTACTCAATGATGGTGGAACAAAGTGCAGTTCCCCCGGCTCAGTCAACTTTGGTTGCTAGGGGCAATGGCTGGCAGGTTACTTATGAACAAACTCTTCTCTCCAGCACAATACTTGCTTGCAGGCTATCTCTCATTAACAGCTCCAGTACATCACTTGCTTACTGTTTCAAGATCAACTAGCACTGATTTGCAGGCCTTAAATTGGCTCAGCCAGGCCCAATGTGAATGCCCTTTGCAGGCAGGAACCGCGGGTCCCTTTGGTGTACCAAAAATATAGGTAGTCCCAGTGCTAGCTGTCTACATGGCTACTGATCCCAGTACAACATCTTCAGGCCCTGCCAGCCCTCCTGGCTGCAGCTGCCTCTCTCCACTGCCCGTGCCACCACAGTCCATTCCACTGGCTCTGCACCCATCCCAGACTGCAATCCCCCAGTCCTCCCAAGCATGCCTCCCAAACTTCCCGACTGTGTGACACTCACCAGCCCTTTTGGCTGTGACTTGTAGTTCCTCCTGGAGACTTTGCCTGGCTGTGCTCTCCCGCTGTCCTCTCCTTGCTCCCGTGCCACCTGTCCAGGACACCTCTGTGTGTTGTAAGAGGGTCCCATCAGCACCCGAGCCCAGGCCCAGGGTCACCCCCCCACCACCACCACCGACTGGGGAGGCACAATAAATGTACCTCCATCCCTGATTCAGGTAAATAAGAAAGGAACGTGGGACTTTAGATGAGGCAATTGATTTGCGGAGGTAGAATGGTTGGCAAACATTGTTTATTTGTAGCAATAGTATGAAAAAAGTAAAAAAGTATTTCCGTATATATACATACACATACACATGCACACATGGCATGAACATGATGGTTTTCAGCTTGGCAGCACATGAGAAGTATTGAATATTGATAAAAAGGTATATGATTGCAAATATAGTGTTCTGAAAAAAATATATAGATATGTGAAAAATATTGTTAAAAATAAACAATGTTTACCAACCATTCTACCTCCACAAGTCAATTGCCTCATTTAAAGTCCCACATTCCTTTCTTATTTCCCTTCAAGGCCAAGACAGCCTAGCACTCCATCTCCAGCTCCCACCCTAACAACTCCTCCCCAGCTGGGCTGACCCTTAGTATTTAAGGAGGCCTGCCCCCTGCCAATCCAAGTTGGGGATTGGTCAGGGCTCCTCAGAATACCCCAGGCAACTGCACCTTTTCACTCCTCCTTCCTTTCCAGAAAACACCAGAACATTCTGTAAAGAAGTGGGAGGTGTTGGTGATGCTGCCTGCGAGTCACAAGCTCTGCCTGAGTGACTCAACCCTGACCCAGAAGAAAAACACACAGGCTTGGCTGCCAGCCAAGCCTGACAATTTACCTACACTAGCAAAAAAATGCTATCTCTATCTAGCACACTAACTAGAGAGTGCTACACATAAATAATAATAAGATAGAAAAACTAAATAAGTGAAAGTGTAAGAATAAAAGAAACAAATAAAAGAATGGAAAAGGAATTGAAGGTAAAAATAAAGCAAAAATAAATAAAATGAAAAATAAAAATAAATAAGAAAATCTAAAGATAAATAAAAATAGGTAAAAATAAAATTGAAAACTGAAAAAAAAGACAATTGGAAAAATGAACAAGGAAGGAAAAGAAAGGAATACTAAAGGTTAAGTGGATAGACCAAAAGAGGGGGAGGGGGGTTCGGTTACACACTGCAAACCAAAGGTAGGGAGCGAAAAGGGGGGGGGGGGAGAAAAAATATCTAAAGGGGGGGGTGGAGAAGGCCAAAACAGAAATGGGGAAAGAAGAGGGGGAAGAACGAGTGAAAAAGGGGGGTACAAAGTACAAGTACAAAAAGGAACAAGTACAAAAAGGAACACAATAACTGCGTTTAGCATAGTAATGATTCTGGTGCAATAAATGTACGGGGAGAATGCAAGTAACCAATGAAACAATCACAGCAGTTCCATAATAACCCCATTATTCATTGTAATAGGTATTCATCCATTAGTCCCCCAAGTCAGGAAAAAGAATAAAATAATACAAGGTCCTGATAAACTAGTTCAATCATAACATCGGCCAAGTATGCAGATAAATTATCTATCGTCTAAGAAACATACAAATGATAGATTGCTGTTGAGTCCTCCAGGATTGACCATACCCAGGGTATAAATCCAGGAAGCTTCGCATTTTAGCAGCAGTTACGGTCAACGCCTCTGATGGGCTGTTGGACATGTTCAATAACCATACCCCACAGTTCATGTATTTGATGTTTATGCTTGACAAAGTGGACTACCACTTGGTTGTTGAGATCTATCTGTGTGCATTCCTGTGTTTGAGACCTCCTTCTGAAAGGACCTGTCGTTTTAACCACATAGGCAAGTGCGCATGGGCATTTGAGAACATATACACAATAATCACTGTTAAAATCCTCTGGGATTCAAGACGTTGTTCTTAAATCCCCACTACCATAGTGAGTAAAACATACTGTATATGACCAGGAGATAGTTTGAAAGGCTTTTTTCCAAAGCAAATGGGATCATTTATTGTGAGCATTTCTGGGCATGGTGAGTAAGGTAAAGTATTTTGCTAATATTATTCCTTGCTTGCCTATAGACAGTGGGGGATTCAGTTTTGCCCTGATGTAACAAATGCCCTAGTTGGGTATTTAAATCAGCTTGCTTTCAAACAGGTCTTCACCTTTAGTAAATCAGGTCTTTAGTTTCTATCATATGTAACGGAAAGGGAACATTTTCTTTAAGGAAGTGGAATATAAAGGCTAAATGGACAAGCAAACCTGCATGTCTCTCGTGGTTAGTACTGTATACGGACATGTTTCCTATTAATTGCCCTTCTTTTCCCTGGGTGTTTCTTTTATCCATTCAGAATGTCAATGTCAAATGGCTGGTCATTTCATGTTCTGGAATGACCTTGAAGACTGCGGAGAGGAGTGGGCAGTTTTCAGATTGTTAGCATGTAATTCCTTGTTCATAGACATATGCTGAGTGAAAGGTTTCATTGTGAGATTCCATCAAATCATGACTTGACACCACCCACGTGTAAAGTGAGCAGTCACCCATGCCTGTCTTTCTCTGTTTACACCAGGATTTGTGATGAGAGAAGCTGATCGCTTTTTAGATTCATTCCATTTTCCTTCCTGCCAGCAACACTCAGATCACAGCCAGTGACTGCAGGTCGTAACTCTTCCTCCTCCTCTTTCATATCCAGGGCTGGGGGTTCTTTGGGAATTACCTCTCATTCATAAGAGCTGGCTTCATTCTGTATACTGATCCTACACACGCCTACACAGCGAATCACATATCTGTGTGTGGTGTTCTGATGTATGATCTTTACTGTTTTCCAAAGAATGGTGAGGTAAGACTGAAGGAATGTAGTGCAGTAAATCTGCCGAAAACATATATATGTTTTTCATTAAGATCGCTTGTGTTCTAAATTCAAGCAAAATATTAACTGTTGCCTAAGAAAGGCAATACTGACCCAAATAGTGAGGATGGCAAAATAAGAAGCGGTAAGTGAAATAATACATCATCTTCAAAAATCAGCATGTGATGATTGAAATTGGGTTCACACACTACTCCAATCCGACTTTGATCTGATTTTTAGCACAACTTTATGACTTGGTTTCAATTTGGATGCTGTTTGTATATTGTATTAGGCCAAAGTCACACTGTTATTTGGATCAAAATAGCACAGGAACCTTTTCCAAAATCAGGCCACACTGAGCTGCATTGATGTGAACAGGCACCATTTATATACATAAATAATAGCGCGCTTCTGCTTACTATGCAAGAAATTAAATACTGAAAATGTATCACTGTACAATCGAACAGTGAATTGAATAGTCCATAAGGTTCAATATCGAAATAGGTCCATGTGCCAATAGCATACTTGCCAACTGTCCCGGATTTCCCGGGACATTCCCGGGACTTGGACGCCATTCCCGAATTTCTGGTGTCCCGGGAAATGTCCAGAGAAATCCGGTTCTTCACGATTCGCCGCCGCCGCTAGAGGTCCGCGGCCGGTGGAGACAATGTCTCCGCCGGCCGCCATTTTGATGAAGTTCAGTAGGACGGCTGGAGGGGCTAGACGGAGCTCCTGCGTCGCCGCCCACCCTCCGCCCCGCTCTGCCTACCCCCCCGCCCCTTTCCATATCAGACTGGCAGCGGGGCGGGGGGTAGGCGGAGCGGGGCGGAGGGTGGGCGGCAACGCAGGAGCTCCGTCTAACCCCCCCAGCCGTCTTCCTGTCTGATATGGAAAGGGGCGGGGGTTCATGCTACTACTAGGACACCTCTGAGGTGGGGGGGGCGCGCACCGCTGTGGGACTCCTTATGTGAGGGGGGGGCTCCTTTGGGAACACAACTGATGCAAGGGGGGCTCCACTGGGGACACACCTGATGCAAGGGGGGCTCCACTGGGGATACCTGATGCAAGGGGGGCTCCACTGGGGCACACCTGATGCAACGGGGGCTCCACTGGGGACACCTGATGTGAGGGGGGGTCCACTGGGGACACCTGATGTGAGGGGGGGCTCTGCCGGGGACACCTGATGCAAGGGGGGCTCCGCAGGGGACACCTGATGTGAGGGGGGGCTCTGCCGGGAACACCTGATGCAAGGGGGGCTCCGCAGGGGACACCTGATGTGAGGGGGGGCTCCGCAGGGGACACCTGATGTGAGGGGGAGCTCCGCCGGGGACACCTGATGTGAGGGGGAGCTCCGCCGGGGACACCTGATGCAAGGGGGGCTCCGCAGGGGACACCTGATGTGCGGGGGGCTCCACTGGGGACACCTGATGTGAGGGGGGGCTCCGCTGGGGACACCTGATGTGAGGGGGAGCCCCGCTGGGGACACCTGATGTGAGGGGGAGCTCCGCTGGGGACACCTGATGTGAGGGGGAGCTCCGCTGGGGACACCTGATGTGAGGGGGAGCTCTGCCGGGGACACCTGATGTGAGGGGGGTTCCGCTGGGGACACCTGATGTGAGGAGGGGCTCCACTGGGGACACCTGATGTGAGGGGGAGCTCCGCCGGGGAACCTGATGTGAGGGGGGCTCCACCAGGGACTCCTGATGTGAGGGGGGGCTCCGCCGGGGACTCCTGATGTGAGGGGGAGCTCCGCTGGGGACACCTGATGTGAGGGGGAGCTCCGCTGGGGACACCTGATGTGAGGGGGAGCTCCGCTGGGGACTCCTGGTGTGAGGGGGGCTCCGCTGGGGACATCTGATGTAAGGGGGGCTCCGCTGGGGGCACCTGATGCAAGGACGGACTCTGCTGGGACATCTGACGCAAGGACGGACGGCTGGTGGCAGGCGACGTGGCTAGTGACGCGCTCAGGGATCCCACTGATTCTGCATTATGGTGAGTTGAATGATTTCATTTTATATTACAATGTAATAATAGAAATAATGCACTTCAATCATCCTGACACCATAACAACCATGGTGCCGGGATGATTGAAGTGCTAACACCAGGTGTTTGGAGTATCTTTATCTGCTGATTGTTAAACTTTCAAGAATACACATATTTCTATTGTTGTGTAGGATCTGGGGCTGCTGTCCCGTCATTTCCCTCTCCCCCTCTAATCCCTCTCCCCCTCTTCCCCTCTAATCCCTCTCCCCCTCTAATCCCTCTCCCCCTCTCTCCCTCTCCATCCCTCATTCATTTCAGACTCTAACCACACCCTCTTGAGCCACGGCCATTTAAACCACACCCACTATGTCACGTAAACCACGCCCATTTTTCACCGCTTCGCGCGCCGCACTTGTGTATTTTCCCTAGGACACGCCTACAAACGAATGCCCCGCCCCCTAATTATTGTATGACTCTGCCTACAGCCACAAAAGTGTCCCACATTTTTTTTTTACAATGTTGGCAACTATGCAATAGCAATGAAAGCATCTTCTAGATTGTAAGCTCTAACAATCTAGATTGTAAGCTCTAACAAGCAGCCCTCTGATCCCTCCTGTATTGATTTGTATTGTAAGTGTACTGTCTGCCCCCATGTTGTAAAGCGCTGCGCAAACTGTTGGCGCTATATAAATCCTGTATAATAATAATAATAATATAGTGATTCTAATTCTTTTCAAGATAATGATATATCCCACCGGGTGGAAAACCAGGTGAAATTTCACCATACACACGTGCCCTCCACCATAATCAAGCCTCTTACCAGATGGTTGTGATCCCCAATTACAGAGATCAAACACACATGAGAAATAATGGACCCCTTCGGGTGTCTCTAAATGGGATCAGTATAGTCCTGTCAGGGCTGGGCCCAGCCCTTTCTTCTCTGAGCTGGCCGCTCAGCTGTTGGCTAATTGCCGGCTCCTATCTCTCCACAGCTGTTGATGATATCCTGCTCGTCAGTCCTGCCTACTTAAGCCGTCCAGCCCAGAGGATCTCTGCCTTTACCTTAGTCAACATCACAGAGGCACTCTCCTGCATTCCTGTTAAAAGACTTGCTTGGCCGACATCCCTTCTGGCTCCAGATCCTGCTTGCTGTTTTACTACGCTCATCTCCGGCTCCCTGACGTTTGGCTTGTCTGACTATCCGTTCTGGTTCCTGGGCTCTGGCTATGCTTTGACTACATTTGTTCTATTTACTTTTATTATTAAACAAGTGTGATTTAACTGTACTTCTGTCTCGGTCTGATTTCATGGTTTCTGACAAGTTCACTGGCTTTCAACATATGGTATTCCCCAGTACCAATGCCACAACTTCACATCCAACTCAGGCAGCCACCATAGAGGAAAAGGAACATAAGCCGTACATAGCGTAAATACTGCTAGTACATATTTATTGTTAAAAACACTGCAAGGTACTCACATGATTCAGGACAATAAAAAGCATTCAAACCGCATTCAGCCTTGCAGACAGCCAGCATCAGGGGACGTGAAAGACACACGTTTGTTGCCCTGCCCAACTACTTTCGCATCACAGTGCATCGTCAGGAAAATAGGAGCAGAAATGTGCAATGCCAGAGAACAAACAAATTTAGAGACTGCTCCAGTAGGAACCATTGAAAACATTGTGATCTTCATTGCCATGTGATTCTGTGCAACTGAAATTGCACTAGTGTGAACTAGGCCTTAGCAAATTTAAGGCAACCTGATAGTTTTTTTTCCCCATTTTTGTTTTATTGCAACTTCTTAAACTTAAACCTAAAAGTCAACACCTTACTGTATATGCAAATTCTTATTTCAGGTTGGTGAATTACAAAGTAGTGAAGGAAGGGTGATGATAAAAGGCCTAGAGCATGCACCTATAAAGTAAACAATGGAAGCTCCCAAATTTCTATCACCAGAGTTAGTGTTCCATTTACATCTTCATTATGTGTCTTTCTGATGCATAATGATTGAATCTTCTGGGGATTCGCTTTCGTAGTGGTATATAGGACACCAGGAGATTCTTATACTCCAGTTCCCACATTCTCATTTGTTAATTGTTTTATTTTTGAATGGAAACAGTTTAATAGCCCTTCTTTCATAAAATGTAATAATTTACCAAATGTATTTCTACATAGATATATTTAACAAACAAAATGGGACAAGGAAGACAGTGTTAGATTTTTTTCTCGTAAATGTGTTTGTCAATAAATTGGATGAGTAATCTTTATTTAAAGTAAAATGGTATTAAGAATGCAGCGTAGTATGTGGTTTTTTTTCAGGCAGACAAGGGTAACAGCCAATATCTGAAGGGTTGAATTTCCACCTACCCCCAAATATTTCAGGAAAAGCCCAACAATTATGTTCTCTATTCTGTTTGAGTTTTGGCTGCTATCTTACTACCTGGAGCTACCTGACGCTAAAGAGCATACAAGCTGGAAAACAAATGAAAACGCCTATACACTTGTTATGTACATATGTTTTTTGTCTTTGAGAATGCAGCTTGTATGTCTGGTGTGCTAGGCTAGTATCTGTGTGTGGGAGTGACAGAGGGTTGCAGAGGGGAGATTTTTTTATTCTTTTATTCTAAATAAAATGATGTAAGCAAACAAGCCCAGAAATTGATCTGCCAAAATGCAGTTGCAGAACATGTTCAATTATTTACTAATTATTCACTCATAGTTATATATTAGCTTTTAAGGAACAACTCCGCATTCTTTGGGAAATCAGGAACTGGAGGAGTAAAAAAAGAAGTGCCATTAAGCATTACCATTTCATGGTATGCTGTTCTCTTGAAACTCCTGTAGAAATCACTGTCTGACACCTGCAATCTACTTCTATATCATCCTCATATACAGTATCAGAGTCAGCACTGTGGAGAGCACAAAAAGTCATTTTCAGCCTAGTATTCACATAAAATGAAACATGTCAGTAACCCTCCTAGGGCCAGGAGTGAGGGCTAGAAGACCAATGGGAATTAATAAATGGCCAATCACAGCTGCTAGAAATGCCAAAATTGAGCATCTAGATAGCACTTCCTGCAGTCAAGAGGACTATTATTGTTATCATTATAATTATTATAACACAGGATTTAAAAAGTAGCAATAGTTTGGGCAAGGAGGAAGTAGCTGGATGATAGCGGGCGTCATCCAACCGAGGAAGTAGACTGAATAACCTAATCTGGAATCAGCATTTTTTTGTGTGGGAGAGGAGGTTGTATAATCATTTCTATCTTTCCTCTATCTATCAACTCCAACAGTTATATCTCAGACAGTAAAAGAGGGGGTATAATATACTTTAGCAGAGAGGCATTAAACAGTTTTCAGCAATCAGGGTTGTTGGAGGGACAGATAGTAATATACTGTGTATGTATGTATATATAAATATATACTGTTTGTATATATGTGTGTGTGTGTGTGTGTTCCTCACCCATCCTGGGTGACCCCCTTAATACTACCACACTTCCCTTAAAGGGACCATAATCCAAATATCGGTGCCATATAGCACCCGTCCAGGACCCAACCTTGGCGTCCTGTACATATCCCCCCTCTGCCTCAACGCGGAGTTGTTGGAGGCACCATTCGACAGCATACAATGGACTCGGGAGAGGGCATCTGCATTCTGATTATGTCTCCCGGGCCTGTGCTCTACCCGGAAATTAAACTCCTGGACAGAAAGGAACCACCTTGTCACCCTGGCATTGGTGTGCTTGTTTTGTGTCATCCAGGTCAATGGGGCATGGTCTGACACCAGGCGAAACCTCCTACCTAGAAGAAAATACCCACTTGAGGGCAAGACACTCCCTCTCTACCACAGCGTAGTTTTTCTCAGCTGTCGTCAGCTTCCTACTCAAAAAAACTACTGGGTGTTCTTCCCTGTTGATCTCTTGAGAGAATACCGCTCCTAAGCCCTCACTTGAGGCATCTGTCTGCACCACCAATGCTTTCGCAAAATCAGGAGCCACAAGCACCGGATGCTGGCACAATGCCACCTTAAGCTTCTGAAAGGCTTCTTCAGCATCCCTATTCCATTTGATCATTACTGACTTCCTGCCTTTTGTTAAGTCGGTTAATGGTGCAGCGATGGAGGCAAAGTTGGGGACGAACCTTCGGTAGTAACCAACTATGCCAGAAATGCTCTGACCTGCTTTTTGGTTAATGGACGGGGCCAGTTCTGTATGGCTTCTATCTTATTCAACTGAGGTTTCACTAGCCCCCTACCCACAATGTACCCTAGGTACCTGGCCTGAACCCGGGGAAGATGGGACTCACAATCAGTGCTAAAAATTACAATAGCATCTAGGTAGACAGAGGTGTATTGTCGATGGGGGCATAACGTTTTGTCCATTGACCTTTGGAACGTGGCAGGGGCCGAGTGTAAACCAAATGGCATCCTCTTATACTGGAAGTGGCCTTCAGGAGTGGAAAAAGCAGTTTTCTTTCTTGCTTCTTTGGTGAGGGGAATCTGCCAGTACCCTTTTGTGAGGTCCAATGTGTTGATGTACCAGGCGGGACCTAACCTTTCAATTACCTTGTCTAACCAGGGCATCGGACAGGCATCAAACTTGGACACTTCATTAAGTTTCCTAAAGTCATTACAGAGATCAGAACATACTTATAGAATTGAGAACTAACTGCACAAGCCATGTTTAATGGTAGTTTCATGGTGCTCTTGCTTATGACAGGTGCATTTTACCTGCATTACATGTCAATAAAATGTATTTCATTGTGCATGTGCGCCTTTGACAGAAGTGAATTTGTATTATTTAGAAACGTTAAAAAGCACCTTTGTATTATGTTATGATCTGGAATTCTAGGGAGTTTCCTAAAAAAGGTACTGAGATATTCTGCATTATATTGTAAATACATAAATCTGTTCCATCTAAACAATGACAAGTGAAAGAAGAGCATGTCATATCTTAGGCTTTATACTCACAATGGGGGGAATTAAAAAAGAGTGGTACACGCATAATGCTTGTATCACTCTTCTAAACATAAAAAAGGGAGTGGATGCCCCCTAGTTAATTAGGAGTTAATCAGTTCTCTGTTCTGCCATGACAGTGACAGACATAGCATAGCACTGAGAACAGGAGAGCTGGAGCTGCATGCTCCATTCTATCTGCCTGTCCCCACCCTATGCTCAGCTCAGAGTGAGGGGGAGGAGGAGGGTTGTTAACCCTTCAGGTTCTGCTCATGTTTTATTATCACTGCACTGGCAGAAAGAGGAATGTGAGCTGTCTGCTGCTTCTATATGGAAGACTGCCGCATTCCCTCTGTTAATTAGGTGCAGATCCTGTGCCAGTTTCAATTTCACTCTAAAATAGAAACTGTCTTGTTGGCGCAGATAGACCTGAAACAGTGGGGGGCACTGAAACAATGGGGCACATGCCACTCCAGATGCACTGTTGGGATAGCGTCAGAAGCTTAGTCAGTTCTCCAGAGTGTATAAAATAGACATGTTATTAATAGGGATGAGCTTTGAGTTCGAGTTGAACTCATGTTCGACTCGAACATCGGCTGTTCGCCAGTTCGCCGAACAGCAAAAATTTTGGGTGTTTGCGGCAAATTTGATAGCCGCGGAACACCCTTTAAAAGTCTATGGGAGAAATCAAAAGTGCTAATTTTAAAGGCTTATATGCATGGTATTGTCATAAAAAGTGTTTGGGGACCTGGGTCCTGCCCCAGGGAACATGGATCAATGCAAAAAAATTTTTTAAAAACGGCAGTTTTTTCGGGAGCAATGATTTTAATAATGCTTAAAGTGAAACAATAAAAGTGTAATATTCCTTTACATTTCGTACCTGGGGGGTGTCTATAGTATGCCTGTAAAGGGGCACATGTTTCCCGTGTTTAGAACAATCTGACAGCAAAATTACATTTCAAAGGAAAAAAAGTCATTTAAAACTACTCGCGGCTATTAATGAATTGCAGGTCCGACAATACACATAAAAGTTCATTGATAAAAATGGCATGGGAGTTCCCCACAGGGGAACCCCGAACCAAAATTTAAAAAAAAATGACGTGGGGGGTCCCCCTAAATTCCATACGAAATTTAAAGGAATATTACATTTTTATTGTTTCACTTTAAGCATTATTAAAATCACTGCTCCTGAAAAAACGGCCGTTTTTTTTGCAATGATCCATGTCCCCTGGGGCAGGACCCAGGTCCCCAAACACTTTTTATGACAATAACTTGCATATAAGCCTTTAAAATTGGCACTTTTGATTATTTATGTTCGTGTCCCATAGACTTTAACGGTGTTCGCGTGTTGAAACAAATTTTTTGCCTGTTCGCATGTTCTGGTGTCAACCGAAAAGGGGGGGGGTTCGGCTCATCCCTAGTTATTAACAGTGTTGTGTTACCACCCCCTCCTACCCTAATTAGATACAGGAGTCTGTGAGTAAAGAAGCTGAAACAAGCAGTTTGTGCAGTGTATTTCAGTACTTTCAGTACATTTTTTGAACCAGAGACTAGAAGAGTAGAGCAAACAATGAGCTGTAGAGGCAGCTACTGTTGCACCTCTTGTCCGACTCCCCATGGTAGTGGTGACAGAATTGTGAGGACACAGAGTGGCACAAGAGTCAATGTTGCAAGCAGCATCAGCTGTTGGAAGCCAGACACAGAAGACTGTGGACCATTGGACAAGGACCAGAGGCAGAAACATATTAGCACCCGATTAGTGGACAGGACCGAAGCCAGGACACAAGCTAAAGGTTTTCACCTGCTGGGCAACAAGATACTGAATCAGAAGGCAGGGGCAACATCAGGAAAGAGCCCAAGATCATAAACAAGGTACAGGAGCATAGGAGTCTGGATAAAAGGCAAGGTCAGTTCACAGCTGGGCAGAGTGTCCAAAACACAGGTTAAGGTCACAATGGGTAGACAGGAATCCAAAAGCAGGTCAAAGGCAAGCTGGATCGTACATGGGAAATCAAACTGGTCAGGTCACAGGTAGATCAGGAACTAGCTGAAGACCTACTTCTCCTGTTGGTCACAGGAGTGCACTTAGTTCTACACTACTGTAATTCAGCTGACAGTGGGCTAAAGTCTGCTGTTGGCTGACATCACTCAGCTTGTCCAGACTCTGAAGGGATCCTGATATTAACGTTGAGATCCATCCAGAAGCCTGACTGGCAGCTGGCTCAGCCTCTCAGTGAGCTGCTTCGAGGCTGAGCCAGCTGCTCCTGCAGAACAGAGAGACGATGACTGACAGTCACCGGCTCTCTGCTCACTGAAGACTGAGAACTGAGCGATCAGCGGTCTTTGATCGCTCAGTTCTTGATCTTGGAGGAGGTCATCTTCAGATGCAGCATTGGACTGATGCTGCATCAACCTATGTGAGTATGATTGATTGTTTATGTTTTTTTAATTCCACACTTCTCTTTTAAATATGCTGTTTGGTGCCAATACCAGTGCTGAGTGTAGATGTACACCTGTGTGTGCTTGGTTAGCATACACACCAATCTGTCTGTGCATTTGTGCTAATACATGGACAATAGACCTTTCTTATAATTACTCAACTCTGTCAGCAGTTCTGTTCCAGGTGTGCTGTCACATAGTAGGTAAACTATTCCACCAACAACTATGTACAAACTGTGCAGGAAGAGCAACACAGATGACACAGCTGGAAGGCATTAGCCATTATGTGTGGGTGGTTGTGTGCCTCTTCTGGCAGCCCTGTCACCCTAAACTACAGCCTGTGTTGGCTAGGCAAAACTCTGGCCCTCCATGCAGAGCACTGGTTTCTATCACTTTTGAAAACCCAATTTACAGAGTTTTATGCATATAACTCACATAGTTGCCAACAGTCCCGATTTTCCCGGGACAATCCCGATTTTGGGACCCTTGTCCCGATTTAATCATGTCCCGGGTGTTTTCCCGAATTTTTGGGATTGTCCCAAGAAAATCGTGAGTGTTTCTGTAAAAAGACGGCAACGGCTCCACAAAAATGGCCGCCGTCACCCCACGAGTGAGTCAATAAGTTGTTTCCCCTTGTGTTCAGTACAGGGGAGAGGGGCAACCAATCGGCTTCTCTCTTCAGTGTACAAATAGAAAATTCTATTGTACACTAAAGCCTATTGGCTACAGGGATTGGCGACCCCTCCCCCCTCTCCACTGAACACAAGGAAATCCTCCCTCCGCTCTGCCCCGTGTGTGTCAGTGTCTCGTCTTTGACGAGAAGAGAGGGGGGCCACCGGGGAGCAGCCGCTCATGAGTGTGACACATGAGAGAACTTACTACAGACACGCTTCCTGCGCTACTCTGCATACTCACTGGCTATTTGGTAATGTGCCCCCTGAGGTGCCCCATGCCCTAATTTGCCATGTGCTATGTGCCCCGATGAGCCCCATAATGTGCCAAGTGCCATAATGTGCCCTGACGTGCCCCGTGCCCTGATGTGCTGTGTGCCCCATAATGTGCCCTGATGTGCCCCATAATGTGTCATGTGCCCTGATGTGCTATGTGCCCTGATGTGCTATGTGCCCTGATGTGCTGTGTGCCCTGATGTGCTATGTGCCCTGACGTGCTATGTGCCCTGATGTGCTATGTGCCCTGACGTGCCCGCTATGTGCCCTGACATGCCCCGTGCCCTGACATGCTATGTGCCCTGATGTGCTGTGTGCCATGACGTGCCCCGTGCCCTGACGTGCTATGTGCCCTGACGTGCTATGTGCCCTGATGTGCTATGTGCCTTGATGTGCTATGTGCCCTGACGTGCCATGTGCCCTGATGTGCTATGTGCCCTAACGTGCTATGTGCCCTGATGTGCTATATGCCCTGACGTGCTATGTGCCCTGACGTGCTATGTGCCCTGACGTGCTCTGTGCCCTGATGTGCCCCGTGCCCTGATGTGCTATGTGCCCTGACGTGCTATGTGCCCTGACGTGCTATGTGCCCTGATGTTCTATGTGACCTGATGTGCTATGTGCCCTGGCGTGCTATGTGCCCTGACGTGCTATGTGCCCTGACGTGCCCACTATGTGCCCTGACATGCCCCGTGCCCTGACATGCTATGTGCCCTGATGTGCTGTGTGCCATGACGTGCCCCGTGCCCTGACGTGCTATGTGCCCTGACGTGCTATGTGCCCTGATGTGCTATGTGCCTTGATGTGCTATGTGCCCTGACGTGCCATGTGCCCTGATGTGCTATGTGCCCTAACGTGCTATGTGCCCTGATGTGCTATATGCCCTGACGTGCTATGTGCCCTGACGTGCTATGTGCCCTGATGTGCTCTGTGCCCTGATGTGCCCCGTGCCCTGATGTGCTATGTGCCCTGACGTGCTATGTGCCCTGATGTTCTATGTGCCCTGATGTGCTATATGCCCTGATGTGCTATGTGCCCTGACGTGCTATGTGCCCTGACGTGCTATGTGCCCTGATGTGCTATGTGCCCTGACGTGCTATGTGCCCTGACGTGCTATGTGCCCTGATGTGCCCCATGCCCTGACGTGCCATGTGCCCTGATGTGCTATGTGCCCTGATGTGCTATGTGCCCTGACGTGCTATGTGCCCTGACGTGCTATGTGCCCTGATGTGCCCCATGCCCTGACGTGCCATGTGTCCTGATGTGCTATGTGCCCTGATGTGCCATGTGCCCTGACGTGCCCCGTGCCCTGATGTGCTGTGTGCCCCATAATGTGCCCTGATGTGCCCCATAATGTGCCATGTACCCTGATGTGCTATGTGCCCTGATGTGCTATGTTCCCTGATGTGCTGTGTGCCCAGATGTGCAGTGTGCCCTGACGTGCTATGTGCCCTGACGTGCTATGTGCCCTGATGTGCCCCGTGCCCTGACGTGCTATGTGCCCTGATGTGCTATGTGCCCTGACGTGCTATGTGCCCTGATGTGCTATGTGCCCTGACGTGCTATGTGCCCTGATGTGCCCCGTGCCCTGATGTGCCATGTGCCCTGACGTGCCATGTGCCCTGACGTGCTATGTGCCCTGATGTGCTATGTGCCCTGATGTGCTATATGCCCTGATGTGCTATGTGCCCTGACGTGCTATGTGCCCTGATGTGCTCTGTGCTCTGACGTGCTATGTGCCCTGACGTGCTATGTGCCCTGACGTGCTATGTGCCCTGATGTGCCCCATGCCCTGACGTGCTATGTGCCCTGACGTGCTATGTGCCCTGATGTGCCATGTGCCCTGACGTGCTATGTGCCCTGACGTGCCATGTGCCCTGACGTGCCATGTGCCCTGACGTGCCCCGTGCCCTGACGTGCTATGTGCCCTGATGTGCTATGTGCCCTGATGTGCCCCGTGCCCTGACGTGCTATGTGCCCTGATGTGCTATGTGCCCTGATGTGCTATGTGCCCTGACGTGCTATGTGCCCTGACGTGCTCTGTGCCCTGATGTGCCCCGTGCCCTGATGTGCCATGTGCCCTGACGTGCTATGTGCCCTGACGTGCTATGTGCCCTGATGTGCTATGTGCCCTGATGTGCTATATGCCCTGATGTACTATGTGCCCTGATGTGCTATGTGCCCTGATGTGCTATGTGCCCTGATGTGCCCCATGCCCTGATGTGCTGTGTGCCCTGATGTGCTGTGTGCCCTGACGTGCTATGTGCCCTGACGTGCCATGTGCCCTGACGTGCCATGTGCCCTGACGTGCCATGTGCCCTGACGTGCCATGTGCCCTGACGTGCTATGTGCCCTGATGTGCTATGTGCCCTGACGTGCCATGTGCCCTGACGTGCTATGTGCCCTGACGTGCCATGTGCCCTGATGTGCTATGTGCCCTGACGTGCCATGTGCCCTGACGTGCTATGTGCCCTGATGTGCTATGTGCCCTGACGTGCTATGTGCCCTGATGTGCTATATGCCCTGATGTGCCCTGATGTGCTATGTGCCCTGACGTGCTACGTGCCCTGACGTGCCATGTGCCCTGACGTGCTATGTGCCCTGACGTGCTATGTGCCCTGACGTGCCCCATGCCCTGACGTGCTATGTGCCCTGATGCGCTATGTGGCCTGACGTTCTATGTGCCCTGATGTGCTATGTGCCCTGATGTGCTATGTGCCCTGACGTGCTATGTGCCCTGATGTGCTATGTACCCTGACGTGCCCCGTGCCCTGATGTGCTATATGCCCTGATGTGCCCTGTGCCCCATAATGTACCCTGATGTGCCCCATAATGTGCCATAATGTGCCCTGATGTACCCCATAATGTGCCATGTGCCCTGATTTTTCCATAATGTGCCCTGATGTGCTATGTGCCCCATAATGTGCCATGTGCCCTGATGTGCTATGTGCCCTGATGTGCCATGTGCCCTGATGTGCCCCATAATGTGCCATGTGCCCTGATATGCCCCGTGCCCTAATGTGCCATGTGCCCTGATGTGCCCCGTGCCCTGATGTGCTATGTGCCCTGATGTGCCCCATAATGTGCCATGTGCCCTGATGTGCCATAATGTGCCCTGATGTGCCCCGTGCCCTGATGTGCTATATGCCCTGATGTGCCCTGATGTGCTATATGCCCTGATGTGCCCTGATGTGCTATATGCCCTGATGTGCTATGTGCCCTGATGTGCTATGTGCCCTGATGTGCCCCATAATGTGCCATGTGCCCTCATGTGCCATAATGTGCCCTGATGTGCCCCGTACCCTGATGTGCTATGTGCCCTGATGTGCCTTGATGTGCCATGTGCTCCGTGCCCTGATGTGCTGTGCCCTGATCTCCTATGCCCTGATGTGCCCCGTGACCTGATGTGCCTTGTGGCCCGGTGCCCCGTGCCCTGATGTGCCCCGATGTCCTGTGCCTCAATGTCGTGTGCCCTGATGTGCTGTGTCCTGATGTGCTGTGCCCTATACGCTGATGTGCTGGGCTCTGTACCCTGCCTGATGTGTTGTGCCCTGATGTGCCCTATACGCTGATGTGCTGGGCTCTGTACCCTGATGTGGTGTGCCCTGTACCCTGATGTGGCCTGGTGTGCTGTACCCTGATATGCTGTGCACTGATGTGCCTTGTATCCTGATGTGCCTTGCGCCCTGATGTGGCCTGATGTACCGTACCCTGATGTGTTGTGCCCTGGGCCGGTCTGGATGAAGTCCAGGGCCACATTTTTGTCCCAGTCCAGCCCTGGCCTGGGCCTCCCCCCATACCACCACCATACCTGCACCCGCCTCCCCCCATAATAACACCATGCCTGCATCCCCCTCCCCCCATGCCTGCACCCCCTCCGGCCTAGTCACCACCATGCCTGCACCCCCTCCGGCTTAGTCACCACCATGCCTGCACCCCCTCCGGCCTAGTCACCACCATGCCTGCACCCCCTCCGGGCTAGTCACCACCATGCCTGCACCCCCAAATCACCACCCTGTCTCCACCCTTCCCCAAGTCAGCCTGTAACAACCCAAGTCACCATGCCTCCACACACACACCTCTCTCCCCTTGTCACCACTCTTGAGGAGTGTAGCCAGACTGTAGCCAACACTCCATCTGCAGCCAACACTCCGCTGGGGACACCTGACTTAAGAGGTACTGTACTGGGAATGCCTGATGGAAGGAGGCACTCTGCTGGGGCACCTGATGCAAGGACAGACTCTGCTGGGGGCACCTGATGTAAGGACAGACTCTGCTGAGGGCACCTGGTGTAAGGACAGACTCTGCTGGGGGCACCTGATGTAAGGACAGACTCTGCTGGAGGAACCTAATGGCATCTGGTGGCAGGCGACGTAGCAGGTGACACGCTCAGTGGTCCCACTGATTCTGCATTATGGTGAGTTGAATGATTTAATTTTATATTACAATGTAATAATAGAAATAATGCGATTCAATCATCCTGACACCATAACAACCATGGTGCCAGGATGATTGAAGTGCTAACACCAGGTGCTTGGAGTATCTTTATCTGCTGATTGTTAAACTTTCTAGAATACACATATTTTTATTGTGTAGGATCTGGGGCTGCTGTCCCGTCATTCCCCTCTCCCCCTTTCCCCCCTCTCCCCCTTTCCCTCTCCATCCCTCATTCATCTCAGACTCTAACCACACTCTCTTGCCACGCCCATTTAAGCCACGTCCACTATTTTGCATAAACCACGCCCATTTTTAGTGAGCTTAGTTCTAGGTATTTTTCTCTAGATATCGCAGACCTCCTATCCAAGGCAGGAGTGTTTAAACTCCACAGGTGACACAAAATTAATATGACAAACCATATACTCATTTCTAAATTTGGGAAGAACACAAATGTTTTCTAGAATTTCCGTGAAAGTAAAAACATTCAGTCTTGTCAAATCATCCTAAAATCATAGCAGTCATTTGATTTTCTGCTCCTCCTACCTGATCTCCTAAAAAGATATAAACTCTCTCATGATTCCTCTCAGTCACCAGACACATTATTCATAATTTCTGCATAGAGGCCAGGTGTTCGTGTTTTTTTCTTTTTCTTTTGGAAGACAGGACTATTTTGTTTATTTTACATGCTGGATATAATTTATATAAACTTCTGTGGTAAAAGCTATTACAATTTCCTACTGTATCTTGTCAGCCAGCGTTCAAATATACTGCTCAAAAAAAAAAATAAAGGAACACTTTTTAATCAGAGTATAGCATCAAGTCAATTCAACTCCTGGGATATTGATCTGGTCAGTTAAAGCGTAACTCCATTTCTGTTGAGAAAAAAACATTTCCCTCTGGGTGATCTATGTACATTGCGAGGATTATAACAACCTTTGTTGCAGATTCCTACCTTTTGTTATTCTGAAGAACTCCATGTGTGTTTGTCTGTGCCTCTTGGCTAAGTGGGTCTAATGCAGTGGCGGCTGGTGCTCAAAATTTTTTGGGGGGAGCAAACAAGTTCTGAAAAAAAACCCATCAATTGCAGCCACTGTGTCCATCAAATGCAGCCACTGTGTCCATCAAATGCAGCCACTGTGCCCATCAAACGCAGCCACTGTGCCCATCAATTGCTGCAAATGTGCCCATCAAACACAGCCACTGTGTCCATCAAACACAGCTACTGTGCCATATTAAATGCTCCCACTGTGCCATCAAATGCTGCCACTGAGTCATCAAATACAGCTATTGTGCCCATTTTATGCAGTCACTGTGCCCATCTTATGCAGCCTCACTGTGCCCCATCAAATGCAGCCTCACTGTGTCCCATCAAATGCAGCTTCACTGTCCCATCAAATGCAGCTTCACTGTCCCATCAAATGCAGCTTCACTGTGTCCCATCAAATGCAGCGTCACTGTCCCATCAAATGCAGCCTCACTGTGTCCCATCAAATGCAGCCTCACTGTCCCATCAAATGCAGCCTGTGTCCCATCAAATGCAGTCTCACTGTCCTATCAAATGCAGCCTGTGTCCCATCAAATGCAGCGTCACTGTCCCATCAAATGCAGCCTGTGTCCCATCAAATGCAGCCTGTGTCCCATCAAATGCAGCCTCACTGTCCTATCAAATGCAGCCTCACTGTCCTATCAAATGCAGCCTCACTGTCCTATCAAATGCAGCCTGTGTCCCATCAAATGCAGCCTGTGTCCCATCAAATGCAGCCTCACTGTCCTATCAAATGCAGCCGGTGTTCCATCAAATGCAGCCTCTGTCCCATCAAATGCAGCCTGTGTCCCATCAAATGCAGCCTCACTGTCCCATCAAATGCAGCCTATGTCCCATCAAATGCAGCCTCACTGTCCCATTAAATGCAGCCTGTGTCCCATCAAATGCAGCCTCACTGTCCCATGAAATGCACCCTGTGTCCCATGAAATGCAGCCTATGTCCCATGAATTGCAGCCTGTGCCCCATGAAATGCCGCCTGTGCCCCATCAAATGCAGCCTGTGCCCCATGAAATGCAGCCTGTGTCCCATGAACTGCAGCCTGTGTCCCATGAACTGCAGCCTGTGTCCCATGAAATACAGCCTGTGTCCCATGAAATACAACCTGTGCCCCATGAAATGCAGCCTGTGTCCCATCAAATGCAGCCTCTGCTCCATCAAATGCCGCCTGTGTCCCATGAACTGCAGCCTGTGTCCCATGAACTGCAGCCTGTGCCCCATGAAATGCAGCCTGTGCCCCATGAAATGCAGCCTGTGCCCCATGAAATGCAGATGGTGTCCCATGAAATGCAGACAGTGTGTCATGAAATGCAGCCTGTGTCCCATGAAATGCAGCCTGTGTCCCATGAAATGCAGCCTGTGCCCCAAGAAATACAGCCTGTGTCCCATGAAATGCAGCCTGTGTCCCATGAAATGCAGCCTGTGCCCCATGAAATGCAGCCTGTGCCCCATGAAATGCAGCCTGTGCCCCATGAAATGCAGCCTGTGCCCCAAGAAATGCAGCCTGTGCCCCAAGAAATGCAGCCTGTGCCCCAAGAAATGCAGCCTGTGCCCCATGAAATGCAGCCTGTGTCCCATCATGAAATGCTGCCTGTGTCCCATCATGAAATGCTGCCTGTGTCCCATCAAACCACCCTCCCCCCTACTCTGCGAGAGGTCCGGACCAGCACAGAGGCACTTACCTTGCTGTGGTGTCCTCTCCTGCTGTGTCTCCTTCAGTGGGCACTGGCAGCGGCGATGGAGGAGTCCGCTCCTCATACGTCCGGTTTTCTCTCTCGGGCGCAATGGGAGAGAGAAAACCGGAAGTGACATCTAACTCGGATGTCAATCAAACTACCCGGCCACAGTAATAGATACTACGGGCACCGAGCGGAAGCTACTTGGCTCTTCGGAATGCGCCGCAAGGCGGGACAGAAGCCCGCTAATGAAGCGCCGCATCTGCAATCTTGCTTTTCGGGGTGTCTTTGAATTCAGCCCTCTGTAGGTTGATAATTTAAATTTCCATCAAACACTATGGCATCCTTTTGTTCTTAACACGTTACCCAGTCCATATCAGTATAGCTATCCAGCATGATATTTTTTCCTCCATTGGGATGTGATGTGTTTTCAAAGTGTTCCTTTAATTTTTTTGAGCAGTATATATTGTACAAAGTACTTCAATCAAAGAATGAGTTCAGTGCTAAAAAAAAGTGTAAAGGTGCAAAAAAAAGTTATTAGATGCACCGTGCAAACCAGTTAACTATAAATATAATGTAATGTTTGTAATAGTTAACTAGTATTGCCACATCACACCTTCTGTATACTGGGTGTACTTGTTAATACCATTTCTTATGGATGTATCACTTATTAGCATCTGTAGTTATTCACGATCAGTGAGTACTGTACAGTGCACTATACTCTAATTTTTCTGTTTTGAAAAATACACCCATATGCGTGCTCAAGTGCACGCCGGTGCCAGCAGTCTCAGTAGCGCAGTCTTATGAGCACTGCATCTGTGGCTTTTGGGCGCCACAAGAGATATATTTACACTGTACATCCATACGCTGTGTTCAAGAGGCCTAACTGCCTTATTTTAAATAATGTAGCTATTTTGCTTCAGCACAATTTTGCTTCTTGTCATCCTATTCGCCAGTGATCTCCAAACTGCGGCCCAGGGGCCAGATGCAGCCCTTTTCTTGCCTTTATCCGACCCTTGGGCACCAACAATTGGGCACCATTCCTTTCACTGACACCAATGATTTGGCACTATTTCTTCCCCTGATATCAACAATTTGCACTATTCCTCCTCCTAATACAAGGGACAATTTCTCAGACTGACATCAACAATGGAGCACCATTTCTCCCTCTGACACAAATGATAGGGTGCTAATCCTTCCCCTGATACAAACAATTGACACTATTCCTCCCACTAACACCAATGATGAAGCATTGTATAATCCCATTTACACCAAAGCATTTTCTACTTACACTGGTCACATTCTGGTCCCCAGAAAGTCTGAAGGACAGTAAACTGGTCCTTTGTTTAGAACGTTCAGAGACCCCTGCTATACGTTTTTCTCCCAAGTCAACATCTTAAACCCAAACTCCAGGCAGATATTCATGACAGAAATCATTGCAGCTCTCTGTGGAACTTTGGGTATGTAACCCTCCACCCATTTCCCCAAGCCCTGGTATTTTTAATTTTTTAAACCCTATACATACCTTTTTCCTGCAGTCTTCTATCCAGTCCGGTGATGTTGCACTAGTTCTTCCTCCTGCTCCACACAGCGGCAGGGGGAAGACTTTCTTCCCAGACTGAGTGGCACTCACTTAATGACTTGTAAGCACTAAAAATAAACAAATGCAGCGCTATGTGATATATATCATTCCGGTGAACAAAATATATATAATTGCTGTGGGTAATGCGCGAGTGAATGTTAGAGCAACTTGCTTTCCCAAACGAAAAATATAAATGGTAAAAAATGTTTAAATGAAATACTTGTTGTCAAGCAAGTTCACATTGAAAGAAATATAAAGAAATTGAAATAAGCTTCAAAATATCAAACATTCTTAATTTCAGCAAGTCCACAGTGAGAAAAAAATATATATATTCAAAAAACATATTTTCTTTATCGTACATCATGGGACACAGAGACACAGTAATTACTGTATGGGTTATATAGGCACCTTTAGGACCTTTAGGTGATGGACACTGGCACTCACTAGACAGGAAGTTTAGCTCCCTTTATAACCCCTCCCCTTACTGGGAGTACCTCCGTTTTTTCGCCAGTGTCTCAGGTGATGGTCACGAGTAAAGAAGTGCTGTGCTCCACTGGAATATTCCTTATCTGGGGCAAGCTATGCAACCGGATCCATTCAAAGTGTCCTTTTAGGCCGAATTGAATGGTACCTGGGCCTCGTGTCCGAAGAAACAAGGTTTTGCCTGTAAGGCTTCTCTTTTTAGAGAGCTGGACCCCAGGATCCAGTGCTTGTTTTTTTCAGCCATATTTCCTGACGGGGTGCTTTATGGGTCCAGGGGTGTGGATCCCCCAATAAAAAGGGGCCCCGGTCCCTGAAGGTTTTTTAAACGGAGCCCACCGTGAGTGGAGGAGATTGTGTCTGTCTGGTTTACCACAGAACCCTGCAGCTGGATAAGGTAAGTGGAGATTCCTTAGGAATTTTCGAATTCTTATGGGTTTTCTCCTTTAAGTAAAATGGTGTCATGCCTAAAGACGCACCCGGGGGCTGTCAAGAGCACGTACCTGTTCCATGCTTGTCAGTCTCGCTCTGTGTCTTTACAAGGTGCACGCTTCCTCCAGCCCAAGCCCCAGGTAAGATGTTGGAAGGGGGGCTTTTCTTTTAGAATCCCCCACCTGGACAGGTTTTTCTTCTCTCCAGGAGGCCGAGGGAGCATGGGTCAGTCGGCGGTATGCCACGCCACTCCCGCTGCCACTGCCATAGTACAGCGGTTTTCTCCAGCAGCCCCCCCCCCCCCCGCATGCCGATCCAGTCGGAGTGAAGCCCTGTGGAAAGCAGTCCTTTTGAAAAAAAAGTGAGGGGGGGGCGCGGTGGTAAGTCGGAGGGAGGGGGGAGGCTTAACATGGCGCTGACGTGCTTCAACGTTCACAGACGCAGGGGCTGTGTAGGCTATAAGTACACCTTTTGCAGGTGCATTCAGCTGATGGAAGGGCACAGCAGACGGGGGCATCTGAGTGTTGGTGACACAAGCATTCCCAGGACACATTTACCTAAGCATCAGACTGAGCCTTGATAGCAGCGGCAGTTGCTGGACTATTTGCTCAGCAGTGGGTGCATTTTCTGATAGTACCTCTGCATTTGTGCTTAGCACTATGGGCAAAAGGGGAGGTACAAATACCCCAAAAAACAGGGGCTCAAAGAGGGAGTCAAACAGCCCACAGTGAAAAAAAAAAAAAAAGAAATATAAAAATATTATAATACCCACTGTAAAGATGATCTAAAAATAAAATTAAAATTAAACAGTATGTGTACACCTAACATCTGATATTTATCAATGAGAGCGACAATGGATACCGGATCTCATAATATATAAAAAGTATATATAAAAGAGTAGTATATATAAAAAAGAAATGTAAAAACAAAGGATAAAAATGAACTCTTGGACTGACTGTATGTAATGGCAAGGGGTGCTGGGGTGTGCTGCAGGGTATTGCTGCTCAATGCTGGGGGATCTATTCAAGCTGGAGGGGATCTATTTTTGCAGGAGGGTCTATTGTTGCTGAAGGAGATCTATTGTTGGTGGTGGGGGACCTTTTGTTGCTAGGGGTGGGTCTATTAATGCTGGCTGTGTGGAGATCTGTTGATGCTGCCGGGAGTCTTTTGTTGCTGGGGGGGGGTGGATTTTGTTGTGGGTGGTACATTGTTGTTAGGGGGATATATTGTTGGTTGAATGGAATCTATTTTACTGCTTTTCTTGATATCATTACCAAATTCCATACAAATTACTTAGCACCACAAAATGATACTTGGTTCTGTATTGTCTAAAATGGGCGGTACTGGGAGGTGGGTAGGGGATGGAACCAAGGGACAGTGCTCGGAGGTGGTTAGAGGGGGGGAAAGGGGTGACTCGGAAAAGGGGAGTTCCTGCACCTATTGTCAGAGAAAAAAAGCCCTGAGTATTTCATTTATATATTTTTTACCATTTATATTTTTTGGGAATTCAAGTTGCTCCAGCATTCACTCACAGATTACCCATGGCAATTATATATATTTTTTCACCTGAGGGAGTGATATATCACATAGCGCTGCATTTGTTTACTTTTAATATTTTATACACAGATTATGGGAGTGTGAATATGCTTAGCGGCTGTGGATTGTTTCTCTTACGTTTAAAACATTTTTTGAACACTCTTCATTGGTAGCTCGCAAGACATCTATCTATATGACTTGTAAACACTACCTGGTACTAGAATACTGAATGCTCCAATATAGCTGGTGCTAGACTGAGGAGGAAGCCAGTTACAGCACTGGAGAATGAAGAGTAAGAAATTAAGCAGGAGACTAAAAGTTAATTTAAGTTCCAATTTAATACATCATTAATTAATTGTTTTAAAGTAAAGCAGGCTAAGTATCTGGATCTGAGTTGTTATAAGCCTCTTACAGTCCCTGCATAGCAGACCTCAGCCTGAGGGACACTAAAGAGGCATACTGTAAGTAGCCAATCACTTGTGCTACAGTGCTCATATGCTAACAATGGACATGCTGATAGGAGGAAAGAGCAAAGTGACAGACAGATGAGCCATCAGTCTCCTGCATCTTATTTGACTGTCCAATTACACAGAGATGAGGAAACCAGTAAGTGTTACTGAACTGCAGCAGAGAAAAATTATTTCTCCTTTCCTGCTACAGAGGGCTGTGCAGTTTGGTGTAGCAGTGTAAATCTCAACACTAAATCTTGGTGTGCTTTGTGTACTTCTTACAGATCTATGCAGTAATCCAGTGTGAAAGTTTGTCTCTGTGCAGGAGCTTCCTGTAATGAAGACCGGTCACAGCTGTTTTGTTCTGGTGCAGGGTGACTGGTCATGTCTCCGCCCCCTCCTGTAGTTTTCTGCAGGCAGTCTTTAGTGGGTGGACTTGCTCGGTCCCCTCCCACGGCTCTGCTTTCTGCACAGGCTACAGTATGTACAGCACAGTGATGATGTCACCACTACTTGTACAGGGTAAGACCTGGGTTTGAAAAAACATTTGTTGTACAGGAAGTGGATTCAAATCCTTTGTTGCTATTGAAGAATACATTTAAGTTAATCCCCCCCCAGGGTTCAGCTTTAAAGTACTGCTCCTTTATATGACCCAAATTAAAATGAAGTGTACTGCGCCTTTTAAATTGCGGTCAGAAAGATTGCTTCCAATATTAATTGTGCATCAATTTCACCCAATATTTTTATTTATTTCAGGTACTTATATAGTGCCATCAATTTACACAGCGCTTTACATATACATTGTACATTAACATCAGTCCCTACCCTATAGGAGCTTACACTCTAAGGTCCCTAACTCACGTTCATACATATTAGGGCCAATTTAGACAGGATCCAATTAACCTACCAGCATGTCTTTAGAATGTGGGAGGAAACCCACTTAGGCACAGGGAGAACATGCAAACTCCAGGCAGATGGCGTCATGGTCGGGATTTGAACCAGCGACCCTTTTTGCTATTAGGTGAAAGTGCTAACCACTACACCACTGCTGCCATATGTGCAGATTCCAGCACCAGCACTCAGATGCCCTCACCTTCTATGTATAACCTAAGAAATATTAGGTCTCATGTGCCTTCCCTTTTAAATCTTTGAGTCACATAAAGGAGGATGGAGAGCTGCTGTATGAACAGGGCCTAAAGCCCAATGCACACTATAAGAAAATCGGGCAAACATTTTCGTCCGAGGAACTATCGGGCGACTTTCTGATTGTGTGTACACAACTTTTGACAGCCGATTCCGATCTCCTGAACGAAAATTTCCAAATGGACAAACTGCAAAAAAAATGATTTCTCGTACGGGGACCAAAGGAACGATTTTCATTTAATGTGTACCATTTTCGGATGATTTTAGTAGGAGAAAAGTTTTGAAATGAAATACTGCGCATGATCAGAAACAATAATTGTTGTTTTTTTAATTTTTTTTGTTTATAGCGCAAAAAATAAAAACCACAGAGGTGATCAAATACCACCAAAAGAAAGCTCTATTTGTGGGTAAAAAAGGACATGTTTTTGGACATATTTTTGGGTACAGTGTCGCACGACTGCGCAATTGTCAGTTAATGTAACGCAGTCCTGTAGCGAAAAAATGGCCTGGTCATGAAAGGGGGGGGTAAATCTTTCGGAGGTCAAGTGGTTAAAGCATAGCTCTTAACAATCTCTGTTTTCGAGGGACTGTTACTGATTTGGAACAAAGTCCCTTTGTCCCTCTTTCCTCCTCATTTGTCCCTCATTTTGGTCTGATCTATATAGCTGTACATAAAATGCACTTTTTAACAAAAAAATGTTTCAAATTTTTCAAAAAGTGTTTCCCAGTGCTAAACCTTTGATCCAATTTTTAAATTGTTGCATTTAAACATTTTTAAAAGCCAGTATAAAGGAGTTGTAGTGGTAAAAAAAGCACTTGTGGGTTTAACTGATCCATTTTTTTATGTATAATTCTCCTTTATGGGGGCGTGGCAGGGGGTGTGTTCCATGCCTACTGTACATACTTTTGATAATAGGTGTCCCTTGTTCCCAGCTCAAAAATTTGTGGTTTATGGTTAAAGTGTGTTTTTTTTTTTTTTAAAAACTGTGTTTGCAAAACTGCTGTGAAAAAGTTATAGCGTCCACAAACTATGGGCTATATATTTTTTTTTTACTAGTAATGGTGGCAATCAGCAACTTATAGCGGGACTGCGATATTACGGAGGACATTTTTAAAAGCCAGTATAAAGGAGTAGTAGTGGTAAAAAAAGCACTTGTGGGTTTAACTGATCCATTTTTTTATGTATAATTCTCCTTTATGGGGGCGTGGCAGGGGGTGTGTTCCATGCCTACTGTACATACTTTTGATAATAGGTGTCCCTTGTTCCCAGCTCAAAAATTTGTGGTTTATGGTTAAAGTGTGTTTTTTTTTTTTTTTTAAAAACTGTGTTTGCAAAACTGCTGTGAAAAAGTTATAGCGTCCACAAACTATGGGCTATATATTTTTTTTTTACTAGTAATGGTGGCAATCAGCAACTTATAGCGGGACTGCGATATTACGGAGGACATTCTGACACTAACTGACACTTTTGACACTTTTTTGGGGACCCATGACACTAATGCAGTGATTAGTGCTAAAAAACATGCACTGTCTCTGTACTAATAACACTGGCTGGGAAAGGGTTAACATCAGGGGAGATCAAAGGATTAACTGTGTGCCTAGCCAGTGTTTTATGAGGGGAAGAGATGGGATTTATTCCCTGCTTTTCAGGGACACAAATTCCATAAATTACCTCCTGTAAGAATGGCGATCTGCCTAGTTTACATACTTGAAATAAAAAGGAAGTTCTGGACAGCCGCACTCCGGAATATAGCCTTTGTTTATAAAAAGTCCAACAGATACAAGCCACAGCAAAAAATGGGACAAACGAGCTAACGCGTTTCACACTTAACAGCGCTTAGTCATAGCTATTACTAAGCACTGTTAAGTGTGAAACGCGTCAGCTTGTTTGTCCCATTTTTTGCTGTGGCTTGTATCTGTTGGACTTTTAATAAATAAAGGTTATATTCCAGAGTGAGGCTGTCTAGAACTTCCTTTTGCTACCAGTTGCTATATGCTTAGCCGGCACCTGGTGTTCCAGTTCCAAGGAGAGTCTCATTACCACATTTCCACCTGGAGCGGTGATCCCTTTCCCTCATTGTTCCTGTCTTGTTTACATAGGCAGATCGCTGTTCTGCCTCTGCCTAACTTCCGCTGTGTGTAATCACAGCAGAAGCACATGCCTCCTAGAGTTGGATCACGTATATATACCTGATCTGGCGCACAGGTGCCGCCCTGTAGCAGTAAAACCTGTAGTAGTAAAACTGCTATAGGGCAGACCTAAAGTGGTTAAAGTGTCTTTTTTCAAAAAAATTTGCGTTTACAAATACAGTATGACATAAAAAATTGCAACAATCGCCATTTTATTCCCTAGGGTCTCTGCTGAAAAAAAAAAGAAGTATATTTAGGGTTTATAAGACCGTATTTATCGGCGTATAACACGTGTCGGCGTATAACACGCACCCCAAGTTTAGGAGAGAAGTTTAAGGAAAAAAACTTACATTTAAATGTCCATCAATGCAGCCTTATCAATGTCCATGTGCAGCCTTGTCCAGTGTCATTGCAGCCTTGTCAGTGTCATTGCAGCCTTGTCAGTGTCATTGTAGTCTTGTCAGTGTCATTGTAGTCTTGTCAGTGTCATTGTAGTCTTGTCAGTGTCATTGCAGCCTTGTCAGTGTCATTGTAGTCTTGTCAGTGTCATTGCAGCCTTGTCCAGTGTCATTGTAGTCCTGTCAGTGTCATTGCAGCCTTGAATGAATAAGTTTGGGTGCTGCGCTTAGGACAAAGGTTTAGGTATGCAGCCCCCCTAAAGGAGCTTCCCTAAGGATCCTCCACAGAGTGCTTAAATTTAAATTTGATCGGGGTATGGCGCTTCCTATGGGATTATATGGGATGATGCAATGGGGGGGAGGATAGGTTAATGTAGTCCCTAGGTTTCCCTAGTATAGGCTATGTCACGGACAATTAGTGCTAAACTAAGGGTAATATATCTAAAAGTGATTTATCCCCTCAACCATAACCCCTATGTGTGGTGCCTGTTACCACCAAAATTTAGATAATACAAAAGAGGACGATTTTCAGTGATGTAGTTGTGCACAATCAGAAATCCTTATATGTGAACATATTACATAAGGTGTGTGTATACTAACATCTGTGATAGGTCTACACCCAGAGACCCCCACAGATGGTAATGGCTTCAGTCTCAACCATAAGCATAAACATAAAATTGTACCTCTACCTAGACAGTGCAAATATATACAAATTAATTGATATTATAGTGATCAAAGTCCAGTGAACAGTAAAGTGCACCTCTGCTTAATTGATGCAAATACAAATCAATTAATAAGTGATCATGGTCCATAAAGTGATAGCTCTTCAAAGCCAGTGTTCAAAAATTAATTCTCTTCAAGAAAACCGTGACTGGGGTGCTCTCAGGTGGTCTTAGTGACTTTTGTGCTCCCCCTCAAGGGTCCCCACTCACCAAATCCAGCAACCCCAAAAGGGGCAAACAGCATAGAATATCACGACCACGATCTCCTCTCCACCACGATCATATAAGGCATCCAGGGTGATCTCCGTACAGGATATTCATAGTGGCTCCCCCATAGAGAAAAGGAATAGAAGGCTCCCATGGTGTAGTAGTAGGTAAAACGTTTTTATTCACAAAACTCCATAAAGATACTCCAAAAAGTTTAAATTAAAATAAATTGATAAACTAAAATAAAAATTTAAAAAGGTAGAATAATCCAGCAATAACGTATCATCACAGGGTGCAGGTACGTTCTTGCAAACAGTCTAGTGTGGAAGTGACAGCGTACCGCTGGTTGGAGATGTTTGCATTCCACCTGCGTTCCAAGCAAAGTCCGTACCCGGAAGTGACGTAGCGTGCGTGGCGCCGTCGTCATTGCAGCCTTGTCCAGTGTCATTGCAGTCTTGTCAGTGTCATTGCAGCCTTGTCCAGTGTCATTTGCAGCCTTGTCCAGTGTCATTGCAGCCTTGTCCAATGTCATTTGCAGCCTTGTCAGTGTCATTGCGGTCTTGTCCAGTGTCATTGCGGTCTTGTCCAGTGTCATTGCGGCCTTGTCCAGTGTCATTGCAAGCTTGTCCAGTGTCATTTGCAGCCTTGTCAGTGTCATTGCAGCCTTGCCCAGTGTCATTGCAGCCTTGTCAGTGTCATTGCAGCCTTGTCCAGTGTCATTGCAGCCTTGTCCAGTGTCATTGCAGCCTTGTCCAGTGTCATTTGCAGCCTTGTCAGTGTCATTGCAGTCTTGTGCAGTGTCATTGCAGTCTTGTCCAGTGTCATTGCAGCCTTGTCAAGTGTCATTTGCAGCCTTGTCCAGTGTCATTGCAGTCTTGTGCAGTGTCATTGCAGTCTTGTCCAGTGTCATTGCAGTCTTGTCCAGTGTCATTGCAGCCTTGTCCAGTGTCATTGCAGTCTTGTCAGTGTCATTGCAGTCTTGCCCCAGAGTCATTGCAGCCTTGCAGTTTCAATATGGCACCACCGAGATACACAGAGCCAGATGTCCTGTGTATCTCGGCTCCTCTCGGCTCCTCTCGCAGTCCCGCCCAGTCCCGCCCTATGATGGACATAACACAGGTCCAATGGCGGGACTGGGCGTGACTGTGAGCGGAGCAAAGCGCCGCCGATATACACATAGCTGAGTGTATACACATCGGCTAGGCTCGGCTCCTCTCGGCTCTGCTCACAGTCACGCCCAGTCCCGCCATTGGACCTGTGTTATGTCCATCATAGGGCGGGACTGGGCGTGACTGTGAGCGGAGCCGAGCCTAGCCAAGTACACTCGGCTATGTGTATATCGGCTCACAATCAGCGGAGATCAGCGTATAACAGGCACCCACAATTTCCCCCTGATTTTAAGGGGAAAAAAGTGCGTGTTATACACCGATAAATACGGTAATACTGATTTAAACTTGTTACCAAAAAGTGCCAGAAAAAGCCTGGTCAGAAAGTGGTCAACCACTTGCCGACCACTCCATAGCAGATTTACTGCTACAGGGCATATATATACCTGAGTCCGCACTCCCGGGTCTTGGGCGCGATGATTTTACACAGCAGGTCCCGCGGACTCGATTTCCCACGGCACCCGCTGATCATTCGGAACACTGATAGAATACCAGTCTGCCTGTAAACAAGGCAGACTGTCATTCTGTCAGTACAGAAGACATGGATCCTGTGTTCCTGTAAAGCAGAAACACCAATCCATGTCTTCCACTAGTAAAAGCACCTCCCCCACTACACTGACACATTAGCTAGGGCCCGTCCATTAGGGGCGCTGGAGCCCTGCCCCCTCTATCCGTGGCCACACTCCCATGCTCTATCCATGGCTGCTATTTTGACAGGACACCGCCACCCCCTATTCTTGCGTCTGGCCCCTTTCAGGACGCCGGGCGCGTGAATTACAGCAGTGTTTTTTTGAAGCACCTGATTAGAGCCAGAGGCTCTAATAGGCTTCAAAATAGTCTGGGCTCGTGGCGCAGAGCATTGCGCCAGGAGCCCACCCAGGTGTTACAAAAATGAATGAATATTCGCTATTGAAACACTGATCCTCAATCCAGCCAAACAGAAGCAGGTCTGAGACCCGTTTACCGATTCGCTGAAAAGAGAAGAGTCCCAATTGGCCGCTGAGGAGGAGGGAGGAAACGGAAGACGCTGCGATGCCCGTGGAGAGCAGGGGAAGGGAAAGCCGCCGCCAAGCAAGGGAAGCCGCCGGTGAAGCCCGGGAGAATCGTTGCCCACCATAAATGGTGGAAGTGCACCAGACCCACCTGACCGACTGACCGGGGGGTGGTACTGTTATCCACCCACCCCCCCAAAATAAAAATTACCACCGGCCGCCACTTCAATTAACCATCGAGTTTCGTCAGCAAAACTGCTGCGCAAATACCGCGTGACATAAAAAAAATTGCAACAATCGCCCTTTTATTCCCTGCTAAAGAAAAAATGTATAATGTTTGGGGGGTTTCTAGCAAAAAATTCTGATTTAAACTTGTAAACATAAAGCGCCACGTAAAAAGCCTGGTTGGCAAGTGGTTAATATGTGCGAACGCAGCGTATTTCATTGTATTTTGTGCCCTTGGTCATCATTTCGTCATTTTTTAGTCTACAGCTACTACTGTCGGTTTTATCTGAATGAACCTCCAACAATTTGCACGTAGTATTTGTCTTCTGAAAGGTAAACTGCCGTTTGGGCTTTTCCCCAATAGAGGGAGCTCTACTGCCATGCGCATTGCACTTGAAAGAGAAGGAAATCAATTTAGTCCGCCCAGCATACACACACACACATACACATACACTCACACACACACAGACTGAATGCAATACGCATACACACAGGATAGAATAGTGAGTAAGCCGTGTCCCGCCTCCACACTGTACTGTAAGGGAGGCAAGATGAAGGAAGGAAGCATAATAAAAAGAAACTGAATTACACACACAGCTTGCTGAATGCAGATTACTGCACTGCTCTTGCTGCAGCCTGTGCTGGATTCATTGAAAGGGATTTTTGTGGGTTTTTTTTTTGTATTATTATCTTGTTGCCCTGGCTGTGCAGCATATGTGTATGGCTTTTGCAAGGCATTGAATTAGTGGGAGTGAGCACACTGCTGCAAGAGCTTGGATCGGAGGAGGAAAAAAAATTGCATTTGGGTTGTTCCTGCGACCGCAGGGTCACCTGGGTGGCCCCAGAAGCATTTGTTTGTTTTTTTTTTCCCAGAGATGCTTATGTGACATTTGGCCACTTTTTACTGATGTATTCGGGGGCCCCTGAACATTTCAGCTCATCTAACCTCTGTATTTATGGAAGTTCTTTCATGGATTCAGATGATCAGGGAAGTCCAACAGCAGAACCGTATTTGGGGAAGCGAGTGAGTATATTACATAATTCATCATTATGTAGTGTTTGCATGAATTAGCTAGTTTAAACCGTATACAACCACCTAGCCTGGGTAACCAAATGAGACATTGTATATTTATGGGATTTTTCCCTGCGCACACACTATTCGCTTTTACTGCATTACTGCAGTTAATTAGTAAGTCGTGTTTTTTTTTTTTTCATTCTGCAACTTGTATTTGCATTATTAAAGTTGGGCATGACACACAAGGAAAATCCATTTGGTTGTTAAACAAATGTATTTTGTATTTCAGTGTGAAGAAGGGAATGTCCCTTGATCGATGATAATGAAAACACCTTTACAGGGGAAATTATTGTAAATTTACAGAACTCCGCTGGAAGGAAGAGGAGGGGGGGATGAAGAATGAAAAGGCATCAGAGTGACACCGCTCACGCAACTAAAGTGTAACAGTTGTGGACCTTGCTTTGAGATCTGGTTGAGGTGCGACCTTATTTTATTTTTCTATTACAATTATTATTATTTTTTTTGTAACGTTATATTCTTGCCAGCCCTTCTTGGAAATTAAAAAATGGCTAATCCCAGGAGAGGAGGGTACGATCATCGGGAGATAGTGGCGAAATACATCCATTATAAGCTGTCGCAGAGGGGCTATGAGTGGGAAGAAGGGCGACACTTAACTGCTGCACTGTCAGAAGCTTCTGCTGCTGCTAACAATAATTCTTTTAATGATGAAGAGGTTTCTGCTACCCTGGGAGGTCCAACTGGACATCCACCTGCTTCAAATTTGCCTGCTGCTTCCTCTTCAGATGATGAAACTCCAAGTGATGCTCCAGTCCTAGATAATGCACCTGCTGCTCACAGAAGTACCACATCTGCTGCTTCCTCTGTCTCTTTACCCCAAGCAGAAGTAGATGTTTCCCAGAGGGACTTGAATGCCCCCCAAGATGCCAACCAACCGCTAGATGATAATAATGAGGAATATGTCCCCTTACAACCCCTTCCCCAAGAATTATTTCAGACACTGAGGCGTGCAGGAGACGAGTTCTCTGGTATGTACCAGCAGGACTTCAGACATATATCAGGGCTTCTCCATCTTACCCCATCCACAGTTCGTCTTCGCTTTGCTGCTGTGGTGGAGGAGCTATTTCATGATGGGATAAACTGGGGCCGTATTGTGGCTTTCTTCGAATTTGGAGGAGTTATGTGCGTGGAAAGTGTCAACCGAGAGATGTCTCCTCTTGTAGACTCCATTGTTGGATGGATGACTGACTACCTGAACAGACATCTGCAGAACTGGATCCAAGAGCAGGGAGGATGGGTATGTTATAGTCTTATACGTTTCCTAGGTCTGCGTGTTGTTTGGTATCGCTGACAGGTCTTTGAGAGAAAATGTGAAATACTGAAATACAACACATGCTGGAAATTTGATTCTCATCAAACTGGAATCTTGTCTCTTCTAGCTAATTTCTGCTTTTCTTATGAAGCTTGATAAAGAAGATCAATGTGTACAAGACTTAACAAAAAGGTCATTAAATAGTAAACGCGTTTAAAGATGGGTGTCCTCATAATGGACAAGTGATGAAGATATCAGTAAAGTTGAAACTGAATTAACAAACTGTGTTAGCTTCTAGGTTACTCCAAGCTAACCAAACTAGGAGTGTATCCAAAGTTAGTCTGGGGCATAGGTCAAGATATATTGTCTGATTTGTAAGGAATGAAATGAGTTACCAAATTTGCTTGTTTATCTGTGATGTAGAAATCCAAGCCATGCCCCCAACATGTTTCACCCGCCCCCATGTTGGGGGCATGGCTTGGATGAATCAAGCTGAGGCTGCTTTTACCTGCTAACCACTCAGGCTGGGTAAGGTGTATAGCAACCGGGCTATCTCTTCCTATTTTTACAGCGTGGTTTGTGTCTGAACGAACCATTCCCCATCCTGCACCATCACTAGTTAGCCGCATCCAATTCATAGGACCTTGTTAGCCTGAGTATGAGCCACTAAGCATTTATCGTGGATTACAATGTTTATATGTGATGGTTTGAAAGTTTTCTAATTTGGAGTGTTATTGAATCAAAAATACAGTATCTCACAAAAGTGAGTACACCCCTCAAATTTTTTGTAAATATTTTATTATATGTTTTCATGTGACAACACTGAAGAATTGACACTTTGCTACAATGTAAAGTAGTAAGTGTACAGCTTGTATAACAGTGTAAATTTGCTGTCCCCTTAAAATAACTCAACACACAGCCATTAATGTCTGCACTGCTGGCAACAAAAGTGAGTACACCCATAATTGAAAATATCCAAATTGGGCCCAAAGTGTCAATAATATTTTTTGTGTGGCCACCATTATTTTCCAGCACTGCCTTAACCCTCTTGAGCATGGAGTTCGCCAGAGCTTCACAGGTTGCCACTGGAGTCCTCTTCCACTCCTCCATGATGACATCACAGACCTGGTGAATGTTAGAGACCTTGCGCTCCTCCACCTTCCGTTTGAGGATGCCCCACAGATGCTCAATAGGGTTTAGGTCTGGAGACATGCTTGGCCAGTCCATCACCATTACCCTCAGCTTCTTTAGCAAGGCAGTGGTCGTCTTGGAGGTGTGTTTGGGGTCGTTACCATTTTGGAATACTGCCCTGCGGCCCAGTTTTCGAAGGGAGGGGATCATGCTCGGCTTCAGTATGTCACAGTACATGCTGGCATTCATGGTTCCCTCAATGAACTGTAGCTCTCCAGTGCCAGCAGCACTCATTCAGCCCCAGACCATGACACTCCCACCACCATGCTTGACTGTAGGCAAGACACACTTGTCTTTTTACTCCTCACCTGGTTGCAACCACACATGCTTGACACCATCTGAACCAAATACGTTTATCTTGGTCTCATCAGACCACAGGACATGGTTCCAGTAATCCATGTCCTTAGTCTGCTTATATTCAGCAAACTGTTAGTGGGATTTCTTGTGCATCATCTTTAGAAAAGGCTTCCTTCTGGGACGACAGCCATGCAAACCAATTTGATGCAGTGTGCAGAGCGTATGGTATGAGCACTGGCAGGGTGACCTCCCACCCCTTCAACCTCTGCAGCTATGCTGGCAGCACTCATACGTCTATTTCCCAAAGACAACCTCTGGATATGACGCTGAGCACATGCACTCAACTCCTTTGGTTGACCATGGCGAGGCCTGTCCTGAATGTAACCTGTCCTGTTAAACCGCTGTATGGTCTTGGCCAACGTGCTGCAGCTCAGTTTCAGGGTCTTGGCAATCTTCTTATAGCCTAGGCCAGTGATGGCGAACCTTGGCACCCCAAATGTTTTGGAACCACGTTTCCCATGGTGCTCATGCACTCTGCAGTGTAGTTGAACATCATGGGAAATGTAGTTCCAAAACATCTGGGGTGCCAAGGTTCGCCATCACCGGCCTAGGCCATCTTTATGTAGAGCAACAATTCTTTTTTTCACATCATCAGAGAGTTCTTTGCCATGAGGTGCCATGTTGAACTTCCAGTGACCAGTATGAGAGCGTGAGAGCGATAACACCAAATTTAACACACCTGCTCCCCATTCACACCTTAGACCCTGTAACACTAACGAGTCATATGACACCGGGGAAGGAAAATGGCTAATTGGGCCCAATTTGGACATTTTCACTTAGGGGTGTACTCACTTTTTTTTGCCAGCGGTTTAGACATTAATGGCTATGTGTTCAGTTTTTTTGAGAGAACCGCAAATTTACACTGTTATACAAGCTGTACACTCACTACTTTAAATTGTAGCAAAGTGTAATTTCTTCAGTGTTGTCACATGAAAAGATATAATAAAATACTTACAAAAATGTGATGAATGTACTCACTTTTGTGAGATACTGTATGTCTGAGCTGGTAAAATCCCTTATTTTCCTAAAGGGTTGTTTATGGTGAGGTGAGACTTTCTGGAAAAGATGGGTTAAAAGGAATGTTGGTTAGGGGAGATAATGGGGAAGAGAGTTTGTAGTGTTCACAATAGTTCCAGATAGATCTGGCAAAATGTATTGTGGAAAAAAGGGGGGTATATGTTTTTTTTTGGTCTTCAGGTGTCTATATATAGCAACAGAGATGAATAGGCAAGGACAACAGTTGTTTTATTTCCATTTGTTATGTGCATGAAAAGGTGAAATCAACGACATGTGTAGCATGATAAAATTTGATCAGATCTAGTATTCCCAAGACCACCATGAAATTTTCTGGTTTGTATGACTGAGCTAGAAATTATATGCAATTTGTAGTCCCAGATGAATTTATTGATATGTTTCTGCAGAGTTTTGAGGATTGACATGGGACATGGTATTGGCAGAATCTCAAATAAATACAGAATTTTGGGTAAAGCTGTCATGGGTACACTGGCAATATATCCAACAAATTAGGTCTCATGTTTGGTTCACTTCTTTCGAAGCTTTCTTATTTCAGAAAAGCATGGGGGAATTTAGCAGCACAGAAAGATGGTTAAGAGGGAGTGAGTCTCATTTCCAGATATTTTAGAGTGTGAAGACACAATGAGTATTTTAGTGTGCCTGAGTTGATCTAATTTGAGCTTCTGGACTATTTAATGAGAATGCCTCCATCTCCAATATTGCTCTATAGCTTTTTAGATTAGGTAGTGAACTATGTAGGTAGGTCAGGGTAAAGCCGACCATAGACGGTTCGAATCTCAGCCAGTTCAGCATGGACCGGCCGAGAATCAAACTCTGTATGGGCAGGCTGAATGTGCCTAAGTTGATTGATCGATTGACTTGAGTACAACCAGCCTGTTGGATTTTACATGTGATTATTGCTTTTTTTCCTTCATTTTTAATTGCTGGCTTTTTAATTTTTTTACATTCAGCTGTCAGCATCGGTTGTTAAGGACATGGCGGCCATCCGCTCCTTAACAACCAGGTTGTACTGGTTGTTAAGGATGCCGGCAGCTGGCAGTTCCTTAAAGTGGATGTAAACCCTCACATATACCCAGTGAAGTGAATAGCCTCAGATGATACACAGAGATGAAACCAATCTCCCTGCATAAGTTTTACCCTTTAGAAAGTGCAGCTTGTGTTAGAAATGTTTCTTTCTCTTTCAGCAGTTTGTCTGGACTTACACTGTGTGAGAGCTGATTAGAGGAAAGGGACCCCCACCCACACCACATAGGCAGAGGAACTGCAGACTGAATAGACAAGCTCCCTGCTAATCTAAGTTTCCTCTCTGACACAAATTTTCAGCTGCTTTTATCTTGTGTGTCAGAGAACTTGTCAGAAGTTATCATGCTGATAACAGAGGAATGGAGCAGCAGAAAGACATGGCACTTAGAGCTTTGTAGAAAGATAAGTAAACACTACAGATATATGTGCTTAGGTCAAATTTCATGAATAGGGTTTACAACCACGTTAAATATCGCATGCCAGGATTTTCTTTTCTTTTTATGAGTTGACTTTTACTACTGTTTTATGTGGTATTTACCAAGCGTTTTTGCTTTATGCAGTAAATACCGCATAAAACCATAGTGAATTGACATTTTCAGGATTGCATGTGGTATTTGGGAAAACACCTGAATACCACATGCTATCTGGTTCTGTGAATCGAGCCCAATGTGTTCTGACAGTGGGACTCTCTGCTGTCAGAATATACTGATCAGTGGCTACAGCTGCTGTTTGAGAAAAATTTTCCTACAAACCCTTCAAGCTGGAGTGGCCACACATGGATGGAAAGGCGGTCGGTCCCTGCTGAACCTGCTGAATTTCGATCCATCTATGGCCAGCTTTAGACTAAAGGGAATGTAATGCTGAAAGAAAAGGGCCCGTGAAACCCAGCTCAGCCTGACGAAGGCCTTTTGTGCATCTAGATTTAGGATTAAAGTCTAGTTAATAAATGTATTACCTAAATCTAATAGAGCTATAGTTCTCCTGGTGTTTTTTATGGTTTGTCGTGTGTATACAAATCCTAGTTGTTCATTTATGAGGCTTGGGAGAATGCAGCCAAATTTGTTCGCTAATATTGTAAAAATGTAAGAGTCAGAAATAATTAGGGCACTAGAATGGTAGTTGGTAACCAGAGTGAGATCCATACCTGATTTAGGAGGTACAGTGATGTATGAGTGCAAGCATTATAACTGATCTTTACTGAAAGAAAAAAGGTCTAATTAATGAGGGTAGGATGAAGGTAGGAGAACATTTTTAATATAAGGCAGGCAATAAGGTCCAAGGGATTTGTGCAGGGGGAGGTGTTTAATAAAATCTATTATTTCTTCTTCAGGTATAATAGCTTTTCTTAATTCAGTTGAGTCTTCCATTGAAAGTTTTTAAAGAGGTATGTCAGATATAAACTGTTGAAAAACCATAAACGCCTGCATTTACAGGCACACAAACTTTAACGACATCCCAGTCTTAATCTGTAGGGTTCAATATTGAGTTGGCGCACTCTTTGCAGCTCTAACAACTTCAGCTCTCGAGGGAAGGCTGTCCACAAAGTTTAGGAGTGTGTCTGTGGGAATGTTTGATCATTCTTTCAGAAGCACATTTGTGAGGTCCTATACTGATGTTGAAGAGAAGGCCTGGCTTGCAATCTGCACTCCTAATTCATCCCAAAGGGGTTCTATTGAGTTGAGGCTAGTCAAGTTCCTCCACCCCAACTCTTTCATCCATGTCTTTATGGACCTTGCTTTGTGCACTGGTCCAAATCATTTGGTGGAGGGGGGATTATGTGTGGGGTTGTCTTTCAGGGTTTGGGCTTGGCCCCTTAGTTCCAGTGAAGGGAACTCTTAAGTGTCAGCATACCAAAATATTTCGGACAGTTTCATGCTCCCAACTATGTGGGAACAGTTTTGGGGTTGGCCCTTCCTGTTCCAACATGACTGCACATCAGTGCACAAAGCAAGGTCCATAAAGACATGGATGAGCGAGTTTAGGGTGGAGGAACTTGACTGGAGTGCACAAGTCAAGTCCTGACCTCACCCCGATAGAACACCATTGGGATGAATTGGAGCGCAGACTGCAAGCCAGGCCTTCTTATCCACATCAGTGCCTGACCTAGGGCTGGGGAAAAAATCGATTTGAATCGAGTTGAGAGGTCAAATCGATTAAAATTTTCAGCAAGTCGATTTTTTTTTTTTTTCACCAGGACCAACGCTGACACCGCGCCGGTCCTGAGGAGCTGCGGGCAGGAGTTTTTGGGCGAGGCTGCGGCTTTGGCCTAGTCGGCGCGGCCGGATGCCACGGACTAGGCCGAAGCCACGGTCTCGCCTAAAAACTCGTGCCTGCAGCTCCCCAGGACCGGCGCGGTGTCCATCAAAAAAAAAAAAAAAACTCGATTCTGAACGTCGGATTGCTGGCAGGAAAACGCTGCTTTAAAAACGCGATTTTATCAGTGTTTTGCATTGCCGTTAATGCACGTTTAGCGACGCTAGCTTTTAACTGCGTTTCTCTGCCTCTATTCAAAATCAGTGGTTCCCTATGGGAGTCCATTGATTTGAATAGAAGTCGCACCAGAAGTCGAATCATCATGATGCGACTTGCGGTGCGACATGTGTGCTGAGGATGAAGGGGGAACCCCGCCAAAATGAAAAAAAAATTGGCGTGGGGTTCCCCCTCAGACAATACCAGGCCCTTAGGTCTGGTATGGATTTTAAGGTGACCCCCTTCGTTGAAAAAATGGTGTGGGGGTCCCCCCAAAATCCATACCAAACCCTTATCCGAGCACGAAGTTCGGCCGGTCAGGAAAAGGGGTGGGGACGAGCGAGCGCCCCTACTCCTAAACCGTACCAGGCCGCATGCCCTCAACATGGGGGGGTTGGTGCTTTGGGGCAGGGGGGGGCACTGCGCCCCCACCCCAAAGCACCTTGTCCTCATGTTGATGAGGACAAGGGCCTCTTCCCGACAACCCTAGCCGTTGGTGGTCGGGATCTGCGGGCAGGGGGCTTATCGGAATCTGGGAGCCCCCTTTAAAAAGGGGGCCCCCAGATCCCGGCCCCCCACCCTATGTGAATGAGTATGGGGTACATCGTACCCCTACCCATTCACCTGGGAAAAGTGTGAAAAATAAAACACACTACACAGGTTTTTAAAGTAGTTTATTAGGAAGCTCCAGGGGTCTCTTCCGACTTCGGGGGTCTCTTTCTTCTTCTCTGCGCTGTTTGGCCTCTTCTCCCGGTCTCCGGTTCTTCTGCCGGGCTCTTCCGCTATCTTCTGCTCTTTTGCCTGCTCTTTTGCTAGCAATGGCCTGGTCTTCTCCATCGTCTTCTTCCCTCTGCTCTTTTTACGATGTTGACACGACGCTCTCTCCTGCTGTAATTCCGACTACGCGGTGCGCAACGACTTATATTGGCATGGGGCGTGGTCACCGGTTGATGTCATCAGGTGACCCGCCCCCTTATGATGTCACCACCCGGGGCATGATGGGGCGGTGACACCGGATGACATCACCCTATCACCACGCCCCATGCCAGTATAAGTCGTGGCGCACTGTGCAGCCGGCATTACAGCGGGAGAGAGCGTCGTGCCAGCATCGGAAGAAGAGCAGAGGGAAGAAGATGACGGAGAAGACCGGGCCACCGCTAGCAAAAGAGTGGGCAAAAGAGCAGAAAATATAGGAGCCCGGCAGAAGAGGCCGGAGACTGCGAGAAGAGCGCGGAGAAGAAGGATGAGACCCCCGGAGCTGCCTAATAAACTACTTTAAAAACCTGTGTAGTGTGTTTTATTTTTGACACTTTCCCCAGGTGAATGGGTAGGGGTACGATGTACCCCATACTCATTCAAATAGGGTGGGGGGCCGGGATCTGGAGGCCCCCTTATCAAAGGGGGCTCCCGTATTTCCAATAAGCCCCCTGCCCGCAGACCCCCACAACCAACGGACAGTGTTGTCATCAACATGGGGACAAGGTGCTTTGGGGTGGGGGGCATAGTGCCCCCCTGCTCCAAAGCACCAACCCCCCATGTTGAGGGCATGCGGCCTGGTATGGTTCAGGAGGGGGGGCACTCGCTCGTGCCCACCCCCTTTCCTGAGCGGCCGGGCTGTGTGCTCGGAAAAGGGTTTGGTATGGATTTTGGGGGGATCCCCACGCCATTTTTTCGGCAAAGAGGGTTCCCCTTAAAATCCATACCAGACCGAAGGGCCTGATTTTGTCTAAGAGGGAACCCCACGCCAATTTTTTTTTTTTTCATTTTGGCGGTGCTCCCCCTTCATCCTCAGCACACAAGTCGCACCGCAAGTCAGATCATGATGATCCGAGTTCTGGTGCGACTTCTATTCAAATCAATGGGCTCCGATAGGGAACCATTGATTTTGAATAGAGGCAGAGAAATGCCGAACAAGGCTTAACGCTCTTTTTACAGCGTTAACCCTCGTTTAACACCTTTTACCGGTGTCTGGCGTTTCCAGTACTGCTCTTGAACGTGATTTTATGGCGTTCAGAAAACAGCCCATAAACTCCACTGCTGATAAACGTCCAAAAACGTCCATGTGTGCATGGACACATAGGATAACATAGAGTGGCATTTATGGGCTTTTAAAAAAAAAAACGCCCAAACTTCAAAAAACAGCTGTTTATGAGCTTCAGTGTGCATGGAGCCTAATGCCCCGTACACACGGTCGGACATTGATCGGACATTCCGACAACAAAATCCTAGGATTTTTTCCGATGGATGTTAGCTCAAACTTGTCTTGCATACACACTTTCACACAAAGTTGTCGGAAAATCCAATCATTCTGAACGTGAGGACGTAAAACATGTACGTTGGGACTATAAACGGGCCGTTAGCCAGTGGCTTTCATCTCTTTATTTATTCTGAGCATGCGTGGCACTTTGTGCGTCGGATTTGTGTACACACAATCGGAAATTCCAACAACGGATTTTGTTGTCGGAAAATGTTATAGCCTGCTCTCAAACTTTGTGTGTCAGAAAATCCGATGGAAAATGTGTGATGGAGCCTACACAGGGTCGGAATTTCTGACAACAAGGTCCTATCACACATTTTCCGTTGGAAAATCTGACCGTGTGTACGGGGCATAAGACTGGGATGCCATTAAAGTTCATGTTTGTGTAAAGGAAGGTGTCCCAAGACTTTTGGTAACAGTGTATGTGTGAAGGTAGGGTATTCACCTATGGATGAACCGTCATATAGGTTTTTATAGTAAGTGTCAAATACTTGTGCTAATTCCTTAGGGTTGTAGGTGGGGGTACCATGAAGTCTTAAAGCAGAAGTAAACTCGTATTGACAACTGTAAAGCTTGTCATGTCAACTTGACAAAGGGAAGAGTGAAATCCAACATTGAAGGTTTTGGAGCGCACAGGCTGCGCATGAGCTCTTTTCTATGTTGGGAAATACGGAGGAAAGCCTCTCTAGCAGTTTTTGGTGGATTTGACTCCCAATGATAGACTATTGTTAAGGTGCAATTCCATGTAGGATAAAGTTTATTTGATGAGTTTACTTTAATTTTAAAAGATTAAAGAGTAGCTCAGGAAAAGTTGGGGTTGTAATACCTCTCATTTTGTTAACTAACACTGTATGCTCTTTGTTAAAGTATTCATTTGGATTGATTTACTAAGAGTAGAGTGCAAAATTTGCTGCAGCTCTGGACAGAAACCAATTAGCTTCCAGGTGTTTTATGCCAAAGCTTAAGGCCCATTTGACATGGGGCAGACTCTGTGAAGCGGATTTGCCTACTCAGCGGAGATCTGTCCGTTGATCCCTGTGGAGCAGGCAGATGACAGGTCCGTGTCTGCTCCACTATGCAGAGCGGACACGGACACAGCCCGCTGTTCTCTGTGGGATGGTCGGATGGAAACACACCACCTGTCCGTTTCCACCCAACTGTCATCTGATCCAATCTGCTAGATTGATGGGGAACAGATCCACATCCATCTGCTGTTGGTGGACCAGATTGGATCAGATGCAGGCGGGTGTAAACGGACACATGAACAATGAGTGGCCTGATCGAGTCTGCCTGAAAAACAGACAGGCAGACCCGATCGGTCCGCTCATGTGAAAGCGGCCTTACTGAACAAGCTAAAGTTAGAAGCTGATTGGCTACCATGCACAGCTGCATAGATTTTGCACTCTACAGCTTTAGTAAATTGACCCCATGATATTTCCATTCAGATCGATTTTTTTTTTTTTTTAAGACCTACAGTTCTAAGTTGGTTCCGTAGTCCTACAGCTATCCTGAATTTGGCAAGAGTAGGGGGATGTAGGCACGTAAGAGTTGTGCTTCAGCTTCATGCAGTTTACTAAGCTAAGTGCCTTTCACTATCTTTATATTTTTTAAGATAGGAAGTGTTGGAAATATAATGTCCCTTCGTGAATGTTTTTTGGTAGTCAACCGAACCTTTAATAAACCTAAAAAAAAGCAGCCACCAATTCTACTTGTGTAGGTAGATGTTTCAGTAAATATTCATTTCAGCGGCATGTTCTAATCTTAACCCCAGACAATGATGTGTCTAATATAACTAGTGTGCTGTCTGACATTGGTATAGGTTTTGTCTGCAGCCCAGACAGGGTTAACCATGGGAGACAAAATGAAAATTAAATCTAATCTTGAATACATTTTATGGATGGATAAATAGAAAGTTTATTGCCTTTTATTAGGTGCAAGTCAGCATCAAGCCGTGAAGAGCAGATCACCTTTCTGAACATCATATAGAGTTGGACCTAGTGATTCGGAGGATTGGTGGGATGTTTTTCTATCATTATAAAGGATAAGCACAACAATAAAATCACCTCCTATAACTGTAAGACAGGGGTGCTCAACTCATCGTGGGCTGCATCAGCATTATGGCTCTCAAATGGCCGGTTGTATCTGTAAGTCTATATAAATATATCCAGGGTTTTTTTCTCAGAGAATAAGTGCAGGAACCCAACCCCCACCCCAAATTGCAGTGGGAGGATCTTAAAGGGGCAATCAATTGCAGGAGTGCGTTATGTGCAGAGTTCAGGGATGCACTATCTACAGGTTGCAGTCTCCGGGGTGCCCTATGCACAGAGTGCAGAGTTTAGGGATGTGCTACATACATAGTGCAGAGTTCAGCAGTGTGCTGTGTACAGAGTGTAGGGTTGAGGATTGCACTACATACAGAGTGCAGCGTTTACAGGTGTGCTATGCACAGTGTGCAGGGCTCAGCACTCTTTCACGGGCTGTCCACATCTTACTTCCACCCCTCCTCAGCTCCAAAGTCTGGACCGCTCTCTCCATCCCTGCACACATCTCCCTTCACAGCCCTCACCCCCCCCCCCCCCCAAAAGCTTCCTCGCATCTTACCTACCTGGCCCAGCTCTAGTACTTCCCGGCAGTGAAGGCGGCTCTGCCTCTCACTTTCTTTTGCAGGGAGATCACTGTTCGGCATCTGTGTACCTGGGCACAGATGGGGGTCGCAGTGCAGCTTACCACGTGATGCCCCATCCCACAGGGATCTGTAAGAGCTGCCGAGAGGAAAGTGGAAGGCTTCTGTGTTTACAAGTGACAGCAGTGAGCGGGGAGTGGAGAACGAGAACTGAGTTCCGTCACTTTCTAGCTGAAAAGAAGCCCTGGGTGTGAGGGCCACATGAAATGGCCTTGCAGTCTGGATTCAGCCCACGGGCGTTGTGTATGATATATGTGCTGGAAGAGGTTGTCTAGTAGCCCCATTCCTACCTAGTAGTGAGTGCTAGAAGGAAATATGTTTGGTATTTGTAATGTAAAAATGTATTAATTATTAGGTAAAGCTTTCCATTTTCCAAGCCTGTAAACAAATGATGCAGTTATACATTCATAATCCACTCAATCAACTGTTTCACACAGCGTAATGCGTGACTTAAGCTAAACCGTGCAAATTTCTACTTTTTGTCAATAGCCAAGCCCTGATCATCTCAAAGCATTGCTTGCCTACTGCCCAGCAGATATGTGATGTGGCTGTCATAGGAAGTGCAAAGGTGTCGCTCACATGTGGGCTGTGAGTGACAGCTTGGCATCACCTCTGTGCTGCACAAATGGCTCAATGATGGTGCCCACTGGGGAAAAAATGGTTCTGGAGGGACAGACTGAAACAGAGTTTTTGTTCTTGGGTTAGGCACTGGCGAGTTGCTATTCGGCAGCAATTTCTGGAAACATTGGAAACGTAAAGGCTGCTTTATATTGCAAACTATTACTGTGTTATGTTAACTTTTTGAAAATGTTCTAATTACTTTGGCTTCCCAACATGGCTTTCCTCTTCTGTTGCTATACAGGCGTTCTCCTAGTTACAAACATCTGATTTACAAATGACTCCTACTTACAAACGGAGGGAGACAACAGGAAGTGAGATGAAATCTACCCCTAGGAAGGGAAATTCACTCCTGTAAGAGTTATTATGGGAAAAAGTGTCTCCACTGAAGCTTTATCGCCAATTCTTGTTTGCACAACAATCCAGAATTTTCAGAAGCCAATTGTCATTGGGACAGAAAGTGAGGTGAAATCTTCTGAACAGGGGCACAGACAGCAAAACAAATGTTACAGGGGGGTTAACCCTTCCCTATGCTATCCAAAAAGCTTAAAAATTGTTTTTTTGGCTGGAGCTACACTTAAAAAATCTATCTGTTCCGACTTACAAACAGATTCAACTTAAGAACAAACCTACAGACCCCATCTTGTTTGTAACCTGAGGACTGCCTGTATATTGATTGTAATTGACATCTGAAATAACTGTCCAGTCTCAATATCTAAAATTTCTTTATGGTAAATTGAAGTTGTTGACACTCTTTGATTAGCAGGAGTTTTTCTTCTAGGGTATGTCTGGTTCTTCCTTGTAATTTCTCAGCTATTCTGTTTGAAGTGTAATACAGCTCTTCTTAATGCCTTTGTTGCTTTGGATTACATAACAAAGATGAGCATAGTACTTTGAAGATTTGACATCAATCTGTCACTGCTGTAAAGAGCATTCAGCCAGAATGGGTTATCCACTAAGATGGAGATCTAGCTAGTAGCTGGATATCACATTCTGTCTGCAATATGTGTTCTGTGTAGAAGTATTCTAGTGTTCTACAACATGTGTGGCACATTTATTACATTAACCCAGACTCAACATTCTTCTCTGCCATCTGCATATCTATAGTAGCCCTAAAAAGTGTGCATTTGTATAATGGACATATACTGCAGGTATCAGTTGAATACAGCTTGAGGTTTCATACAACCTTAGAGCGATTGTATCAGATAAGATTTAAAGCTGAACTCTCAGTTGAATACAGCTTGAGGTCTTACACAACCTTAGAAGGATTGTATCTGCTAAGATTTAAAGCTAAACTCTAGGCAGATATAAAATAAAAAAAGTTAGTGCAGCTCTGTAATCATTAAATGTATTTTTTTAAGTGCAAACATTGTAAGTACCTGAATCTGACAAAGTATCAGCCAAGTGCAGTCCCTGTACAACAGGGCTCTGAATGTCAGAGACATAGTCAGCAAAAGAATCCAATTCAGCATGCTGATAGAAGAAGAAGAATGCAGAGTGATGAAGAGATGAGCTTTCTGTGCTCCTTTTCCTATTTCTGTCCAGTAAGCGTGGCTTCAAAGGGAGTGGGTTGAATGATGATGGCCATCAGACTGAAAACATCAAATGGCAGAAAAGTAGTAGCACAGGAGTGGGGAGGTAGCTCTGGACTGAAGGTAAATATTGCAGGAAAAGCTGCTGTTTTATTTTCTTTTAGTTAGCTGCTGATTGTTATCTTATGTTTTGGCTAGAGTTCTGCTTTAAAGCAAAATTGTGTTGAGAGAACTATGGAAGCTTTTATTGCTGACCTCTTTCTGACAATACTATTTAGGCTACAAAGCACCCAGTCTAAACAATGCAGAATTCTACAGCAAATTAATCCAGTTGATGAGTCCTGAGAAGTTCCCCTGATTCAAACAGAATGATAGAACAGAAAGCCCACACAATAACTGTTAGTGGAAGTTTATTACAAGTTTATTACATGTTGTAGTAACAGAGTACAAAAACCTGTTGGAGGAGACTTATGATTAAAAATATATATATTATATAACTAATATTAAATGTTATACTTATGCTTTTTTGTGTCTTTTTTTTTTTTTTTTTGCTTTAGTATAATAAATATTATTGTGTTTATGAAGTTGGAGACAGTTGGGTGAAACTGAGACTTTTGAAAGCTGGGTGTACTTCACCCAGACAGCGGGGGAAGGAGAAGGGGCTGGAAATATCGTAGATTGGCAATCTTATCGGGAAGTGAGAGCGGGTACCTGTCAAAGCCAGGTACATGCTCCCCAGCCCCCCCCCCCCCCCCAAAGTGGCAAATGTGGCAGTGGAGGGGAAAAAGGTGTAAACAAGCGCAGCTTCCCCTTTTGGGTGGAGCTCCGCTTTTACTTTAAAAAGTTTGTTCAGTTTTCTATAATGTAAGTTTTGTGTAATCCTCTGCAGGCTGTTTCCAAGGAGTATCTTATAAGGTCATTGGGAAGGCAGTTGGAATGCTCTTCCTGGAGCCTGTGCTGTGTAACTTCCTCTCTCACTGTTTCCCACATCACTAATCACATTTAGACTTTTATGACAGGTTTGACTATTATGTGATTGTGAGAATCCTCTTACTATTGCCATTTTCTTACATAAGGCTTTTTCAGTTTAAGAGACTGCATGACTCCTGCAGTGGGTGTCCAGCTTCACCAGCAGTCACGTTCCAGTGTTACAAATAACAAAAAAACATAGCGGGTGGACTAATGCAGGGCTTGACAAATTTGTTTTGAATCTAGGAGCCAGCTAAAAAAGTTAGGAGCCAGTTTAACCAAAGGTGAACTTATCCTTAATCCTTTCACAGCCAGAGCCTACATAAAACCACCAACCATTATATATTTTCTGACAGCAGATACCCTAGAGAACAAAACAGCGGTAGTTCCAATTTTGTATGTCACACGATATTACCGCAAAGGTCTAGGAAACTCAAAATTTCAGTAAAAAAACACATCAAAAGTTAATTTTAGGGGGCACAAAAACGCAATAAATGACTAAATTTTTAGTAAATATATACCAAACATGTCAAACCTTAAACATGTCAGTACCCTATATTTACCAGAGGAGACGCTTTAAAAGCCCCCCCTATAGGTCATCAGTTTAGCGTTACAAATGAAGTCTGATGCTAGAAATATTGCACTCATTCCAATTTGCACGGCGATATGTAACACGTGCAGGGGCAGACTGACCATTGAGCCACTCGGGCACTGCCCGAGGGCCTTGGGCCACTAGGGGGCCCCATCAGGGTTGCCAGCCTCAGTAAAACCAGGGACAGTATGTATAACTCTTTGTTTTTTCTACATCTGTCTGTGTATACTGTGTGATTGTATACTGTGTGTGTGTGTGTATACTGTGTGGCCCCATAATCTCTGATTGTCTGGGGGCCCCATAATCTCCTATTTCCTGGGGGCCCCATAATCTCCTATTGCCCGGGGGCCCCATGAGTTATCAGTCCGCCCCGGAACACGTGTATCTCAATTGACGTTTTCAGGCGTAGGCGCCCTGCTGCGTTCGTTTATGTTTGTGCGTCCTCTATGTGATGATTTTTTTTTTTTTTTTTTTGATGACAGGTTCTCTTTAATGAGACCTGAAGGGTCTAAAAGACCCTGCATGCCTCTCCTGTGCTCCACTGAATGTAATGTAATGCAATGCACATCGCACTGCATTATGTTCTTTCCTGGCCCTGGTGGCCGGGGAAACTGTCAACGGGGACCCGGAAATTATATCTCTTGCCTCCCCCCGCCTCTCTACACAGCGGCACCCGCTATGCCAGTCCTGTGTCGCTGATGGACAAGTGGAGCCTGGGATACATAGCGGGAGGGCTGCACACAGGGTATGTGCAGCATTTGGGCGGCAGTCAAGGTGCCAGGTCGAAACTTCTGGTCACAATGGCGACCTGGGGTTTGTCGAGCCCCGGACTAATAAAATGCCTGGATAAAAACTGAAGCACTAAGCAGGTAGAATTTGTTCCTCATATGTATTAATCAATGTCAGTGTTTAATTTAAAATGTAACTGAAATGTTGTTGCTATTAAAGCAGACCTTATTTGAATTAGGTCAACTTAAAGCAGAACTAAACCCATCAATTTAATGGTTAAAAAAAAAGTTAAATTCCCGGCGTGCCGATATGCTAACTGTCACATTTGATTGTGCTTTCAACCAAACTATCAAGTGGCTGGACTCATAATGGATCACATGTGCAGCACCATGGCAGTTGCGGATCAAACAGAGGCTAAGATGGCAGCTTCCTTGGCTGAAAAGGATAGAAGGGTTTAGTTCTGCTTTAAGTAAACAGACAGGCTTTAGAGATGAAAGTTTGCAAAAATGTGACCCACCTTTCAGCTGTCAAAAAACAAGTTTGATTGTACTTTAGTTCTAGGTCACATGAAGTTGTAGTAGCACTGGGGTTCCCATGTTAGTCAAAGAGAATGAATCTTTTGTTGTAAACGCATGAAATGAAGAATGAACAAAGCATATCCTTCTTTAGTTTGTACTTGCCTCTATCCAAAGCACCAAGAACGATTTCTGTCTGCTATGTAATTCCTTTGCTATGTGAATGAGTCACTTCTAATGCCCCATACACACGGTCGGACTTTGTTCGGACATTCCGACAACAAAATCCTAGGATTTTTTCCGACGGATGTTGGCTCAAACTTGTCTTGCATATACAAGGTCACACGATCGGAATTTCCGGATTTTGTTGTCGGAAAATTTTATAGCCTGCTCTCAAACTTTGTGCGTCGGAAAATCCGATGGAAAATGTGTGATGGAGCGCGCACACGGTCGGAATTTCCGACAACAAGGTCCTATCACACATTTTCCATCGGAAAATCCGACCATGTGTACGGGGCATTAGAGTCTGTCGGTATACCAAGCAATCCTGGGAGGTGACCTCCCCCAGCACACGGCAGGTGATTGACAGCCTCAGCTGTGCATGTATCCCTATGAGACTGTGTAGAGGGGGTTGTGTAATCTCCCAGTACTCAGGTCTTATGCTGTGTACACACGAGCGGAATGTCCTGCAGAAAAAGTCAGACGGGAGCTTTTCATCGTCTATTCCGATCGTGTGTATGCCCCATCGGACTTTTTCCGTCGAATTCTAACGGACCTAGAAAGAGAACATGTTCTAAATTTTTCCAACTGAACCAATTCCGATCGGGAAAACTGATCGTCTGTATGCTGTTCCGACGTACCAAAAACAACGCATGCTCTGAAGCAATTACAAGACGGAAGCTATTGGCTACTGGCTATTGAACTTCTGTTTTCTAGTCCCATCATACGTGTTGTACGTCACCGCGTTCTGGACAGTCGGAATTTGGTGTGAGTGTGCGTATGCAAGACAGCTTGAGCGGAATTCCTTCAGAGTTTATTCCGACGGGAAAACCGGTCGTGTGTACGCGGCATTAGATTACATTCGGCTCCCTGATCTATGTTGTTCAGTATGTGACATCAGGTCACACCCCCTGCCTAAAGCTCAGAAATGCTGTGTAAAATGTGTGCTGTAGGAGGCTGTACAGAAGAGAGGGTTGCAGATAAACCGGTACAACCAGTGGAGGATGTGTTTTATCTATGTGCATCACCAAAGTCTAGTCACTTCAGGTGGTATATGTAGGGGTTTACAGCCACTTTAATGTGGGGGCCCACAATGCAAAGCTACTGCAAGTCACATGATCTAAAATGCCGATTTCAGGTCGCATAACCTAGAAACACAATGCTAAGGTAACTGCCTTTTACAGCTGGAAGGTAGGCTTGTACAGAGTTTCCTATTTTTGCCCTGTCTTCCTGATGCCTGCCTGGTTGATCAAAGTGGACATAATTTAAGAATTTAAAATCTGCTTTAACCTGGAAATCCCTTTTATGTATTTTAAAGATCCCCAAAACAGAACTTACACATATTCATTGTTAGCTACCTAGGTTTTCTAGAGAATAAACTATCTCGTCTTTGTCTTTAGATATAGTGCATCAACAAAAGAGCTCATTGATTTTTGCTTTCCTTTAAGTGAACAGCTTGCCTCAAGAAAGATAATGCAGGCAGTTTCTGATTTGCTTCCTCATCTTTCCAATAACATGTACTATGACAAGTCTGAAATTGTGTTATTTTCCTATTGCACTCAGTTCAGTTGGAAATTAATAGGGACAAACTGTGCTGAAATGAATCTCATCAACTAGTCAATGCTCTAATCAGAAATACTTTCCTAGGAATGTAATTGCTATTAAAGAGCAGAATTAGTATCGCCAGTCTTCGTATTTTGAGATTTGTGTGTCTTTTCAGACTTGCATAGAGATTTAATACGAAGAAATTAAATAGTAATTTTTTCTCCAACTCCGAAGTTTAAGTCCACAAACAGGTCATGTTACAAGGATTTTGCAATTATCCATTAATTGCCATCAGTAAAAAACACGTAAAAATGATCAGGGCAATCCAAACACATAGACAGATGAAGTTGTATGCAAATATTGACGCTAGTTTGCTCACAACCCCTACTACATCTTGAGTCTCTCTGTAGGTTGTAAAGGTAGGCAATCTGCATAAAGCTGAATTCCAGATATGCATAACTACATTGGTCCAGCCTGGACCCATTCCATACCTGGCCTATCGATGTGAAAGTGTAGAATCCCTATAGTAGCCACCACTACTACAGTGATATTTGCTGTCTTCTGCTTCCCCTGCTGAGTGGCTGCCGTGCTACATAGTGAACACACAGGGTTGCTCGCTTGGCAAGGGCACCATCCAGAAAACATCTTGCATTTTTCTCAGTTAATGTATGGCGTTTTCTGATTGAACAGAAAGAGAACTGAGAGGTGGTGTGGTGAGGTCATAATCCCTACCTCATCCAATCATAGAAGTTAGTCTTTGAATGGTGTCCACCTAGTGGTAGCAACCACCTATGTTCACTATACAGCAGAGGAGCCGCTCAGCACAGGACATGGAAGACAGTGAGCATCACTGTAGTGGCGGCGGCGACTACAGTGATTCTCTGCTTCCACAGGGATCAGCCAGGTATGACATTTGTATACTTACATTGGTCCAAGCTGAACCCATTTTAACTATGTAAAAAATTCATACCTGGATTTCAAATTTAGTAGACTAATATGAAGGCTTAGATGGTGAGATGGGGTGAAGTAATTTTTTTTTTTCTGGAAAAGTCAAGATTTACGTATTAAATCTGCGGTAAATTTTGCTGGATCTACTGTTACATGCATTTTCTTGTACTATTACATTTTTTATTTTTATCATATACTTGGTTTGAAGTGCCTGGGATTGTGATAGGTTTACTTGAGTGAAACTATAAAAATGTAATGTTAAGAGCCGTGAGGAAATTCTTGTGGTCATTTTCAGCTTATGACCTGGTTTTTACACTCATAGTATCGTTATGTGCATTCGGTATTTCTGCTTTTTTTTCTGTGTAATTTCCATAACCATCTATATGGAAGGTTAAAAGTCACAACATTTTCCTCTAAATATTTTGCCTTTCCAGATAGATTATTATAGCAATGACATGATCCGTGAAATCTGATTGGATAAGATCAGGGTTGCCAACCCAATTTGTTTTTGATTATCATATTCATAATAATATTACATGCTAATTCTAACCATTGCGTGTAAAAAGAGCACTGCTCTGTCAGCTCATTGTATGACATAAAAAGCACACTTTCGGGGGCTGATGTCACATACAAGTAAATGGTCAATCTCACACTGTTGCTTCACTGTTGCCTGCAGGCACTTATTATTGTAATGCTCTCCAGCCCTTTAGCGAACAAACTGCCTTTAAATTTTGACTCATCTGTCCAGAGCACCTGCTGCCATTTTTCCAAACCCCACTTCCTAGGTTTTTATACATAGTTGAGTTGCTTAGCCTTGTTTCCAGGTTGGAGGTATGCCTTTTTGGCCACAATTCTTCCATGACCACTTCTTTCCAGACTTCTCCAGACAGTAGATAGGTGTACCTGGGTCCCACTGATGTATGCACAGTTCTGTGCTGTTGTCACTGCTGGACGTCTTGTGATGTAGAAGGGAAGTAAGCATGATGAGTCTTTCATCCGCTGCATTAAGTTACCTTGGCTGACCACTGCATCTATGGTACTCAATGTTTGCACAGCTTGAAACCCCGGTCTGCTCTACAGCAGGGATCTCCAAACTTTCTGAACAAAGAGCCAATTTGTTGTCCTTCATACTTTAGGGGGGCGGAATGTCACCAGTGCGAGGAGAAAATGCCCCAGCATCAGTGGGAGGTTAAAATTTACATGGTGCCTATGGTCATTAGGAGGAGTAATAGTGGCACATCATTGGTATTAGTGGGAGGAATATTATCCCATTGTTGTTTTCAGTGGAAGAAATAGTTCCCATTTGTTTATCTTGGTGGAAGGTAAAGTGTCAGTAGAAGGAATAATGCTCCATCACTGTTGTCAGTGGAAGAAATAATGCTCCATTGCTGGTGTCAGTGGGAGGAATACTACCCCACTGTTGATGTTAGTGGAAGGAATAGTGCCCCATCATTGTCAGTGGAAAAAACAGTGGAAGGAATCATGCTCCATAATTGGTGTCATTGGAGGGAATAATGTTGCATTGTTGGGGTCAGTGGAAGTAATACTGCTTCACTATTGGCGTCAGTGAAAGGAATGGTGCCTCATCATTGGTGTCAGTGAGAAGAATAGTGCCTTATATCAGAGGGAGGAACGGTTTCCCAAGGGCCTGATAAAGGTAAGCACTGTAAGCTAACCATTTTATTTAGTGACAGGGGCTTTGACTGGCGTTCAGAGAGCGTCTTTGATGGCGTCTGTATAGTCCTGACCATTTTATACTCCTACAGACAAATGATGCAGGGGCCTTTTTTTTAACAACCATGTCTTTTTTTTTTACATTCACGGACATTTTTAGCTTCCAAAGACGTAAGGACAATTTTTATTGACCACTGGCACTGGTGTATTTTTTATTGTAATGAAAACGGGCATTTTATTGTCAAAGCACTAACGCACATGGAATTTTTCGAAACCATGGGGGCAGAGGCATTTTTTTCTCCCACTGTGGCAGAGACATGGTTTACTTACATTGACCACTGACAGACATTTATTACTCCCACTGACTAAAGATGTAGTGACATTTTGTACTGATGCCAGGCCATTTTTTACTCCCACTGACACGGGGGCATTTTTTTAATTCTCATTGCCCACTGATGCTAGGACATTTTTTACTCCCACTGGCCACTGACGCAGGGGCATTTCTTTTCTCACACTGACCACTTATGTACAGATATTTACTACTGACAACTGACAAAGGAACTTTTTTTGTAGGCACTGACCACAGATTTTAATTGCACCAACCACTGACACAGAGGCATATTTTGATGCAGGAACAATCATTACTCCTTATTAGCCACAAACGCCGAGACATTAATTAATCCTACTGACCACAAATGCAGGAACATTTATTACTCCTGACCCACTGATGTAGTGGCATATTTTACATCCACTGACAATTGACGTGGCATTTTTTACTCTTGATGATCCAGGGACATTTTTTACTCTCGCTAACCGAGGGACATTTTTTACTCTCACTGACCACTAATGCATTCCCACTGACCATCGATGCAAGAACATGTATCCCTTCTAATACCCATGGATGCAGGGACATTTATTACTCTATTGACTACTGAGCACTGAAATGTATATACCACTGACACAAGGACTTTTTTACTTCTACTGATTATCAATGTAGGGGCATGTTTACTCCCTCTGACCCTTAATTATGAGGCATTTTTTATCCCTACTGACCAGTCTAGCATCCAAACAGTGTAATGAACAGTAAACTGGCTATATATTTCAAATGTTTGGGGGCTATAATGAGTAGAAAGATACTAATGGTTCTTTTGATACATGGATGATCTTTGTCGGTACACAAGCCCGAAAAGCCTGCTGAACCATCAAAAAATAAAATGCATGTGATATTAAGGCCCAGCTCTCACAAAAAAAAAACCTTTTTTTGTTGTGGACTGAGTGAGGAAGGCCCCTGTCCGTTATTTTGATGCGGTCCTTTACCCCCATGGTTGAGGTTTTCCTTCCCTTTGTGTTGAGACAGTAAGTGATGTGAAACCTCTCCAATGGGCATACAGCCTACAAAAAAGCCATCTTTTGCTGCAAAATGGAAAGAAAAATGTGTCAGCTTCTTGCTATTGTCTGTTACGTTGCCCTGGTGATAGCCACTTCTTTGATTTCTTTTCCAGCATTGAAATATGCTTTATTGTTTAAAATATCTATATTTACTTTGTAAATAACTTGCATTGATAAGGCCATGGGTTCCTATAGCTTCCCTCAAGGAGCGAAGGTAGGCGGTCCTTAATGCATCACAAATTTTCACTCACAAAATGATGTGTGCGTTGCATTATTTGCTGCAGTATTGTGAACTCAGACCAGGGGGTAAATCTATGACAGCCTGAGCTCTGAGAAGGTGGATTGAATGGCACTGGCTGTCATTCATTGCAGAAAGCCAGCGACACCTATTGGCAGAAAGAAACTACTGCAGGGGTGAGCTTTGGAGTGAAGGTAAATGTTACTGTCCTGTGCTAGGGATTTTTTAAACTATATTTTTTCTGGAAATCCTTGATAATTATAAACTGGTTTCTTTGAAAATTTCGGGCGGATTAACGCAACTATGCATTTTGCACTGAACTTCTCTTACTGCAGTGTATATAGCCACATATCTCCCTTACCAAAATCCATTGTGTCCGTTATGCTTTGCCATGTCCAGGTACATGGCCATTGCCATGTACCTTTTATCATTTGATTTGATGTACCTTTTTTCATCTGGGCATGTCCAGTTATACAGACATACTGGATTTAGACTATAATATTCTTACATAAAGATATGGGCTCTCGGTTATCCGTAGTCCCAATACTCTGTTTACTTGGTCTCATCCCAGATCCCGACTCTAAAGGATTCCTCAATATATTCTTACAAGAAACACTATTTATAGCCAGGAAAGTGATTGCGTGGAGTTGGATGCAGCATTGCCCCCTACCTTTTAGGCGTGGTTGAGGGATGTCAGCACTACCCTTCCGTATAAGTAAATGATTTATGCACACAGAGGTTGTCCCTCCAAATACAATAAAATCTGGGATCATTGGCTAGCTCAATCCATAACCTCTGACTTACTGCCTGTTTCATATACCCTATTGTTCCCATGCCACAAAATGTATTAGTCCTACCTGACATGCAGCCCTATTTCTTATGTCTGTTTAGGCGTGGTTACTGGCCTCCGGGAAGGCTTCATGCTCTCCTGGGGCTCCATTGCCCTCTCCTCCCTTTAATTTCTACTCCCATTACACCAGGGTGCTTTGTTTAAACCTAATAGAAGCTAGCTCTACTGATATCTACTTACCTACCTTTACAATGAATACCCCAATGTCTTTACTCATCAATATTCTATATTGTACTTTTATTGATGTCGCCATTGGTGGGTTTTTCTTTTTTGTTGTTGGCCTGTACAATGGCAGTATGTCAATTATGCTTGTTCAATTACTGTGTTATCACATTCTTGTAATATACTTACAATTGCTTTTAATAAACTTTCTGTTTTTCAATGTAAACTATATTTTTCCTTTAAATTGTCTGGGGGTCAAGAATTTTTCTAACATACAGTAGATATAAAAAGTCTACACATCTATGGGGTAGAGTGGCGTGTTGAAGTTATTACAGTGGAGAGAAAGCCATATGTACATAATGTCATTGATGCCAACTTAATAATTGATGTATGTGATGTAACATTTCAATATGCTCAATAAAAAATGTGTTGAAAAAAAAAAAAGCGTGGCAAGACCGAAGCCTTTTCTTACGAAGAAAAACATCCAAGCCTGGCTAAATTTTGCAAAAACGCATCTGCAGTCTCCCAAAAGCCTGTGGGAAATTATGTTATATTCTGATGAAACCAAGGTTGAACTTTTTGTCCATAATTCCAAAAGATATGTTTGGCGCAAAAACAACACTGCACATCATCAAAAAAACACCATACCCACGGTGAAGCATGGTGTTTTTCTTCCGCTGGAACAGGGTCCTTAGTCAAGGTAGAGGGAATTCTGAACAGTTCCAAATACCAGTCAATATTGGCACAAAACCTTCAGGCCTCAAGCTGTAGAGGAATTTCATCTTTCAGCATGACAACGACCCAAAGCATACATCCGATTTAAAAAAGGAATGGCTTCACCAGAAGAAGATTAAAGTTTTGTAATGGCCCAGCCAGAGCCCAGACCTGAATCTGATTGACAATCTGTGGGGTGATCTGAAGAGGACCTGTGCACAGGAGATGCCCTCACAATCTGAGTGAGCAAATATTGCCAAGTCAAGATGTGCCATGCTGATAGACTGAGTGCTGTAATCAAAAGGTGCAACAAAGTATTAGTTTAAGGGTGTGCACACTTATGCAACCATATTATTTTTTATTATTATTATTTTTACTTCCCTCCACCTAAAAGATTTCAGTTTGTTGTTCAACTGAGCTGTACAGTTTATAGGTCACATTAAAGGTGGAAAAAGTTCTGAAACGATTTATCTTTGTCTCATTTTTTTACATCACAGAAACCTGACATTTTAACAGGGGTGTGTAGACTTTTTATATCCACTGTAGATGGCCATTTCTACATGCATACTGGACCTTGAACTGAGTGTTCTTTAAATTGGGATAATGTACTTACTTTAAAGATCACGCACATATTTAAAATCTAGCCTGGCATTAATAAATGACATGCACGAGTTAGGACATGAAAAACTTCAGTGATCACCAGCTTTGGTTGTTTTCCTGGCATTCTCTAGCTGTGACAGGTGGCATTGGTCAGTGTTGTTTTCTTTCCCCTTAGGCCAAACCGTCAAACACCTTCATTAACTAATCTGTCATCTAAAGAATGATGGGACTACATTTCTTTTTAGTGTATCCCTAGATACAGTGCTTTTCACAGTGTTTTATTGCCTCTGTTACTTAGCATCGCCCCTGGAGTGTTTATCAGTATCATACATCATTTTAACATGCTGGTGGGCACACTTTGAGCTTTCTTGTACATATTAGCATGAAAAGTTTGATAGCAGCTTAGCTGAAATGATCAGGATCAGGAAGTCTGAGCCTTAGAAGATGTTATCAGAATGATCTTGACTGTATGCATTCTGCTATGGCAATATTAACTGGCAAAGATAGTCAAAACACTATGATTGCCCATATTAATATAGACAAAATAGGATTGCAAAATACTTTTGCGGTATCGGTGGCTTCTTCGTTCAGAATAACACTGAGTTTTGTAAAAATGCAATTAGCTTGCTAGACCACATTTTGCTTTATTTATGAAACCGTTTTGCTTTTATAACAATTATTCATGATGAAAATATGTATTTGTTTTTAGGTACTAGTATATTGTTCGTAAATAAGAGCTAATTTACATTTTATGGGCTCATTCACACAGGTGTTGAGGGGTGTACAGCATGAATCAGTCATTTGTTTATGTGTCTGGAGCCGCCAGGTTCTGCGTGCAGGCAGGCCATGTAAGTCTATGGGGATGCAGGGGGCTGTACGGACACAGCTGCGTGTTCTAATTGGGCAGGCATGCGGGTGGGCGGCCCAATCTCACACTGTTTGTGTTCAAGGCTGCTCACGTGCATGCCTGTCAAATTAGGGCAAGCAGTTGTGTCCGTACAAGTGGAAGAAAATAGGTGGAAGGCACGTGATCAAACGCTTGGATCAAGATAATACAATTTATTCATATACAAAAAATAGATAAATGCATATAGAAAAAAAATCCTACGTATTCATAAAAGCTGGGTTACAAAATATACACATTACAAATTAAAAGTCTAAAAGTGGAACATGCCCATGCAAGGGCAAGTACTCAAAGGTGGGCTGACGCATTTCGAGGGGTTCCCTCTTCATCAGAGCCTTGAAAAAAGGATAAAAGTCTGTACAATACGGTAGACCAACATACAAGGGATGGCTAGTTGGGATGTTCTTTATAAGTTTTAAACCATATTCAAACAATATCATAAGGAAAATACCAACTTTTTAAGTCTCTCTAATGTTTTAATGCGTCAATACTCATATTATTATTATTACTACTTTTTACATATTTAAAAAAAAAAACCTTAACAGGTTTACATTTTATGCCTTTTTTTTTTTTAAATGTATTTTAACATATGAATTCCACTTTCAATTATACGTCTCTGGTCTGTATTCTGTAGTATACAACCCCAACTTTTAATATGTGCTCTGTACTATACATATATTTGATATCTATTCTGTTTAGAGCGCTGGGATGTGGACAGGTCTAGAGCTAAGGAGAACTGATCACTTACCATGTGATACACCTCCCAACTAGCCATCCCTTGTATGTCGGTCTACTGTATTGTACAGACTTTTCTACTTTTTTCAAGGCTCTGATGAAGAGGGAACCCCTCGAAATGTGTCAGCCCACCTTTGAGTACTTGCCCTTGCATGGGCATGTTCCACTTTTAGACTTTTAATTTCTAATGTGTATATTTTTTCTATATGCATTTATCTATTTTTGTATATGAATAAATTGTATTCTCTCGATCCAAGCGTTTGATCACACGCCTTCCACCTCTTTTCTTCCACTTGGCCTTCTTCGGACTACCCCTGGTCAGTTTAGGCAGCGGGACACACATGATCATCTTCTATTTTTCTTCTTTTGAAAATACGACCACTCTATACCAACAACGCCTTCACGAGCGCAGGAGTAATTCTTTCTTTGTCTACGTTGTGTCCGCACAGCCCCTGCATCCCCATAGACTTACATGGGCTGCCTGCACGCATAAACTGGTGGTTTAACCGCTTGCCGAGGGCCCTATAGAACATTTACTGCTACAGGGCGGCCGCACTGCGCAGGATCGTGTGTGTGTGTGTGTGTGTGTGTGTGTGTATATACACATAGTGTCATCCTGCACTTCCAGTTATGGGGTGCGAGTGCGCACCACCGGCAGATCACTCCCGCTGTGATTTTACAGAGCGGGAGCTGATTAGTGGGTCCCGCAGACTCTATTGCCCCGTACACACGATCGGATTTTCCGACAACAAATGTTGGATGTGAGCTTGTTGGTGGAAAGTCCGACCGTGTGTATGCTCCATTGAACATTTGTTGTCAGACTTTCCGCCAACAAATGTTGGCTAGCAGGTTCTCAAATTTTCCGCCAACAAAACTTTTTTGTCGGACTTTCCGATCGTGTGTACACAAGTCTGTCTCACAAAAGTTCATGCATGCTCGGAATCAAGTATGAGCCGGAAGCGCGCGGTCTTGTAAAACTAGCGTTCGGAATGGAGATATCGCGTACATCTTGAAAGTCGCTACGTTCGTAATTGTTGGCCAACATTTGTGTGACCGTGTGTACGCAAGACAAGTTGGAGCCAACAACCTTCGAACAAAAGTCCACAGTTTTGTTGTCGTAAAGTCCAATCGTGTGTACGGGGCATTAGCACGTCGGCTCCTGATGATCATTCGGAACACAGGCAGAATGGCAGTCTTCATATGTAAATGGCAGTTTGCCGTTCTGTGAGTACAGAAGACATAGATCCTGTGTTCCTGTAAAGAAGGAACACCGATCCATGCTTTCCACTCATAAAAGCACCTCCCCCACTGCACTGAAACAACAGCTAGGCATGTATTTAACCCTTTGATCGCCCCTGATAACCCCTTCCCAGCCAGTGTCAGTACAGTGACAGCGCATATTTTTAGCAAAAAAAGTGTCAGGTGTCCAATTAGTCCACCACAATATCACAGTCCCACTATAAGTTGCTGCTCGCCGCCATTACTAGTAAAAAAAATTCCATAAAAATATGTACCATAGTTTGTAGACGCTATAACTTTTGCGCAAACGATATATACGATATCTATAATCGATATAGGCTTATTGGGATTTTTTTTACAAAAAATATGTAGTAGAATACATATTGACCTAAATTGATGAAGAAATTTGATTTTTTACAATTTTTTTGATTTTTTTTTTTTTACTGGATGTGTTTTAGAGCAGAAAGTAAAAAATATTTTTCTTTATTCCAAAATTGTCAGTTGTCTTTTGTTTGTAGTGCAAAAAATAAAAACTGCAGAGGTGATCAAATACCACCAAAAGCAACCTCTATTCGTGAGAAAAAAGGACATAAATTGTATTTGGGTACAGCGTTGCACGACCGCGCAATTGTCAGTTAAAATAAGTGGTTAAGACACATAAACAAATTCTTTACTCATGGTGTACAGGTCTCGGGACCCATGTGAATGAGGTCTATTTCTTCAAGTGAATGGCTGAAAACAAAATTGACAATGATATTTAGTGTTAATAACTATGTTTATTATACATATTGTAGTACAATATTGACTTACTGAGTATTGAGCAGTGCCTGCACTGCAAGGGTTAACTGCTCGTTTTGTCTAGGGGGCAAAATACTTCTCTGATCCTCTCCTCACTTGGTAGATGGCACTCCCCATGCTCGGGCGGCGGACTGTCCCTCACGCCCAATGCAGGGATGTGGGTTGATCTTTATGACGTCAGGATCTTAGACCACTTGAGCATGGGGGAAAAAAGAGACTGCGTGGAAAATCTTTTCAGTGTCCCCTAGACCTAAACAAGCAATTAATCCTTGCAGTGCAGGTGCATTCCCACTGCAAGTGATAGTAATAAGATTTCCTGTAATTCAACTTAAAAACAGACCTAGCATCAGATTCACAAAAATGATGTGAATATTCACTTAAATTATCCATTCATGTAAAAAGCAAATTCCTTTTCACATTGAATACCCAATCCTGCACAGATAAAATAAGTAAACAGGAATGTGTTTTTCTTATGATTGGATAATTAAAGTGAATGTTCACACCATTTCTTATGCAAAGATTCTAAACTCCTTTAGTAAATAAGCCATGTTTCGTGTTAAGTGTGTTCAGGCCAAGCAAAGTGTAAATGTAATACTTGCATGTATTGACCTTCAGACAATGTCTTCATAATCCTTATACCCCATACACACGATCAGAAATTCCGTCAGAAAAAACTTGGATGGTTTTTCCAACGGAATTCTGCTCAAGTTTGCCTTGCATACACACGGTCACACAAAAGTTCTCTGAGCTTTCGACTATCAAGAACGCGGTGACGTACAACACTAAGATGAGCAGAGAAAATGAAGTTCAATGCTTCCGAGCATGCGTCGAATTGTTTCCGAGCATGCGTGATTTTTTGCGCGTCCGAATTGCATACAGATGAACGTATTTTCATATAGGAACTTTTTCTGACCGAAAAATAGAGAACATGCTCTCAATCTTTTGCTAGCTGGAATTCTGCCAACAAAAGTCCGATAGAGCATACACACGGTCGGAATTTCTGACCAAAAGCTCACATCCGACTTTTGCTGGCAGAATTTCTGATCGTGTGTACGGGGCATTATTCTCAAAAAGGCTGGAGCCATCTTTGTTTAGGCATCATCAGCACCAACTTCCCAAACTAAAAACCTTACCTCTAGATAACACCGTTTTGTACTTAATAGTATCTGAGCCTTTTTGTCCCTTGTGTCCAAACTGTGGCCCTTTGCCATTTTTCATACAGCCCTCAGAGCCTTGCAGACAGTAGTATGAGTTTTGCTAATTATTTAAGCCAATGAAGGAAAATTTTTCTTTAAATTTTCTTCTAGTAGGTAAATAGCTTGGTTACTTTTTCCATGCCGTCTGTTTTTTTTTTTTTTTTTTTTACGTTTTTTTTTTTTCTGATATTTTACAGTGGATCTCCCTAACAGAAATATCAAATGTAGCACAAATCACTTTTGAGGTGTGTCTATATGGAGCAACTAAAGCTGGCATCCTGCCATTCAGAAACCATGATCCAACATAACCACTCGTGGGAATTGTTCCCACCAAATAGTATGCAGCAACAGCCCTGAGGAAGGGGGAGTCTGTTGCCCCCCCGAACGCGTTGGCTTGATGTACATGTTGCTAATTTTTTATAAAGGTCCATTAAACCATATTTTAGAAGTCACCTTTTTCTGGACACCAGGTGCTCCTTTCTTTTTATCTAAGTCTACATGCTGAAACAACCTTTAAAGTGTAAGTTCACCTTTACAGTAAATCTGTAAGGTAAACTTGTACTGGACCCCCCTCCCCCCCGGTCCCGCTATACAGAAGTCCTACCATCACCCACTGTGACACATTCGGTCGCCCCTTCACCGGTCCGGAGATTTGAAATCCCAGTGGCCTAATCTCCTAAACCAGTGATGGTGAACCTTGGCACCCCTGATGTTTTGGAACGACATTTCCTAGGACGCTCAACTACATTGCAGAGTGCACGAGAATCATGGGAAAAGTAGTTCCAAAACATCTGGGGTGCCAAGGTTCACCATTGCTGTCCTAAACGTACCTCTTAAACGTACATATAGAAGGCATTCTAATTGGTAGGCGCTGTCACATGGATGGCGCTGACCGATCGGAACTCGCCTAGCCTGCCCAGTCAGCGCTGGAGAAGAGGAGAGAAGGCTGCAGGGATTTCAAATCCCCAGACCAGTAAAGTGGCGACCTGATGTCTCACAGCGGTTGATCGTGGGACTCGGGTACAGGGGGGATGGGGAGGGGGTCCAGTTTAAGTTCACCTTTTCTGTAAAGGTGATCTTACACTTTAAGGTCGCACAGAAAAGGCAGCAGCCCAATCCCAGAGAGGGCCGATCGCCACCATCCATCACTTGGCACTATCCACCAGAAGGCATTTCTTCCCTTTTTCCCACACGAATACCCACTCAGGACCAGTGACCAATCCAGTCAGTTAAAGGGGTTGTAAAGATGTTTTTTTTTTTTTTTTTAAAATAACAAACATGTTATACTTACCTTCACTGTGCAGCTCGTTCTGCACAGAGTGGCCCCGAACCTGGTCTTCTGGGGTCCCTCGGCGGCTGTTTCAGCTCCTCCCCGCAAGCATTTACCACCTTCATGCGAGCTCCCTCGCACGGTGGTGAGTGCTTGCGGGCGCGCTCCCGTGATACAGCCGGCGGCTATAGCCGCTCGCTGTATCACTCGGCCCCGCCCCCCGGCGCGCCGCGTCATCGGATGTGATTGACAGCAGCGCGAGCCAATGGCTGCGCTGCTTTCAATCCATCCACTGCAGCCAATCAGCGACCAGGCTGAGCTGCAATGAAGCTGACGAGGACGAGGAGCGAAGATTCGAGGCATCAGGTAAGTAAAACGGGGGGGCTGGGGGTGGCGGTACTGTCAAAAGAATGCATTAAGGTGAAAAAATTTTTACCTTTACAACCCCTTTAAGGTCGGTCTCCAACACAAGGGAGCAGACATGTGGAAGCATTGATTGTAAAGTCACAGTAATATCAGTGATCTTTGGCAGGCCCATGTATCATGTCTGTAGTCTATGAATGTCTCCTCAAACTTGTTCTTGGTCTCCAGCAACTCCTGTTTTCTCTAGTCTCTGACTATCACTTGTAATATGCCCATAGTCGCTGTCCATCTCCTGTGGCATGATTGTAGTGTCTCACAGCTTTGTGTAGCATTACATTTACTAAATAGTATGTGTGGCCCTCTCTTTGATGCTGTCAAGGACCCCACTTGAGGCCCTCTATATCAGGTTGTTCCAGGCTGTGTGTATGTACAATGTTGCCTTAAATGGATACAGTCTGTGCTTCCTTTCAGTTTTTGACTTGCCACAGTTACAGTGTTACAGTTAATGATCACTGGAAGAAAGGAGACTTATGCTTCTTAAAGTGGAACTAAACCTAATTCAAAAAAGACTGTGAACAGGCAGCTCTTTATTGTAGAAGAGACATGCTATGTCTCTTCTGCAATAACACACATTTACCTGCCTGGTCAAAGTCTTTTTTTTTTTGAATGTACACCATACTGCACATGCGCAGCTCAAGTGCATTCCTGACACACTCTGGCTGTGCCAGACTGACTGTCTCCTATGCGCATCAGGCCAAAAACCCAGCACCCAGAAGTTGACCGGCAGAAGGTGACGGCTGTTGTCAAAGGATCTAAATGCTGCATCGCTAGAAAGTGATTATGAGTATCTCCAGGAGTTTCACTTCGACAGTTTATTGATTGCTGTAACTGTAATGCTGCGTACACACAATCGGACATTCCGACAACAAAACCGTGGATTTATTTCCAACGGATGTTGGCTCAAACTTGTCTTGCATACACGTGGTCACACAAATGTTGTCGGAAACTCCAAACATCAAGAACGCGGTGATGTAAAACACTTATGATGAGCTGAGAAAAGTGAAGTTCAATAGCCAGTGGGGCTCTTCTGCTTGATTCCGAGCATGCGTGGAATTTCGTGCGTCGGAATTGTGTACACACGGTCGGAATTTCCAACAACTGATATTGTTGTCAGAAAATTTGAGATCCAGCTCTCAAATTTTTGTTGTCGGAAATTCCGACAACAAATGTCCGATGAAGCCTACACATGGTCGGAATTTCCGAAAACAAGCTCACATCAAACATTTGTTGTTGGAAATTTCGACCGCGTGTACGCGGCATATGGCTTTCATTGGTGAACTGTTTTGTGGCTGAATCCATAAAAGAACATTGGTTTTACTGCAAAAGTTTCTTTGCTTCCTAGAAATGATGGTGTATTCGATCCATTAAACACATAGCCTGAGAGAGAGTTCATGTGTACAAATCTGAATATGTAATGGTTTTTAGAAAGGTAGAATAATATTCCTGGTATGCTTTGTTCACTGACTGTGAAATAATTTAATTCAAAGCAATGGCTTAGACTAAGATTTACTGTTTATGTAGGAAATGCTGCATCTAGCAATCCTAAAACATTGTTGAAATCACCAATTGACCTATGTATCAGCTTATTCCCGCTTTTACTTTTCTACGATCATATATTAATTATATATGTGTACACCGATCAGGCTTAACTTTATGACCACCAACCTAATATTGAGCAGCCCCTAAAACAGTCATGACCCATTGAGGCAAGGGGTGCCACTAGACGTCTGAAGGTATGCAAAGTGGGGTCTCCATGTGAAGTGGGGTCTCCATGGTTTAGACTTGAATCAGACTAGTCTCATCAGACATGACACCTTTTTTTCATTTGGCCTCAGAATCTTCAAGGTGCGTTTTATTGTGGTCAGATGAGACTAAAATTGAATTATTTGGCCTCAACGCCAAACAATATATATCTGGTGAAAATCCAATACAGCTCACCATCCAAATATTATCAATCCTACAGTAAAGCATGGAGGTGGTAATATCCTGTAATGCCCTGTACACACGGTCGGACATTGTTCGGACATTCCGACAACAAAATCCTAGGATTTTTTCTGACGGATGTTGGCTCAAACTTGTCTTGCATACACACGGTCACACAAAGTTGTCTGAAAATCCGATCGTTCTAAACGCGGTGACGTAAAACACGTACGTCGGGACTAAAAACAGGGCAGTTAGCCAATAGCTTTCATCTCTTTATTTATTCTGAGCATGCGTGGCACTTTGTGCGTCGGATTTGTGTACACACGATCGGAATTTACGACAACGGATTTTGTTGTCGGAAAATTTTATAGCCTGCTCTCAAACTTTTTGTGTCGGAAAATCCGATGGAAAATGTGTGATGGAGCCTACACAGGGTCAGAATTTCCGACAACAAGGTCCTATCACACATTTTCCATCGGAAAATCTGACCGTGTGTACGGGGCATTATGGGGGTGTTTCTCTGCAGCAGGGACTGGAGCACTTGCCAGGATAGAAGAAAAATGGCGCAAAATACCATTAAATTCTTGAGGAAAATCTGCACATCCATGATGTGAATCTCCAGTTCCATCACATCCCAAAGGTGCTCTATTGGATTGAGATCTGGTGATTGTGGAGGCCATTGGCGTAGGGATCGACCGATATTGTTTTTTCGGTGCCAATACGATACTGATATTTCGGCAACCTCTCCTGCTGATAGCCGATATTTTGTACGTTTAAAAAAAAAAATTTTTTACACTGTCTTTTTTTTTTGTTTGTTTTTTATCACTGTTATTGCTGTCACAAGGAATGTAAACATCCCTTGTGACAGTAATAGGCATGTGAAAGGTACTCTTTATGGAGAGATTGGGGGTCTATAAGACCCCAAACTCCTCCTCTGCACCTCAAAGTATCCAAAACGTCAAGATCGATGTTTTTAAATACTTTATTTTTTAAAACTGGCGCCTTTAAGATGCCAGTAATCGGGAAGTGATGCCATGACTTCGCTTCCAGATTACTAGATCTGAGACCCGGGTGAGCAGCGAAAGGTGTGGGGGGAGGTCCCCTCTCGCTGCTTGTATTAACAGCCGAGTGGCTGCTGATCGGTTGTTATTACAATTAGGCCGACTGTCCGCTCTAAAGAACGGTACTGGGGGTGATGCCTGTACTCCTGGACAATCCCTTGAAGTAATATTGGTCAGTTTTTTGACCGATACCGATACTTCTAAAAAAGTGAATATTGGCACCGATTATCTGTCAATCCCTACATGTTTAAGAAACTAGTATGAGATGATTTAAGCTTTGTGACATGGTGCATTATCCTGCTGGAAGTAGCCATCAGAAGATGGGTGCACTGTAGTCCTAAAGAGATAGATATGGGCAACAACAATACTCAGGTAGGCCGTGGCGTTTAAATGATGCTCAATTACAAAGGAGCCCAAAGTGTGCCAAGCAAATATCCTCCACACCATGACACCACAACTAGCTTTTGATACAAGGCAGGATGGATCCATGCTTTCATGTTGTTTGTTGTTTACACCAAATTCTGACCCTACAATCTGAATGTCGCACCTAAAATCGAGACTCAGAAGACCAGGCAATGTTTTTCAATTTTCTGTTGTCCAAATTGTGGTGAGCCTGTGCAAATTGTAGCCTCAGTTTCCTGTTCTTAGTTGACAGGAGTGGCACCCAGTGTGGTCTTCTGCTCCTGTAGCCCACTGCTGCAAGGTTCGATGTGTTGCACGTTCAGAGATGGTATTCTGCTTACCTTGGTTGTAACGTGTGGTTATTTGAGTTACTGTTGCCTTTCTATCATGTCAAACCAGTCTGCCCATTCTCCTCTGACATCAACAAGGCATTTTCGTCCACACAACTTCCTCTCTTTCTCTTTTTTCGGACCATTCTCTATAAACCCTAGAGATGGTTTTGCGTAAATATCCCAGTAGATGAGCAGTTTTTTAAATACTCAGACCAGCTCGTCTGGCATCAACAAACATGCTACATTCAAATGCACTTAAATCCCCTTTCTTCCCCATTCTGATGCTCAGTTTGAACTTCAGCAAGTCGTCTTCACCACATCTAGATGCCTAAATGCATTGAGTTGCTGCTATGTGATTGGCTGATTAGCAATTTGTGTTACCAAGCAATTGAACAGGTACCAAATAAAGTGGCCAGTGAGTGTATTTACATACACAAAGAACTACTGAAGCAAAATAAAAGGGTTATCAACCATATGAAAGGACTGTGCTCTTTGTTACCAAAAGCATGCCTAGATAATGAGACCTTTTCTTCGCTAGTAAGCAGAGTACTGACTTTAACTTCAAGTCAAACATTTCTCCATTTTGGCTGCACAGAATTTCTATTAATGTGTTTCCGAAACTATTGACAGTGCCTTAAAAAAGTATTCATACCCCTTGAATTTTTCCACATTTTGTCATGTTACAACCAAAAAACTTAAGTGTAATTTATTGGGACTTTATGTGATAGACCAACACAAAGTGGCACATAATTGTGAAGTGGAAGGAAAATGATAAATGGTTTTCAAAATTTTTACAAATAAATATCTGAAAAATGTGGCGTGCATTTGTATTCAGCCCCCCTGAGTCAATACTTTGTAGAACCACCTTTCACTGCAATTACAGCTGCAAGTCTTTCTGAGGTTGTCTCTACCAGCTTTGCACATCTAGACATAGTGACATGTTTGCCCATTCTTCTATGCAAAATAGCTCAAGCTCTGTCAGATTGGATGGAGAGCCTCTGTAAACAGCAATTTTCACGTCTTGCCACAGATTCTCAATTGGATTTAGGTCTGAACTTTGACTGGGCTATTCTAACACATGAATATGCTTTGGTCTAAACCATTCCATTGTAGCTCTGGCTGTATGTTTAGGGTCTTTGTCCTGCTGGAAGTTGAACCTCCGCCCCAGTCCCAAGTCTTTTGCAGACTCCTACAGGTTTTCTTCTAAGACTGCCCTGTATTTGGTGTCCATCTTCACATCAACTTTGACCAGCTTCCATGTCCCTGCTGAAGAAAAGCATCCCCACAGCATGATGCTGCCACCACCATGTTTCACGGTAGGGATGGTGTATTCAGGGTGATGTGAAGTGTTAGTTTTCCACCACACATAGCATTTTGCTTTTAGGCCAAAAATTTCAGAGCACCTTCTTCCACATGTTTGCTGTGTCCCCTACATGGCTTCTTGCAAACTGCAAATGGGACTACTTATGGCTTTCTTTCAACAATGGCTTTCTTCTTGTTACTCTTCCATAAAGGCCCTATTTGTGGAGTGCACGACTATTTGTCCTGTGGACAGATTCTCCCACCTGAGCTGTGGATCACTTCAGCTCCTCCAGAGTTACCATGGGCCTCTTCGCTGCTTCTCTGATTAATGCTCTCCTTGCCCGGCCTGTCAGTTTAGGTGGACGGCCATGTCTTGGTAGGTTTGCAGTTGTGCCATACTCTTTCCATTTTCAGATGATGGATTGAACAGTGCTCTGTGAGATGTTCAAAGCTTGGGATTATTTTATATAACCTAACCCTTAAACTTCTGACCTGTTTGGTGTGTCCTTTGGCCTTCATGATGCTGTTTGTTCACTAAGGTTCTTTAACAAACCTCTGAGGGCTTCACAGAACAGCTGTATTTATACTGAGATTAAATTACACACAGGTGAACTCTATTTATTAATTAGGTAACTTATGAAGGCAATTGGTTCCACTAGATTTTAGTTAGGGGTATCAGAGTAAAGGAGGCTGAATACAAATGCACACCACACTTTTTAGATATTTATTTGTAAAAAAAATTTGAAAAACATTTATCATTTTTCTTCCACTTCGCAATTATTTGCCACTTTGTGTAGGACTACCACATAAAACCCCAATAAAATACGTTTACGTTTTTGGTTGTAACATGACAAAATGTGGAAAATTTCAAGGGGTGTGAATACTTTTTCAAGGCACTGTAATTCAATAGGGGTTATTTACTAAAACTAAAGAGTGCAAAATCTTGTGCAACTCCACATAGAAACCAATCAGCTTCCAGGTTTTATTGTCAAAACTTAATTGAACAAGCTGACGTTAGAAGCTGATTGGCTACCATGCACAGCTGTACCAGATTCTGAGTGCACCAGCTTTAGTAAATCTACCCAAATGTGTGTTTTTGCTTTAAAAAATAAATAAAAAAATCTGCAACAATTTTTAAAGCAAAACAATCGCCTTGATCATCTGTTAAGTTATAGTAAAACTGTGCTGAAAGCAGAACTCTAATATTTTTTTTTTTAATTGTGCTTCCCCCTCTAGTATTTAAAAAAATAAATTAAAAAAATACATTTTCTCCTTCATCCAGCGCTTCTGGTCCACTTTGGGCTGTCACGTCATTTTGCCATTTTCCTGTGAGCCAAACGTATCGTTTACACATCTTTTTTAGATAAAGGAAGGCCCGTAGACGTGTGTATCTGGATTTTGCAAAAAAACATGGATTAAATTAAAACACAGTTCCCCATAAACGTTTATTGTACAAAGTAAGGTCAGTTGGCATGGACCATAGGGTGAGTACATGGATTGAAAACTGGCTACAAGGGCGAGTTCAGAGGGTGGTGATAAATGGGGAGTACTCGGAATGGTCAGGGGTGAGTAGTGGGGTCCCCCAGGGTTCTGTGCTGGGACCAATCCTGTTTAATTTGTTCATAAACGACCTGGAGGATGGGATAAACAGTTCAATCTCTGTATTTGCAGACGATACTAAGCTAAGCAGGGCAATAACTTCTCCGCAGGATGTGGAAACCTTGCAAGTAGATCTGATCAAATTAATGGGGTGGACAACTACATGGCAAATGAGGTTTAATGTGGAAAAATGTAAAATAATGCATTTGGGTGGCAAAAATATGAATGCAATCTATACACTGGGGGGAGAACCTCTGGGGGAATCTAGGATGGAAAAGGACCGGGGGTCCTAGTAGATGACAGGCTCAGCAATGGGATGCAATGCCAAGCTACTGCTAACAAAGCAAACAGAATATTGGCATGCATTAAAAAGGGGATTAATTTCAGAGATAAAACGATAATTCTCCCGCTCTACAAGACTCTGGTCCGGCCTCACCTAGAGTATGCTGTCCAGTTCTGGGCACCAGTCCTCAGGAAGGATGTACTGGAAATGGAGCGAGTACAAAGAAGGGCAATAAAGCTAATAAAGGGTCTGGAGGATATTAGTTATGAGGAAAGGTTGCGAACGCTGAACTTATTCTCTCTGGAGAAGAGACGCTTGAGAGGGGATATGATTTCAATTTACAAATACTGTACTGGTGACCCCACAATAGGGATAAAACTTTACCACAGAAGGGAGTTTAATAAGACTCGTGTCCATTCACTAAGATTAGAAGAAAAGCGGTTTAACCTTAAACTATGTAGAGGGTTCTTTACTGTAAGAGGGGCAAGGATGTGGAATTCCCTTCCACAGGCGGTGGTCTCAGCGGGGAGCATCGATAGTTTCAAGAAACTATTAGATAAGCACCTGAATGACCGCAACATACAGGGATATACAAGGTAATACTGACATATAATTAAACACATAGGTTGGACTTGTGTCTTTTTTCAACCTCACCTACTATCTAGCTATGTAACACACCCTCTGGGCATGCATCATCTTGCAGATTGGCCCTAAAATATTCTAGGACCGAGCGGAGCTCTGTTCAGGAGGAATTAAGCTTTTTTTTCAACAAAAATTTATGGTACCAAAATAATGAATATTTTCAGGGGTGGGGGAAAAATAAGCTTATGTGATGTTTTTCAATAATTATTTTATTTTCTATATTTTTTGTGACAAATGTTTTTTTTTTAATGAAAATTGCAGTAGAAAATCCTTTTCGCTAACATACAATAAAAGTGGAAAAAAACTATTTTTAAAACTAGAAAGTTCTATATGTGATATAAGGAGATATCACTGTGGTGGACGCCATAGGATACCAGCAACTTGTTCATGAAAATCTAAAGCAGATCAGATGTGTCAATAGCATATTTATTTATTTTATTTTATTTATTTCAGTTACTTATATAGCGCTGTCAATTTACGCAGCGCTTTACATATAAATTGTACATTCACATCAGTCCCTACCCTCAAGGAGCTTAGAATCTAAGGTCCCTAACTCACATTCATATACTAGGGACAATTTAGACAGGATCCAATTAACCTACCAGCATGTCTTTGGAGTGTGGGAGGAAACCGGAGTACCCGGAGGAAACCCACGCAGGCACAGGAAGAACATGCAAACTCCAGGCAGGTAGTGTTGTGGTTGGGATTCGAACCAGCGACTGTTCTACAGTAGTTGTGTAAACTATGAGTCAAGTAAACAAGTTGTTCGATTTTACGAGGGGTGTAGACATGGGTGTAAAATTATTCAATCCACAGCTACTGTTTTTTTAAAACTATTTATCGTACGTGATGGAATAGTTAGTCAGGTTGAAAAAAGACACAAGTCCATCCAGTTCAACCTTAAAAATTTTTTTTTTTCAAAGATCATGATCATGCTTTTAATGACAGTTCGTGTTTTCCTCTTTGTTACTATATGAATTTTAGCTGTCATACCTATGAATTGAATTCATTTTTTACATGGATTTTTAATTCCTTTAAATTCCTATCCAAGTTTGGTAGGTTATTAGGCACAGTGCTCACATGCAGAGGCCATTTTTTTTGGTTTCAGGGGTTCAGTAATGGAGGATTCTTGCTACCAATGTTAATCAAACTGATTGGACAATTTGTGCGGCTAGTATGAGGTTAGGTTGATCCTCCATGTCTTTTTTTTTTTTGTAGTACATAATTTTTTGTTGTCTGCAGGGGGCTCACCTACCCATAGGAATGTTGCAGTTGCTTGTTGAAAAGAGAGTACATCAGAATTATTGGAGCTATAAGAAAATGAGTCCCATTTATTATGACTCTAAAATAATGTTTCTGATAAAAAAAGTGTAAACAATTAATATATTTTTTATTTTGTTTGTTTAAAACAATATTACAAAAAATGAACAAATCATTTGTGTATACATAGCAAAGACTACATTTTTTTTTTAAATTAAAACCCATTGAGAAAGAAAACTGTGGAGAGAATTAGAAATGTGTAATGTATGGTTATTTAGAGGTTATATAGGAAAATGTTTTATTTAAAAAATTAACTTTTCATTTACATGTTTCCGGCAGTTAGTTACTGAGAGGGTAAATTGAAAATACTGCAACCAGTTAGGCTCGGTTCACGTGTATGCGAATTGGATACGCTTTGAAACGCATGCAACTTGCATGACTTGTGAAACAACATAGTTTTCCATTGAAGCTGTTCACCTGTCTGCAGTGCATTCCAGTGTTTAAAGTGTTGCGGTTCAGATGCGAATTCCAGGCTCATTGCCTTCTATGGCAATGCTTCTAAATCACACATCAGTTTTGAAAATTAATTGAGAAAAAAAACAGTGTGTGGGGGCCCAGGGCATGCTGGGTCGATGATGTCAAGTTAGACAGCGGGAGCCAGTGTCGGGTACAGCTCTATTTTTAATTTTTTTTTCTGGGTCAGCGGTGGCGGCGTTCATCGTGATTGAAGCTTGATTTATTTTGGGGCGGACATTGGGTTTCTTTGTTTTGTTTTTTAATAGAGGACTATCCAAAACTGTCTCTGTGTTTATTTATTTTTGTCGACACTTTTTTTGGGGATCTTGTTAAAGGGGGCGTCCGCATTCTGGTAAGCCTCCTGCCCGCAGACCCCCCACAACCACTGGCCAGGGTTGTGAGCAAGAGGCCCATGTCCACATGGGGACAAGGTGCTTTATCCCAAAGCACCCCTCCCATGTTGAGGGTATGTGGCCTGGATCAGGAGGGGATGGGTATTCGCTCGCCCCCTCCCCTTTCCTGCCAGGCTGCATGCTTTGATAAGATTCTGGTATGAATTTTGAGGGGACCCCCACGCCATTATTTTTTTTTTTTACATTTTGGTGTGAGGTTATCATCAAAATCCACACCAGACCCAAGGGGTCTGGTATGGATTGGGGGGGGGGCGACTCCCAAGCTGTTTTTTTTTTTTCTCAATTTTATTGCCGGTAATTCTTTGGTTTACATTCAGCTGTCGGCAGGGAAGTCATCGGTTGTTAGGGACATGGCGGCTGGCTTGCTGGCCCGCTCCTTAACAGCCAGCTATTGTTACACCGGTGGACGACTGAACAGCTACTTTGGAAATTCATAGTTCACTTATGTAAACCCAGCCTCAGTGTAACAAAATAGTTACAGTGTATATAATAATGATAATTGAAGAGAGCTGTTACATACAGTGATCACTGAAGAAAAAAAGAGCTGGCTCTTCTACACAGGCAGATAAAACAGCATAATGTCGGGGAGAGAAAGTGTAGGACATATTAGGTCCTATAGGCTTGGTCCACAAGGGTTTAAAATAACTTTGTTTTCTGTAGACAAGGGGAAAATTTCATAAAGAGACCCTGTCACCAGACCATTCATTTAACAAAAATCTTCCTATAAAATTATACCTGCATCAATGTATTTTTTGTTGTTATTCCCCTGTAAAAACCTCTCTTTTGTTGACATCCAAAAGTATTTGAGGCTGGCTACAGGACACCTCCATCGTGGATGTGATGTTAGCAGCCCCAGCAGACTCAGAGTTGCCTCTCAAGTGATTCTCTGTAGTATTCCTTCTGCCAACAGCTACATAAAAATGTGTCCAAGGAGTTGGAGAGGTGGAGCTGGGCCAGCACAGGCATTAATTTGATACTCCCAGAAGAGAAGAGGACTAAGACATGCAAAGAGGGAGGGGACTGTAATAGGCAACTGAAGTAATCACATTTTCTAGCATGTTCGAAGGCACATTGCAAGTGAATAAAATTGATATATGAAATAGACACTGCAAGCAAGCATTTGAAGTATTTAACTTTTCTGAGCTTTTATCTCCTTTTTTATTCTTTTTAAATCATGACAAGCGTTGTGTCAGGTAAATATAAATATGCATGCTGATATTTACATAGGAAACAATAGAAGAATGTAAACCCCCATGCTGCTCTTTTATTGCTATATCAGCTTGGCATTGGGTAGTGAGGAAATGCTCTAAACTTGTCAAAAAGCACAGTGAAAAGGAAGTGAAATCGGACCACCAATGTGAATCTTTCAGATTTACAGCCTAGAATAATCGCAGCAATGAAAGAATAAAACTAAAGTAGCAAAAATGGCATACAATTTAAAGCACCAAGCAGCATCGGGCAGATGCATAACAATATGGCGTGTGTATTAAAAAAACCCTTCAAAAAGTTTCCACGCTTTTTTTATATTTAATAGAGTTTTAAAAAAAAAGGTGCGGAAACGTTTTAGTTTAGTGTTCCTATTATCTCGTGCTATTCTGTGATTGAGTAATACATTTTAATGTGATACTACAGCAAAATTCTGGTTAGTCTTTCTGTCTTTAATTTATCTAAAGACAAATTATTGTAATATAATTAAGTAAGTAAATCCATCTAGAAATAAATGATATGTATTTCAGTCTTATGAGTAAACTGGTGTTTGGACAAAGACATTAGGCCAATTGCAATTTTGTGCAACAGTATAACAGTAGGCACAAATTGAAGGGTTTTATGTTTTTGTTGTTTTTTAATTGCAACTTTGAGAAAACACAGACCTAGTATTTCAATTATCTGAGGACATCTGTCAGATTCTTGGACAACAAAACTCATATGAACTCATGGTCTGCAAAACACCGTTCATACATCACATTGGTCAGCGCAATATTCTTGTAAATACATGGCATGGATTTTATTTGCTACATTACACTGACAGTTTTGTATCTGGCAATTGTTAAATGTCATTTATCTTTCAGATGTTGAGTTAATTGCAAAGAAGTTTGGCAAAAATAACTATTGGTTTGTCAAATCTATAGAAATCAACCTTACTTTCCCTTGTTTTTCTTTTGTATAAATGCTAACTGTTTACAACTTCGCCTTTTTGCATAAAGTTTAGGAATATTTGCAGCAGTTCTGTTCTAGTAATATAAGCAAAGTGTTGTAGTTTTCCTGTTGTTGAGAGTATGGAAAAGTTATTTGTTGGCATGTGATTAAGGGGTGTATTTATAAAAATGTTGTATAGCAATTTTCCCAGTGCATGTACATTCTTTCTGTGTATATGGGACCAAAAAATGGTACTAGGCTATTTCCCGTGCTGGACAAATGTATTTCATTGATTTAAAACAAAAAGCACATTTTTTCCACTAGATGGTGCTAAGTATCATAGGAAATTCCTATGACACGCATGTAAATACCTCTGACTGACTTGTTGTCCTAGTACTGGATGTAAAGATAACCCTTATAACTGCTAGTAACTGCTAGTGTCCTATAACTGGCAATGAAGGTAACTCTTATGACTGCTAGTAACTTGGTGTGCTGGAACTGGCTGTGAAGATAACTCTTATGACTGCTAGTAACCAGGGTGGATTTGATTTAAATCAAGTCGATTAAAATCCCGATTTAAATCACTAGTAAAAAGGCTTGATTTAAATCAACTCGATTTAAATCATAATTTTTAAAGAGCAACTGTCATCTCTGACCTGCTGTTGACTCACCAACAGTCCCATTCACTTTAATGGGAGGGCTGGTGATGTGGCAGGGACACAACAAGGTGAGGGACGTGGTGGCAGCAGGTGAGTAAATGCCCGCTAACAAGTGCTGCCATGATCTGAAATGACAGGTGCTCCTTAAAAGTAAGGACTCATTCTTGCTGGTAGTTAGAATATTTAAAGGGGTTGTAAACCCTCAAGGTTTTTCACCTTAATGCATTCTATGCATTAAGGTGAAAAACCTTTTGTGGTGCAGCTGCCTCCCAGAGCCCCCCTTTTTACTTGAACGGGATCGTTCAAGTGACGGGGACGAGCACAGCAGCTCCAGCCGCTGTCTCAGGTCCTCATTGGCTCCCGCTACTGTCAATCAAATCCAGTGACATGGGGGGCAGGGCGTCTATTGACACAGACAGCAGAACTCGGAAGCATGCCCACATGAGTGCCCCCATGGAATGTGGCTCTCCGCGGGGGGCACTCGGGAAGAGGAGGAGCCAGGAGCGCCACAGAGGGATCCCAGAAGAGGAGGATCGGGGCCGCTCTGTGCAAACCTCTTGCACAGAGGAGGTAAGTATGACACGTTTGTTATTTAAAAAAAAAAAAAAAGACCCTTTACAGCCCCTTTTAATATTTGCAAACAAAATGAAGGTTTCCTATTTAGAATAATAAGCTGTCAGGTTAGTAAAACAGATATCAGATTTTAGGTTAATCACGCATAGTTGGAGAACTACTCAAATTCTTTTATTTAATTAAAAAAAATAACATTGCCAGTGCATGTTATCTCAGCTTGGATTCATTGAATGAGTTTACCAAAAAATTAAATATTGCAGAATACACAGCCTCATGCTATATAACTAAGCTCCATTTCATGCTGAACAAACTAAATTATTACTGTATCTTAAATAGAAAACTATCTTTAGATATATTTTTAGTCCACAAGTATTTTATTAAAATACATGTAATAGAAATCAAAAACATCTCGATTTAAATTTAAAAAATCTGATTTAAAACCAAAATAATTAGATTTTTTTTTTAAATCATCGATTTTTATCCACCCTGCTAGTAACTAAGTGTGCTAGAACTGGCTGTGAGGATAACTCTTATGACTGCTAGTAACTTGGTGTGCTGTGGCTGGCTGTGAAGATAACTTTTATGACTGCTAGTAACTTGGTGTCAAAGAACTGGCTATGAAGATAACTCTTATGACTGCTAGTAACTTGGTGTGCTAGAACTGGCAATGAAGATATTCCTTATGACTGCTAGTAACTCGGTGTGCTAGAACTGGCAATGAAGATAACTCTTATGGCTGCTAGTAACTTGGTGTCAAAGAACTGGCTATGAAGATAACTCTTATGACTGCTAGTAACTTGGTGTGCTAGAACTGGCAATGAAGATAACTCTTATGGCTGCTAGTAACTTGGTGTTCTAGAACTGGCAGTGAAGATAACTCTAATGACTGCTAGTAACTTTGTGTGCTAGAACTCGCAGTGAAGATAACCCTAATGACTGCTAGTAATTTGGTGTGCTAGAACTGGCAGTGAAGATAACCCTTATGACTGCTAGTAACTTGGTGTGATAGAACTGGCAGTGAAGATAACCCCAATGACTGCTAGTAACTTGGTATCCTAGAACGGCTGTAAAGATAACTGTCATGACTGCTAGTAACTGTGTGCTAAAACTGTCAGTGAAGATAACCCCTATGACTGCTAGTAAATTGGTGTGATATAACTGGCTTTGAAGATGGCAGCATATGTCCCAAGTTCCAAGGTTAGTCTATCTGAAAACATACTGATAATGTTCTTAACGAAAGAAAAGACAGTTTGTTGGTCCTGTCAGGTGAAACAACTACTGGTGGACACACGTGCATTGATTTTAGTATGCAGTCTTTGTGTGGCTCCATCATAATGATCAAATCAATAAACAGCTGAATGCCAAATCTAACCTTGCAACCAAGCAAGACTTGATATAGATTAGATTCAATCAAACCGAGTCTAGAAGCCAGGGTGGAATATGCAAATGTATGTGTGGCCACCATTAGGGATATTTTATGTACAACTGAAGTATTGGTGGGGCACGCCATTTTTTCCAATGGTGAGTTATCCCTTCCTTGCCTCCCTCTTTATTGTACAATGTGTGAACTGAACCAAGCTCCAGCCTTGATATTTCTGTGTGCCATCTGGCTGGGTTACATTTATATACTATGCACAGCATTGTAGTTTTACATTTATCTGGACAATCCTATGCTATATATTTCCCAGATTGTTAAAAAAAATATTACCAACAATGGTTTCCACCACTGCATTATCATGAAAGCAAGAAGGTTGTACAGTGCAGAATAGATAGATAGACGTTTCAGTCAGGCCCAGGTACAGTTGTGCTCCAAAAAGGACAGCACTGAGGTAAGTGTACAGGTATTATACTTAACTATTTCTGTTATTTTTCATAGAGAATTCATGGTTCTTTAAGGATAGTATGGAGAAATATTCAAAAAATTGTGATACCTTTGTTCATCCAGGACCATTGGTTTAAAGCTAAGATAAGTCAGCTTGTTTGCACAGTATACTCTGTGTAGCTCAATTATCTCAGTAAATTGGTAAGGTGTAATAGGAAGAATGCACATAGATCTGCTCTATGAAATTGCATTACTTTATTTCCAAGGTGCCCAAGGAGAAGTTATTCATGAGTGTCTTGAGACCTGTAAATGGAATATGCAGGCTCTACTCAGCAGCCATGAAGACTTGATTGTTCTTATATTTCAAACATCAAGTCTTTGCAGCATCTGCATCACTTCATTACAGCTATATGTTTACATTGCTGTAAACCGTCATTAAAACAAAGGGGATCACAACACAAGGCGCACACTATCACCAGCTGTAGTTCAAGAACCTCTCGAGTTGCACGATGCAATGCATAATAAAGCAACACCATATTTCTGGTGCCTCAGCCAAGTAGTGCAACTGGGGACACCTAGACCACAGCTTGTGTACATTACCAGATTTTATGGATTATTTATGAATAGACAATGTAAACACTTTTTCTTAACTGCCCCGCTTCTAAATAATTATGCTGAATTTGCATAATGTAGAAATTAAAAATGGAAAACTTAGCAAACAGTTTGGCGTATTCTGCAACAAGATGTTTTTGAAAGAGGTATCTTTTCCAGAAATGTCAATGTGATACATATTTTCTAATTAGTAGGAACTAACAATTTATGACATTGTTTATAACAGTTCACAGCCATCATATGCAAGATTTGTGTGTCCTGTGTTTTATAAATTGGAGCTCCAAGACAAAGGTTGAGTGGGAGGGGTTGGAACACATATTCTATTAGGTTTTTCTTTCTGTTGGTGTATATGTTGGGGTGATTGCCACTCTACTTGGCAGAGGTTCTAACCCTTCCCAATTCCATGCAATACTAAAAACAAAACCAGGTCACTAGAGAGAACAAACAATCTCAACATAGGCCTTGTAGAAGGAACGATCTCAAAACAGACCATATAGAAGGAGCTATCCTGCCATAAGCCATATAGAAGGAGCTATCTTGCCATAAACCATATAGACAGAACGATCTCACCACAGACTATAGAAGTACCTATCTCACCATAGACCATATAGAAGGAAATGTCCCACCACAGACCATATAGAAGAAATCGTCTCACCACAGACCATAGAGAAGAAATTGTCTCACCACAGATCATATAGAAGGAACTGTCTCACCGCAGACCATATAGAAGGAACTCTATCACCACAGACCATATAGAAGGAACTCTCTGACCACCGACCATATAGAAGGAACTCTCTCACCGCCGACCATATAGAAGGAACTCTCTCACCGCAGACCATATAGAAGGAACTGTCTCACCACAGACCATATAGAAGGAACTGTCTCACCACAGACCATATAGAAGGAACTGTCTCACCACAGACCATATAGAAGGAACTCTCTCACTGCAGACCATATAGAAGGAACTGTCTCACCGCAGACCATATAGAAGGAACTGTCTCACCACAGACCATATAGAAGGAACTGCCTCACCACAGACCATATAGAAGAATCTGTCTCATCACAGACCATATAGAAGGAACTATCTCACCATAAACTATATGGAAGGAACTATCTCACCATAAACCATAAAATAGAAATGATCAAATATATACTGTATTTTATAATTTATTGTTTCAGTCCTAATGTGTAACATTTTTTAAATGTAGCGGTGACATCATCACTGTGTTGTACATATCCTGTGTAGTGATTAGAGGTGTGGGAAGGACTAAGCAGGCTCCACCCATTATCGGCCGCCTGCAGAAAACTACAGGGGGGATGGAAACAAGACCAGGCATCCTGCACAAGGAGAGAGGACAGCAGTGATCGGTCTTTATTACATGAAGCTCCGGCACAGAGGCATAGTTTACACTAGATTACTGCAAGATCTGGAGGAAATACACAATATTTGCTTAGTCTGGAGTTCAGCTTTAACCTCCCTGGCGGTATTCCCGAGTGTGGCTCGGGGTTAAAATTCAGGACCATTAGCGGTAACCCCGAGCCACACTCGGGATTACATCTCAGGATCCTGGTGTGGCTTTACTTACCTTGTCCCCGGGATCCTGCGATGTCCCCCGCCGTGTCCGTGGGCTCTGTCTCCTCCGAAGCCTCTCCGTGCCAGGCTCCGTTCCCTGCGAGCGGCGCGACGCACGGGGGCGGAGCCTGGCGGCAAATTCAAAGAAATTTTAAAAACATAACACATACAGTACTGTAATCTTACAGATTACAGTACTGTATGAAATTATTTCACATCCCTTTTGTCCCCAGTGCTTTGTTCTATGCCCTGCATGCAGTTTTATATGATATCATACCGCCAGGGAGGTTAAGAAAGTCAAAACATATGTAAAAACATATGCAGGAATCTTGTGGGCCTCTGGTGGTATTACCACATCTAGTAATTGTCAAAGGTGTAGGTTATCAATAAAAAGTAGAACAGACTTAAAGTTTAACTAAAAGCAAAACTTTTTTTAGATTTGGGTAGACTGGTGAGATGTTAGAGCCCTTGCCAGATTTTTATTGCATCTGTGCCCCTGCTATGGCGATTCATTCTCTTTAATTGCTTTGCTCACCAGTGTCACGGGAAATAAAAATGAGGCTAAATCCAACATTTTTCAGTTGCCCCCATAACAGAAATAGAGGGTGAATCTTCCAAGGGGACACCTGTTCTCATGACAACTAAGAGGGGAGTTCCCTCGCATTGGAAAGCTATCTTCTCACTTCCATGTCTACAGGTCAGTGAGTGAATGAAAATATCCCTTATGAGACACGGATGACAAAAAATAAAATAAAAAATGCAACCAATTCTCTTTAATGCTAGCCATGTAAAATTGTTGGATAGGAAACTGTTTGTTTTTCTATTAAATAATTGCAGTTCATCTAGGTGGCAGTTCATTTTGACTTTTTATGTACTAAGCTGTTTTCTCAGAGTAAGACATATATTTTTTCATTTGATATACAGTAAGACACAAACAGCATTGACAAATAATGTAATGCAGTTGCTTACCATAAGTTCAATAAATCCTGTGCGATTGACTTGACCTTCCTCAGATCTTAGCTATGCATTATGCAATTTGTTCTTCCAATATTTGTTGATTTAAAGTGCTTGTTCTTAGCTTTATGCTGACATCAATAGCCATGATAATCATATTTATATTGTATAGATGATATGCAGATTTTTTTTTTTGGTAGGAGTATCTGCATTGCTTAAAAACCCTTTCTTGTGATTTATGGTTTTTGTAAATAACTCTGCAATGATTGCAACGTTTCTTTGTAAATTTAGTAAAATGTAACTAGTTATGCCAACAGGAAAACAAAATCAGGAGTTGCACTAATTGAACAATTAGGTGTGCTCACAAACTATTAATCCTATACAGCCTAAAGCACACAAAAGATTTTTATTTACTCTGTAGGTTGAAATTAACCTTCTGTTGACAAGTATATAATTTGCAACACATTAAAATCAATGAGGCTCATTTAACAAAAAGATAGCATATTCCCTTTCAAAATGAGTTTTGACTTTGCAAAGTGCATTTTCTCTTATCCCGGTAGATGAGTAAAACAAAGTAAAAATACATTTTGCAAAAAAATAAATGATGTTCATGGAAAATAAAAAAGTAAATCTTTGCTTGCACATGATTGGATGTTTGAAGTCAGCACAGCTTCACTTAATTCACTAAGCTAAGCGATAATTTCCTTTGCAGAGAAAATGTACTTATCGTAGATGAAGTTGTGCTGATCCAATTATGTGCAAGCAGAAATCCGTTTTTTTTTTTTCTTTTACTTTTCCTTGTATATGAATGGGTACTCTTTGGAAAGTGATTTTTTTTTTTTTCACATCATTTACGAAGATAAAGGGAAATTTACTGTGCAAACTTAAAATTCAAATGTGAACTGATGTACTCTTATCATGAAACACAACCCTGATGTGTTACGCATTAGGTGATTGCCGTCTGGAGGTAAATCTCAAGCTTTAGAACTGTTAAAAAATATATATCCTGTGTAGTTTACAATATCAATTATTAGCTAACAATTGCAATTAACTGCATTTAAATTTTCCAAAGTAGATTTGAGAGATGATTAGAGCACCAACATATTTTCCCATTAGCCCCACTTTGATGATCCACCACTGTGAAGTTCCTCTTTTCATCTCCTCTAGCAGTTTTTCCAAATCTCAAAGTTAAAGGAGTTGGAATCAATACATTTAGGAAATGGAGAGGAGCCTTTTTCACATTGGAACTTTGTGGGTAAATTCAATTTTACACACCAACAAGTTTAAAGTAGATTTCCACCCAAAAGTGGAAGTTCCACTCTAAGCACTCCTCAACCCCTACTATGCCACATTTGGCATGCCATTTTTTTTGGGGGGGGGAGGAACCTAGGTTTTGACAGGACCGCCTAGGCGACACGAGCGTAAGTTCTCCCCTCCCTCCATGCAATCTTCTGGGACATGTCACAGGTCCCAGAAGATTGCCCGGCCAATGAGAAGGGGGAGTGTGACTCACGCATGTGCCATGCGTACCCGGCTCTGAAGCCACAAGCTTTAACAGCCGGGTGCTATGAGTAAGCACTAACGTTAATGCGAAACGTCAGCTCTTTTTTGTCTGCTGTTACCTTTGATTTTGATGTGAATCTTTCCAAATAAACAAGGCTAATTTTAAGAGTGCGGCTGTCCAGAATCTATTCCTGTTCATAGCCGGGTGCCCACACTTGTAATGCCGGCACCGGGGAGAGGCGAGGGAGAGTACCAAGGGTTCGGGCGGCCACATCGCTTGATCCTGGGACAGGAGAGTGTGTGTGTGTTTATTAAAAGTCCGCAGCTACACTTTTTGTAGCTGCTGACTTTTAGGGCTAGTTGCCACTGCTGCGATGTCAGACATTGCATGTGATTCGCACCACACTGCTGTGTAAATCACAAGTGATGTCTGTGAGATGCAAATTCAGCCATACAGATTGTATGGCTAAATTCATATCCCATTCGGACCAAACTCGTGCAGGACCCTTTTTTGGTCTGCACCAGAATTCCTGTCCGAATTGACAGTTCGCACTGCGATATGCAAACCGATCTGGGAGTGTCATTAACTTTGTATTGACACTCCCAGCGGTTCGCATAGGGCATTGTGAACTGCCTGCGGGAGACATGCGATGCGGGAACCTGTACTGGATTCACAGGGTTCCCGCATCGCTGCAGTGTGAACCAAGCCTCAATAAACACAAAAACTACCGGAACTGTCTTTGTCATGATAAATTATGCAGGTTGCCATTGCTGGCTGTCTGTTAAAATCGCTGGTTTCCTGGATTTGTCTGTCGCCAATACTTTTAAGACCCGGAGCAAGCATGCTGCAAAGAGTCAATATTCCCTTTCCCTTTCTCTATATTTGTTCTAGGTCACTCAACAAACAATGAAGCCAAAGCATCAGCGTGACAGCCAGGGAATTAACATTCTGAAAGGAAAGCAATGGTTTGAAAGTTTGATTGAGAGCTAACATAAGAACACGAGTGATTCTCCACAGGGCATACCTTGAATGTAAGACCCCTTTCACACTGAATGTAATGTTTCATATTCCCATCGCACACGTTTCCTGTTATAAGCTCTAAAGGTTTGGGTGCTGCAGCAACAACCAGCTGGATACTGGTTCAAGTCACAATGTAGATACTTGCCAGCACACCAAGGATCAGCACAAGGTGGCGTCCAAATGGTTTAGTTTATTGCATGATCACAATACAAAAAGGTGCGCCGGGGGTCGCGTAACTAGTTACGCGACCCCTGGCGCACCTTTCACACTGAATCGCTTTACAGGTGCTACAGCGCTAAAAATAGCGCCTGTAAAGAGCCTGTCCTGTCTCTCCAGTGTGAAAACCCGAGGGCTAAAGTAAAAAAAGTCCTGCAAGCCGCATCTTTGCAGCGCTGTAGGAGCAGTGTATACATTGCTCCTAAAGCGCCCCTGCCCATTGAAAACAATGGGGCAACGCCACCAAACCGCCGGCAAACCATTGCTGCAGCGGCGCTTTGGGGGCGGTTTTAACCCTTTTTCTTCCGTTAGCGGGGGGTAAAAACCGCCCCGCTAGCGGCTGAATCAGCGCCGCTAAAACTACGGTAAAGTGACGCTAAAAATAGCACCGCTTAGAAAAACACACACTGGGCGGGTTGTTGCTCTTCTATGACCGGAAGATCATTGCCATGCAATGGAAGAAACCCACCCCTCCTTCATTGACACAATGGAAAAGTCTGGTTAATAATAACCTTCCTCTGTATAAAGACACCTACTTTAATAGAGGATGCCCGATGAAATACGATAGAGTCTGGCGTACATGGTTGGATGATTTGGAAACAGCCTGATTGAGTCTCTAAAATAACATGATAGGGGTTGATAATAATAAAAGTATTGAGTTCCTTGGTTGTATCTGGGGGAGAGGACATGATGTCTCTTGAGACCTTTGAATGGATGCAGAAAGAAGCATACCATGAGCTTGGCTTGTTATAGGATAAATAATGCACATAGTATTACGCCATGTGATGTTTATATCACCTTGTATATGCACCACAGTTTTTGAGTTGTGTATGTTTTGTTTGTCTTGAAAATGCAATAAAAAACAATAAAAAAAAAAAAAAATAGCACCGCTTTACTGCCGACGCCCGCCCGCCCGCCCCAGGGCTCTTAGATAAAGCGTTGTCGTTTTAGCAGCACTATTCGGCCACTAGCGGTTTTAACCTCCGCTAGCAGCCGAAAAAGGGTTAAAACTGCCCGCAAAGCGCCGCTGCCCCATTGTTTTCAATGGGCAGGGGCGCTTTAGGAGTGGTGTATACCCTGCTCCTACAGCGCTGCAAAGATGCAGACTTTTTTTACCGTCCTGCAAGCGCACCGCTCCAATGTGAAAGCACTCTGGCTTTCACACTGGAGAGACAGGAGAGGCTCTTTACAGGCGCTATGCTGGTGCTATTTTTAGCGCTGTAGCACCTGTTAAGCGCCTCAGTGTGAAAGGGCTCTAACTGTTTTTGTAAACTATGAAATTGATGGGTTTAATGCCACAAAAAAAAAGTCTTCTTAGGATCCTCTGAAAACCTCTTTTAATCTGGACCTGACTGACAATTATGCTTTTCTTTTGCCCAAGATGTCCTTAATTCCATAGGTTCACATGCATTTTCCAGTTAATTACCTTTTCGGGTGAACCATTAATTCAGTAAGGGCTCATTCACATAGATGCAGGGATCCATGTACCCATGCAGAGGGCCATGTTTAACCACCAGCAGGTGTGGACCCTCTGGGCTGCGAGGCAGTCTACAAGGCTTGTATACATATTGGTCCACCCGGAGGCATGGAGTCCCTCTCATTAGATCCGGTGCATGGGAAAAAAAACATCATGGAAAGGGCATATTGTGATACCGTTTATTAAAGGAAACTTGTAAAAAACAAAAATGCCACTCACATGGTTTAGTGCCATGCTCCGGGCACTGGGAATGATCTGCCAACTGGTAAATCTGTTGTGCTGTGATCGCCGCTGCTCCGCGCGTCCCTGGAGCCAGCGTGCATTCCACTCGGCGGAAGTTATGTTGAGCGTAACCACTAAGCCTGATTAAGACCGTTTCACACTGGGGCGCTTTGCAGGCATTTTAGCACCAAAAATAGCGCCTGAAAAGTGCCTCTCAAGCCACCCCAGTGTGAAAGCCGAGTGCTTTCACACTGGGGCAGTGCGCTTGCAGGACGGGAAAAAAAGTAGCATCTTTGAGGTGGTGGAGGAGCGGTGTATACACCGCTCCTCCACCACCGCTGCCCATTGAAATTAATGGGCAGCGCTGCTGAAGCACCTGCAAAGCGCTTTGGCAGCACCACAAGACGGACACTATTAACCCTTCGGCCACTAGCAGGGGTTAAAAGCGCCGTTATAACAGTGGTAACGCCCTCACCACCCCAGTGTGAAAGGGGTCTAAGTGTCCTTATTATCAGTGCAGTCCTAACAGTGCCCATCACTGCTGCCAATCAGTGCTGCCAATCAGTGCCGCCTATCAGTTCCCATCAGTGTAGCCTCATCAGCACACATATGTGAAGGAGAAAAATGACCCATTTGCAAAATTTTAAAACAAACTATGAAAAATGTTTTTTATTTTTCAAAATTTTCAGTCTTTTTCATTTGTTTAGCAAAAAGTAAAAAACCCAGTGGTGATTTAAATACCACTGAAAGAAAGCTCTATTTGTGTGAAAAAACATGCTAAAAATGTCATATGGGTACAGTGTTGCAAGACCGCGCAATTGTCATTTAAAGTGTGACAGCACTGAAAGCTGAAAATTGGCCTGGGCAGAAAGGGGGCAAAAGTGGCCAGTAGGCAAGTAGTTAATGCTGGGAACTTAGCTTGCTCTCCTCCAATGGTCAGACTTCTGCTGACACGCCCTCCCACTCACACAGCCATTCACTGGGAAGCTCAGTGTGCTGCTGTTTCTCCTCCCCCAGCTCTTATGCAGCTGAGAACAATAAGAAGGGAAAAAAATAATTTATATATATATTTTTTTTTATATCTTTTCACAAATGTTTTGCCTTCCATTGCTATTTTAAACTGAAAGGGCTGTTTCACAAGGTGAGGGTTTACATATCACTTTAAGAATACACACTTACATATATAGACTTTTCTATTTTCAACCAGAGTTTAGTGTGACTTTAACTGCAATAGAAAAAAATCCTTTATCAGTTGAAATGGCTCTCATTCACAGTATGTGGATGTAGCTGGTTACTGGGGGTTCAGCTTTACAGCTCTGATACCAATTCTATTGATCATAATAATCCATGGATTCTTCTGGGACTATATACAATAGTGTTCTGTATGTGATTAGTCTGGCAGGTCTAAACGATTCAAACATATCGTCTTCCACTAAATATAAATAAATGGATTGAATTTTGTAGGTCGCTTGCATTGCACTTTCTTGCCATATCACTAGTCCGGAGGGTAAATGAGGTAGATATCTACAGGTGTGAAATCGCAGGCTGTGCTCATGTTGTTGTACATTAGTAAGGACACCTGGAAGATGCTTAAGTATTGAATGTTCAAGCTGCTCCGTTAAGCTGCACTGCCTGCATGGATAGCTGCCATGTTACCATGGATATGACTTTCACACAAGAAGGACACTAAGTCAAGCACTGGATTTGTTGTGGAGCCGAAAAAGAGGTGTATTAGGAAACCCAATACTTTGTCTTGGTCTGGTGATTCCAGAACTCCAGAGGAGACTAAAGGTAGGATACTGTACTGTTAAATTAGGCTAATCGAATAAATCGCTGAAATAGGCACTACTTTATGGGTTGATTTCAGTTCTTGACAGACTGTTAAATTCCATCATCATCAGATGTCCGGATTTACAGAAATATTTCTGTTCTCCTAATGAGCGCTAAGCAGCACACCTGCGAGGAAGTACATCTCTGGATGATTTGGCTCAGACCCTGTTTAAAAATACCAAATCATATTCTAACAAGATAAATGACTGCCGAATGGGGATAAAACAATGTTAGTCTCCCTGTCTGTTTTATACATTATTGTAAGCATCTGGAATGTAGTGCACGAAGGGATATTTTAGTCTTTACTTTTCATTTAACACTTTCAGAACCCATTTACGAGGTTGGAAAAAGAACTGCTTTTCCTTTTTGACAGTGGTCATCCATTTTTCCTTCTTTCTTCCTTTCTGTAAGTTTGACATGGAAAGTGACAAAGTGAATTGTAAAAAAGAAAGTAGACAAATTGTAAAGAAGAAAGGTTAAAACTTGCCAAAATGAAACAAATAAATGAAAAGAACATATCTTAAAGAAAAGGTCATTCTCTGACTTCTTTCCATTGAAAATGATAGGTTGTGCCAGGCTTACAGGGCTGTAAATAAGCAGCACAATATTTTGCCACAAAAAAAACTTGTACAAAATGGATTTTTTCTACTTTTTTTCCCCTTTGTCAAAAGATAGAAAAAAGAGTTGAGAAATGTGGTCAGTTTTGTAAAATGAGGAAAACTATCTGAGTTGATGTTACTCCAAAAAAAATTGGAATGCTAAATTTTGGCCTTTTTTTTATAAATAAGTTTTTTTTTCGGAAAGGCTGCAAATATTATGGATGGTGTTGTGTTGTAGATTTATATACAACACACAGCCTTTTGAGTCTTGGGTGACAGCGTCTACAAGTATGGCTCTGAGATGCCTGTTGAAATAATCAGGCCTAGGATTTGTATAATTAGGTAATAGTAGTGCATCTCAGACAGGCCCAATACTTAGTTACATAGTGAGGTTGAAAAAGACACAAGTCCATCAAGTCCAACCTATGTGTGTGTTTTTATGTCAATATTACCTTGTATATCCCTGTATGTTGTGTTGGCTCCGCTGAAACCAATGCTTGTGAAAGAGAATTCCACATCCTTACCGCTCTTACAGTAAAGAAAACTCTACGCAGTTTAAGGTTAAACTGCTTCTCTTCTAATTTTAGTGAATGGCCACGTGTCTTTTTAAACTCCCTTTTGCGGAAGAGTTTTATCCCTATTGTGGGGTCACCAGTATGGTGTTTGTACATTGAAATCATATCCCCTCTCAGGCATCTCATCTCCAGAGAGAATAAGTTCAGTGCTTGCAGTCTTTCCCTGTAGCTGAGATCCTCCAGACTCTTTATTAGCTTTGTTGCCCTTCTCTGGGCCCTCTACAGTTCCAGCACATCCTTCCTGAGGACTGGTGCCCAGAACTGGATTGCATACTCCAGGTGCGGCCGGACCAGAGTCTTGTAGAGTGGGAGAATTATCATTTTATCTCTGGAGTTAATCCCCTTTTTGATGCATGCTAAAATTCTGTTGGCTTTGCTTGCAGCAGCTTGGCATTGCATGCCATTGCTGAACCCATCATCTACTAGGACCCCCAGGTCATTTTCCATCTTAGATTCCCCCAGAGGTTCACCCCCTAGTGAGTAGATTGCATTCATGTTTTTGCCAACCAAATGCATTAGCTTACATTTTTTTACATTAAACCTCATTTTCCATGTAGTTGCCCACCCATTAATTTGTTCAGATCTTCTTGCAAGGTTTCCACAGCCTGCAGAGAAATGATTGCCCTGCTTAGCTTAGTATCGTTCGCAAATACAGAGATTGAGCTTGTTATCCCATCCTCCAGGTTGTTTATGAATAAATTAAATAGGATTGGTCCCAGGACAGAACCATGTGGGACCCCAATTTCCACACCGGACCAATCTAGTACAGTCTAGTATTATATCAACTTTATACTATATATACTGCCTAGTCTGGCTATGCACTGACACAGGGTAGTTCTGACCTCCCTGGTACTACAAATGTGCCTTCTCTGATCTATTATGACGTCCTTGCTAGCACAGTAGTGCAAGTGTGGCATCCAAGGTCAGAGTATAGTACAGTATATGCTGATTGCTAGGATACCCCTACTATGCTAGATTTTTATTGGTGAAATAAAGATTTTCTTTATTTCACCAATAGGAGAAAATCGCAAAGAAGCCAGATTTTTTGCATTACTCAACAGGCTTCATACCGCTGCATGGTCTGACAAGATTTTCTGTGGAGGATGGTTATTGAGAAGACCTATCCACTGCATATTTGTAAAGCTGAGATTTGGTAGGAGAAATTGAGAAGACTGGACAACCCATATAAGGTGTTTAAATGTAAAAAATACAAAATCCTGTTCTGGCTCATCATATCCGCATAAGACAGCAGCCGCGATTTTCCAAAATAGGCAGTTCATCTGACCAGACAATCACTAGGACCATGAGTAATGACATAACGCTGATGCCATTCCCAATGCGTTTTGTCAGGAAATTACATCATGATGACCTGATTTGTTATCCTGCTTGTAAGCTTGGCAGTTTTTATATATGTTACAAATATGTGAACTGTCATTGTATGCTGCATGTTAACAAAGGGGAGTTTAAATACTACACAATGTTCCACCTCTTTATCCCTTTATTGGTTGCTGGTGACATTAAGCATGGGTGGGTGTGACAGTGGTCCAGAACACCAGTGGAGTCACTTCTGTTTAAAGCGCTTCTGACCCTTTTACATTCAGTGGTTCACATCATCTGGTAGGAGGCTTGTGGCTTTATTGCATGTGGTTGGAGGTGTCACAAAACGGATATATTGCTGAACTTGAAGGTGGAAGCTTCATCATAGTTGAAAATCACCTGTGGACTTGTAGTGTGTTTTGTAGGAGAGAGAAAAATTCTGGTTTACCATTGTTCACTTGGTGTTTTATTCAGGGCTTTATTTGCACAATTGCACTTTATTTATAAATTTATTATTATGATTAGTGAATTGCTTCACAGTGTGACTTTTAATGTTGTTCTTATGTTATGACATATATTGTTATATTGTATATTATTGATTTTTACTGATATAGCGCTACACTGTTGGATTTTATAGTTCTTATATTTAGTATCACAACTAGAGTGTTGGCAGATTTGGTTTATACATTCCCTTTTCTGCTTCTGCACAGATTATTATATATATATATATATATATATATATATATATATATATTTTTTTTTTTTTTTTTTTCTTTTCTTCTTTTTTTTTAATACACATGCCATATTGTTATGCATGTGTGTGTGTGTGTGTGTGTGTGTGTGTGTGTGTATATATATATATATATATATATATATATATATATATAAAATACACCAGATGCTCAAGACCGCAAGAATAAAATAAAAGTGGGTTGGAGCACATGGAGAATAATTTATTGCTCTTACTAAAGAATAATACAATAATACAGCAACTTCAGACATCCCTGCAAAAAATGTTACACAGCATTATTTATATTATTGTTAGAGATGACCCTACTAGACACAGTATTGAATGTCTACAAACATGGTCCTGGTTGTGTCAGTTAGGTATTGATTCTGTCTTTGAGAATTTCTTTTTACTTTTGCTATGCCAATATAGAGCTTATTTATTTTTATTTTTTTAAATTTAATGCTTACTCTCTGTGGGAGCATAGTTATAATTCTCATTCTGTCAATATCGTACTAATTCTGTCCTAGGAATATGGTTCACGGTCTTGCTTTGTCAATATGGTATTGTATCTGTCTATTGAAACATGGTACATATTGATGTGTTCCTGTATGATGCTGAGTTTGAGAAAATGGTCTTGCAAAATGGTCTGATTTTCATATTGTGAGCATGGAACTCGTTTCTGGAACATGGCTTTGATACGTGTTCTGGCAATAATTTTACTAATTCTGTCCTCACTGATATGGCTCTAGTTCATGCCTTGTGGATATGGTACAGATTCTTATACTGTATTGTGTCACATTTGCTTAAATCAAGTTGATCATTGTATTACAGTGATCTTTTCGGCCACAAGTATAAAAGTATATATTGTAATTGGATTTGCTAGGAAAAATGACAGGAGAGTGGGTGGATAGGCCGGTTGGTCTATAATGGACAGGTATATAATGATTGCTTTTTGCCGAGGGGAAAGTTAGAACCCTATTCAGCATTTCACTGTTCCTGTTGCACCATTGTCACTTTGACAGAAAGTAAGAAAGAAATCTAACAGCAAGTGGTCTGAATATCTAAAAACCTAACACAAGGTCTAATCCTTAACCACTGTGCAGAACTTGAAAAGGAGTTTTGGCTGGACATAGATTTTAAAGTGCAGCAAGAAACTCTGGATACCCAAAGATTATACATACAGTCATGGCCAAAAATATTGACACCCCTGTATTTCTGTCAGATAATGCAGCACTTCATCCAGAAAATTGTTGCAATTACAAATGTTTAGGCAATCTCGTGTTTTCCTTTTGTTTGTATTGGTATGACACAAAAAAGTGGAGAAACAAAAAGCCAAATCTGACACATTCCATGCAAGACTCCAAAAAGGGACTGGACAAAAAATGATTGGCACCCTCAATTTTATATTTGATAGCACACCCCTTGGAAAAAAGAACTGAAATCAATCAATTTCAGTATTATTCAATGAGTTTCTTACACCTCTCTACTGGAATTTTGGACCACTCTTCTTTCGCCAACTGCTCCAGGTCTCTCAGAGTGGAAGGGTTCCTTTTCCTAACTGCCGTTTTGAAATCTCTCCACATGTACTCTATGGGGTTTGGATCTGGACTCATTGCTGGCCAGTTCAGTACTCTCCAGCGCATTGTTTTAAACCATTTATGGGTGCTTTTTGACGTGTACTTTGGGTCATTGTCCTGCTGTAAGACCCATGACCTCTGACAGAGACCCAACTTTCTGACACTGGGCCCTACATTGCACCCCAGAATTCTTTAGTAGTCTTTAGATTTCATAATGCCATGCACACGGTCAAGACATTCAGTGCCTTAAGCAACAAAGCAACCCCAAAACATCAGTGAACCTCCACCAGGTTTGACTGTAGGGACTGTATTCTTTTCTTTAAAGGCCTCATTTCCTTTTTATGAAAACAGTAGAATGATGGAATTTACCAAAAAGCTGTAATTTTGTTTAATCTGTTCACAGCACATTCTCCCAAAAGGATTTTGGCTTCTTCAGGTACATTTTGGCAAACTCCAATCTGCCTTTTTTATGTGGGCTGCTCCCTGGGTCTCCTATCACAGTGTCCCTTTTCATTCAGATTGCGACGTATGGTGTGAGCTGACACAGTTGTAGCCTGTACCTGGAGGTCAGATTGAATTTGTCTGGAAGTTGGTTCTTTATCCACAATTCAAACAATCCTTCATTGCAATCTTTGATCAATTTTTCTCTATCGTCCACGTCCAGGGAGATTAGCTACAGTGCCATGGTATGTAAACTTCTTGACAATGTTGCGCACAGTGGAAACAGGAGCATTAGGATCTCTGGAGATTAACTTGTAACCTTGAGATTGTAAATGCTTTTCCACAATTTTTGTTCTCAAATACTCAGACAATTTTTTGCTGCTTTTCTCTTCTCCATGCTCCGTGTGGCACACAGACACACACAACAGAAAGGTTGTCAGTTTTTCACCTTTTTAACTGGTTGACGATGTGATTTCTATATTGTATGCACCTGTTAATTGGTACAGGTTAGTTTAATTGCAAGTTTGTCATGCTCCTGTAAATTGTAATCTTCTTACAATTTTGAGAAGGTCAGAAAGAAGAGTGATCCAAAGAAACTGATTGATGGTTACGGGAAGCGATTGATTTCAGTAATTTTTTCCAAGGGGTTTGCTACCAAATATAAAATTAAGGGTTCTAATAATTTTGTCCAGTCCATTTTTGGAGTTTTGCATGGAATGTGTCAGATTTGGCTTTTTGTTTCTCCACTTTTTTGTGTCATACCAATACAAACAAAAGAAATAAACATGAGAATGCCTAAACATTTGTAATTGCAACATTTTTCCTTGTCAAAAGAAGTTTGAGTATACAATATTATAAAGATACATAAAGTAAGTTTACAAGGATCTATAAAGTAAGCTCATTGTTTTACAGTAGGGATTATATAGGTAAATATCATGAAATTTCAAATATTAAACATTGGGTTCACGTAAACCTAAATTAAAGATATATATCATTTCCTTAGTTACTTTTGTAGGTATTTAAATGATTTATACCTACTATATATATTGTTTACAGGTAGAGTGTGTATAGGTCAAATAAATTCTGATAATGAGCTTTAATCGTAAGGTGGAGAAAAGGAAAGAGAAAGAAGAAAAAAGGGTAGAAAGGCAGAGGTATGGTCCACAAGGTTGTCCCGCTCGTCAGTTTATTATTCTTTTTAGTTCTCTTTGAAGCCTTAGAATGGGTGTCTCTGTAAGTCATTTAATCTGTTACCATGGCAACAGGACAGAGTCATTGAAATTTGACAGGAATTGTTGTTTTATCCAAGGATGCCAAAGTTTTTCAAATTTTGGAATTTGATTTTGATCGATGGCTACCATCTTAGCATGGGACATTGTATTATTAATTCTGTGAATTGTTTCTGCTAGTACCAACGTAGGAGATTTCCATGCTTTGGCCACTGTTTGTTTTGCAGCCGTTATTAGTTGGATCATAAGTTTGAATTGAGAGAGTGTTAACCATTCCGGTTTTAGATTAAGTAAAGTTATATATGGATCTGGTTGTATTATTTTTTTAAATATTTTAGATGCAATCACGAAGACTTCCTTCCAGAAGGTTTGGATTACTGGGCACGTCCACCATATGTGTAAATGTGTGCCTATTTCTGGGCATCCTCGAAAACAAAGAGCTGAGGTATTAGGTGAATATTTTGCCACTCTAGCGGGTACAAGGTACCAGCGAGTTAGGACTTTATAATTTGTCTCCAGTGCTAAGATGTTGGGTGAGGATGACTTAGATGTGAGCCATATGTTAGACCAGTCCGTGTCTTCTAAAGTTCGTCCCAGGTCCTCCTCCCACCTCTGAACGTAAGAGGGTCTGTTAAGATTTACTACTCCATATAATTGATTATAAAGTGATGAAATTGTACCTTTAGCAAATGGATCTTTTGTACAGATTGATTCAAAAATGGATAATTGGGATAATGGTGTATCCCCCTTTAGGAATGGTGTATAGAAATTTTTGATTTGGAGATATCTAAATATCTCAGAGTTTGGTAGATCATATTTTTCTCTAAGCGATGGGAATGAAAGGAATGATTTAGATGCTATGAAGTCATTTAGTGTCTGAATGCCTGATGTTGTCCAAGCTTTAAAAGAATTTGGGTAGATCCATGCCGGATAAAAGGCCGGATTTCTGATAAAAGAAAGGAGAGGATTGTGTGGAGATTGTAACTGATATTTGGTTTTTAGTTTATCCCAGAGAGATAAGAAGTGTTTAGTTATGGGATTATGAATTTTAAAGCGGTCTTTAGGATCAAGCCATAACAAGTTTGATATTAATAGAGGGTCATTTTCTGAAGCCTCTATAAATACCCATAATGGGATTTCCTGTTTTGCATGGTATTTGGACAGACTGGCCAAATGTGCTGCTCTGTAGTAGTTAGTAACATTAGGGTATCCCAGGCCTCCTTTATTTTTGGGAAGATGTAGTGTGTGTGTAGGTATACGTGGTTTAGAAGAGCCCCATATAAATGAAGTTGCTCTTTTTTGTGCTATTCTCAAAAAATAGGAAGGAATTGGAATAGGGAGGACTCTGAATAGATAAAGTAATTTGGGTAGAATAGTCATTTTGATTGCATTAATCTTCCCTATCCAGGATAAAGGAAGTTGCGACCATTGTTTTATTAGATTTGTGATCTGTCTTAATACAGGAGGATAATTGGTTGAGAATAAGTCAGAATGAGATGCTGTTAAATGAATTCCAAGATATGGGATTGATTTTTCTGCCCATGTGAATGGGAGTGCAGCCCTAGCCGGGATCAATTCCATGTTTGTGAGCGAAATATTAAGCACTAGGCATTTCTTAGGATTAATCATAAGGCCGGATAGGGCTGCAAATCCATCAAGAGCTGGTATTAAGTTAGGACCAGAGACCTGTGGTGATGATAGAAAAAGTAATATATCGTCTGCAAATATACATAATTTGTGTGTAATACCTCCTACTTCAATGCCAGTTATAGTTTGGTTTGTTCTGATGTATTGGGCCATGGGTTCGAGTATAAGGGCAAATAATAAGGGAGATAATGGGCAACCCTGTCGGGTACCTCTTTCGATATTAAAGGCATCAGATTTGTATCCAGCGTATTTTATATAGGCTTTGGGTTTATTATATAATGCTTTGATCCATGTTAAAAAGTGGGGTCCAAAACCCCATTTTTGTAATGAATATTGCATATATTGCCAGGATACTGTGTCAAATGCCCTCTTAATATCGAGAGATAGAAAACATAAAGGGATTTTCCGTTTTTTAGCAATATGTGCCAATAACACTGCCCTGCGTATATCATCGCCTGCCTGTCTATTTGGCATGAAGCCTACTTGATCTCTATGTATTAATTTTCCTATAATGCTATTGAGGCGTTTTGCTATTATTTTTGCTAATAATTTAATATCAAGGTTTAACAGAGAGATAGGCCGATAATTCACATAGGAAGTATCATCAGAAAGGGGTTTTGGGATCATACAAACAATTGCCATTAGTGTTTCTTGCCGAAAAGAATGTCCTTCTAGAAGTTTGTTAAAAGTTTCAGTGAGAATGGGAGAGAGTATTTCTGAGAATGTTTTATAGTATAAAGCCGAGTAGCCGTCTGGGCCTGGTCTTTTGTTAAGTTTTAGGTCTTTTATGGCGTTAGCAACTTCATCTATAGTTATAGGCTCATCCAAACTGCTTTTTTGATTCTGAGACAACTCAGGTAAGGTTATTTTTGAGAAGAAGGATTCAGCCTCTGTAGGATTAAATTCATTGTTTGTCTTGTATAAAGTTGCGAGATGTGAGTGAAATTTATGGACTATTTTAACTGGATTACAAGTATAAACATTTTTTGATAATTTCAAACGTATTGGTTTGAAAGATTTGTTAGTTGAATTTAATGCCCGAGCCAAATATGTACCTGGTTTGTTTGTATTCATGTAGAAATTGTGTTTGGAGCGTTTGAGGGATTTATCAACAGACTCAGTGAGAAATAGATCGTATTCCAATCTAGATTTTTCCAGATGAGATTTTGTACTCTGAGATGGATTATCTTGGAATGATATGTAGGCTGCATTAAAATTGAGTTCTAGTTTTTTTGCTAGATTTTTGCGTTCCCGTTTAAATAGTGCCATTTGTCTTTGTATTGTACCACGCAAGACAGGCTTATGAGCTTCCCACAGTGTTATTGGGGAAATGTCTGTTGTATTATTAATTGATATGTATTCCTTTAAAGCTTGTTCAATGGCCATCTGATGTAGTGGGTGTTTGAGCATTATGTCCGGTAAGTACCACGTTGGGTCATGCGCTTTTGGTATGGCTGAGGCTATAGTAGCGTTTACTGCATTATGGTCAGACCACGGAATCGGAATTATATCTGATGCAATAATTTCTGGTATCATTCCTATTGTTAGAAAAATATGATCTATTCTGGTGAAGGTTTGATGAGGGTGCGAGAAATAAGTGAATTTCTTTTTCATTGGGTTACTTTCTCTCCACGAATCTACCAGATTGTATTTGGAAAGAAGTTGAGAAAAAGGTAATCTAGAGGTTATTTTGGATGGTGTAAAAGGTGATTTATCTAGAAATGGGAGGAGGACCTGGTTCGAATCCCCGCACATTATCACTGTTCCTATTTTGTGTGTATTAATCACTTGTAATATATGTGAGAGGAATGGTGTAGGTTGTTTGTTAGGAGCGTAGTAGGAAATCACCGTGATTGCTGTATCCATTATATAACCCATGAGTATCAGGTATCTACCTTCTGGGTCTTTAATTTCTGATGATAAGGTGAATGGTGTGGATCGGTGAAATGCAATTAGAGTACCCCTTTGTTTGGTACAGGCAGAAGCCGTGTAAATGTGTTGATAAAAAGGAGAAATATATTTTGGAGTAGAATCTTTGGTGAAGTGTGTTTCTTGGAGGCATACTATGTGAGCCTTCTTGTTATGGAAAGTACGGAAGGCTTTGGTCCTTTTTTGAGGGACATTTATTCCCTGAACATTCAGGGAAAGTATATTCAGTGGTGCCATGGCAACAGATCAAATAGTTTTGACTTACTTTTTGTTATGCAGAGCTGACTGCGCAGATCAACCTGTGTGGACTGAAGAGATGAAAAGATAGAAAAGAAACCAGTGAATTCTGGAGTAAAGAGTAAACAAAAAACATATGAGATTAGATGATACATTGTATAAATTATTTTTTGCAAGTAATCACAATTTACCCGTGAAAGAGAATAAATATCTCTCTCAGGGGAATAAGTGCCTTCGTCACACTCCCACATAATATGGTTGGGAGAATGAGGAGGGCTAATGGGGGTACACGGATCTTCCGCTTACAGGAGAGAAGTGCTATGTCAAAAGACATCAAAATGATGATTCATTAATTGGAGTGCAGAATATAGTTTTTGTTGAAATTATTTATTCCAGGGTGGTTGTATATGGTTAGTCTTGCCCTAGGCTAAATAATTCAGTTAGAAAGGTACTGTTAATAACTTTGGTATTGATGAAGATAATTTGAATTATTTTGGGATTTTAACCCTTTTAGAGTAAACAATTACATATTTTATTCATATGTAACTGTTTAGATATGTTAACTCATAAAATTGAGGTTGTATTGCTTCAGATTAGAATAAACAAAAACATAATTCTAGGAACTAGTTAGGTACTAATATATTTGTTTTAAGAAAAGAGAGAAAAAGTTTCCATTACTTCTGGATTATTGAACATATTTGTCCTAAAAAGTAATAAATCTATTGTTATTACCTGATAATATATAACTGAACAAGAATTTCCTTATTTCACTTATATATTCTAAGGCTATATGAATCAGAAGTAATAAGAAATATAACTGGAATGTAACTTGATCCCACACAGTGTGTGACTATCAGAATGCAGTTACATTCAGTTATAAATACAGTTTTTTTATAGAGAACCGTCTCTTAGTATAATAAATGAAGAGATATCAGGAATTAGGATGTCAGTCTATCTTCTTGGTCCATGGATGATGTGGCATAACGGCCTCTTTTGTGAGAATGATGATTCCCATTTTGTTCTGAGATTTTCTGAGTGCTGCCTGAAGGTGAAGATGATGCCATTCTTCTGCGTGTGGGGGTGTTGCTGCTTGTGGGTTCTGTCAGATTTAATTTTAAAAGGGTTTGTTTTAGTTTATCTGCTGATCTGCTTCTATAAATTGTACTTTGGTAGTTAAATCTGACTGAAAAGGAGAAACCCCATTGATACATAATGTTGTGGCATTGTAGTTCCATTAGTTGGGGTTTCATGGATCGTCTTTTAGTAATAGTAAGTTGGGATAGGTCAGCAAAAATTTGATAATTGTGTCCTTGAAAATTAAGTTCCTTTTTTTCTCTTGCAGCAATTAATATTTGTTCTTTCGTTCTGTAATAATGAAATTTTGTGATTATATCACGTGGGGGTCCGTCTTTCTTTTTGGCTGTGAGGGCTCTGTGTACTCTGTCCAGTTCTAAACGTTCAATAGGGATATCTGGCTTTAGTTCTTGTAATAGAGCAGTAATAGTAGATTGCAGGTCTGTCACAGTTTCAGGTATTCCCCTTATGCGCAAGTTTGAACGTCTGGCTCTATTTTCGTAATCTTCAAGCTTAGTTTGAAGTATTAAATTCTCTTCTTTTAATTATTCCAATTCTGTTATATTTTCTTGGGTTGTAATTTCAATTTCATCCATTTTTATTTCTAAGGCTGCGGTGCGGTTTCCCAGCTCTCTTATTTCTTTGGTTAGGCTGTTTGTTATTTGGTCTGAGGTTTGTTTTAAAGCCTTATGAAGCATCTTTTCAAATTGTAATAATATTACTGGGGATGCTGAGGAGGCTTGTGGAGAAGTTTGTGAGAGGATTTGTTCTGTATCTGACTCAAATGGAGAGTCTTGCTGTGACATTTTCTGTCTGTGAGAGCGCCCTGATGCTGTATCTTGTGAGGTGACTGGAGCTGCTTCAGCTGCAGTGAGTGCCTGTGAGCTCTTTGTGAGGTGATTTTTATTTCTGCCACGGTTTCCTCCCAGTACCATATTTCCTGCCCAAACTTTCACAGTTTGTTCCCTGGGGCAAAAAGGTTCAAATGGATACCTTTTGAGCCTGCAGGCTCCGCTTTGTCCTTCTCTTCTCTCCTCAGCGGTGTGGAGCTCTAACAATGCATGTCTGCTCAGCTAGGCTCCGCCTCCTGTCCTCCTCAATTGCAACATTTTTCTGGCCAAAGTGATGCATTATCTGACAGAAATGCAGGGGTGCCATGACTGAATGCACAGTGGCCATGCAAAAATGCATTATTGTTACTGTATATAGCTTTTGATTTTTTTCTAAAATGCCTGTATGAGGGTTGAACTATAAGTCCAGTAGGGTCCACTCCTAAGTGAGATATCAACAAAATCTCCAAGGAAAGACTCTACCTTAGCAATAAATTGTGGAATCCAATGTGAACTTACCGAAGTGAACCTATGGCAGAGAGCAATTAAGGTTTCAAAGAAAAAAATGCCTATGGTATCATTAATGTAAAACAAAAAAAGATCTTGTGAACAAGGATTTTTAGAGTGAAGGCCCCAATTATTTTTTGAGCCTGCCACTTGAGGCAACCAAACTAATGAGGTCTGGATGGCCCTCTTGCTATTGGCCCACTGCCTATATTCCTGGTTTATACTGGAATAGTATCAATCAAGGGAAGGAGGTCATACATCTTACTTAAAAGAAAATAAGATCTGACGTATGTGGATCAAAATAAGGTAATTGGAGCATCTTTTCCATTACTTGTTTGATCGTGAACTCACAAACTAGTTTCAGTTTCTTTAAAAGGATAACTGGTTTGATTAAGATATGCATCGTTTGCTATAATTAAATATTAGAAGATGTTTGAAATTTTTCTTTCTCTGTTTTATCCTGTTTTTCCATGTGATTGTTTTGTGAAATAATCTTAATATTTACAGTAGATAACTTGTTAGAGTGTAATATTTAGTCTTTCTTCCAGCCTCTTACGTCATTTCTGCTTCCTATGTTTTGGAAAAAAATGTACATTATTTAAATCAGAAGAAGCACATTGTTTGACTCTTACCACTGGAAGTTTCCATGTGATAAAAAGAGGTAGGCTACAATGGAATATGAGACTAACTTAGAGATATTTCACACAATTATGACATTTCTTCTTCAAAATCTGTGCTTTTGTTACATGATGTCTATACACAAAAAAGGAATACTAGAAGTGTAGTAGAAAGGGGATGCTAATAACCATGGAAGAAGGCAATTTGTCTATTGTACATTTGCAACCAAATTCTACATGTTTTGTTTGGGAGCATGGTGTTATACAAATAATTCATGTACTGATAACATATTTAAATAAAGTTTACAGAGTATGTAGAATCATATCATACTTTTAGTGTTTGATGTTTCTTACAAATGAATGCCCGTACACAGCAGTAAATAAATAAATCCTTATACCCCCTTTTCCAGCCTGTCGAATCATCATCATTACCAGTTCTATAAGGTATCAATACGACTTCAAAAGCTGTTAGTAGATTTTACTTGATATTTGGATAGTTAGGAAATTTGTAAGTAAGTTCTAAGGATTTGATTATATTTAAAAACGGCAAATACATTCCAAAGCTAGCTATATCTGGTTGGATTTTGTTTGTTAATACAGTATATTTAATTTTTTTACAGGTAGTTATATAGTTGACAATATACGCAATGCTTTACATATACATTCACGTCAGTCCCTGACCTCAAGAACTTTTTAGCCTAAGGCCCCTTTCACACGATCGGACCGTTCAGGTCCGCCTGTCAGTTTTGACGGCGGACCTGAACGGGCGCTCCATGTTAGCCTATGGGGCGACGGATGTCAGCGGAGACATGTCTGCTGACATCCGACCCCGTCTGATCCGCTAAAAGCAGACGGATGGCCCTACGTTCGGATCCGCCCTTGGCGGATCGGATCGGGTGAGATCTGATGAAAACGGAATGCTGTCCGTTTTCATCCGATCCCTCCATAAGCAGCAGCGCCACCTGACAAGCCCCTCTCCCCTGAGTGAGCAGAGAGGGACCTGTCATCCGCCGGCTCAGCGGAGATCAAAGGAGAGATCTCCCGCTGAGCCGGCGGACCGAGGCGGGCTCCATGGAAATGGAGTCCGCCTTATGTGAATGAGGCCTAAGGCCCATTCCCTCACATGCATACATTCACATACTAGGTCCAATTTTAGACAGTCATTTAGGCATGTTTTTGGAGAGTGGGAGGAAACTGGAGCCCCCCCATTCGTACATAAGGAGAACATGCAAACTCCATGCATGTAGTAGTGTAGGCTAAAGTGCTGAGCACTAAGCCACTGTGCCATATAATAGAACATAAGTGTTGCTATACATCAAATAGTGCTGTGACTGTGATTCAATTCATTTTTTTTAAGAAGTGAAGGTTATTTACCTTTCTTTAAAGGCATAAACCTTATTGCCTGCACCTTGTGATGCAAGTGAAAAAACACATGTGCATTGACCATCTGGTTTCATGGTGTTATCTGTTGGCCATATTAGAGGAAATCTTTACATTCCTTTACCAGCAATTTCTATTTGAGGCATGCAGCATGAGACTGCACAGGTAATGCATGACATCTGTCTGTAGTCTATGAACTGGCACCTCCTATGAAGAAACTACCTCTCCCAGAATCCCTGGGTCTCTGTCTAGTGCTGACGTAGTAATTCGATCTGACAGATACAAGCAGGCAGAGCAATGAAGGGCAGGTATGTCTTTCATCACATTAGAACTCCAACATTTGTGATGCAACACAAAGAAATGGCACGGCACTGACTTGACACTGCATGACCCCGAAAAATTAGTTGCATGTCCATTTATCATTTAAAGGTGGGACAAACATACAATACAGGTAATATAACATATATATATATATTTACAGTTAGGTCCATATATATTTGGACACCGGGACAATTGTCATATTTTTGGCTCTGTATGCCACCAGAATAAAATGAAAATGAAACAATCCAAATTAATTTGAAGTGCAGACTTTCAACTTTAATTCAAGGGGTGGAACATAAAGTACAAATTTTAAGAACTGCAACCATTTTTTTTATACACAGTCACACCTCCCCCCTCTTTTTCAGGGGCTCAAATATAATTGGACAAATTAATATAATCATATATAAAATGTTAATTTTTAATATTTTGTTGAGAATCCTTTACTGGCAATGAATGCCTGATGTCTGGAACCCATGGACATTACCAAAGATTGGGTTTCCTCCTTTCTGATGCTTTGCCAGACTCTAACTGCAGCTGTCTTCGGTTGTTCTTTGTGGGTCTTTCTGCCTTTAGTTTCGCCTTTAGCCAAGTGAAATGCATGTTCAATTGGGTTAAGATCAGGTGATTGATTCCGTTATTGCAGAATATTCCACTTCTTTTCCGTCAAAAGCTCCTTCATTGCTTTTGCAGTGTGTTTTGGATCATTGTCCATCTGTACTGTGAAGCTCCATCCAATCAACCATCCAATCAACTTTGCTGCGTTTGGCTGAATCTGGGCTGACAGTATATCTCTAAACACTCCAGAATTCATCCGGCTGCTTCTGTCACATCAACAATAAATACCAATGACCCACTGCCACTGGAAGCCATGCATGCCCAAGTCTTCTCCACACTTTTTTATTCCCTTCATTCTGGTACAGAGTAATCTTAGTTTCATCCATCCAAAGAATACTTTTCCAGAACTGGTCTGGCTTTTTTAGATGTTTTTTGGCAAAGTCGAATCTGACTTTTCAATTCTTCAGGCTTATGAATGGTGAACCCTGTGTATTTGCTCTTGTGAAGTCTTCTCTTGATTGCAGACTTTGACATCGATACGCTCACCTCCTGGAGAGTGTCCTTCACTTGTCTGGATGTTGTGAATGTTTTTTTCTTTACCATAGAGAGGATCCTGCGTTCATCCGCCACTGTTGTCTTCCGTGGATGTCCAGGCCTTTTTATGTTGCTGTGCTCACCTAGTGCGTTCTTCTTTCCTCAGAATGTACCAAACTGTTGATTTGGCCACCAATGTCTCTCTGATGGATTTCATTCCTTTTTGAAGCCTTACAATGGCCTGTTTCACTTGCATGGACACCTTCTTTGAAAGCATAATGTGGGTTCACGGCAATAGATTCTAAATGCAAATACCACACTTATGCCGCGTACACACAATCAGACTTCTCGTCGGAAAAAGATATGACGGCTTTTCCGATGGGATTCTGCTCAAGTTTGCCTTGCATACACACGGTCACGCAAAAGTTCGCTGAACTTACGAACGTCAAGAACGCGGTGACATACAACACTACGACGAGCCGAGAAAATGAAGTTCAATGCTTCCGAGCATGCGTCGAATTGTTTCCAAGCATGCGTAGAAATTTTGCGCGTCGGAATTGCCACAGACGATTGCATTTTCAGATAGGAACTTTTTCCGATCGAAAAATTGAGAACATGCTCTCAATCTTTTGCTGGCTGGAATTCAGCCAGCAAAAGTCAGATGGAGCATACACACGGTCGCATTTTCCGACGAAAAAAATCTCATCTGTCTTTTGTGGGCCGAAATTCAGATCGTGTGTACGTGGCATGAGAATAAACTCCAGACCTTTTACTTGCTTAATTGATGAAGAAGTAATGAAGGAGTAGCCCACACCTGGCCATGAAACAGCTTTTGGTTCAATTGTCCAATTACTTTTGGTACCTTGAAAAAGGGGGGAATGGCTAATCTTAAGAGCTGTAATTCCTAAACCCTTCCTCGGATTTGGTTGTACATACCCTCAAATTAAACCTGAGAGTGTGCACTTTCAGTCTATACCCATTATATAACTATAGCTTGAATATGTTTTGGTAAATACCAGAAAAAAATCTATAATTGTGCCTGTGTCCAACTAGTGAGTACACCCCTAAGTCAAAATGTCCAAATTGGTCCCAAGGTGTCAATATTTTGTGTGGCCACCATTATTTTCCAGCATTGCCTTTGTGTCTGTTTATTATATATATGGGTGGGCTATGTGCTACATTAAAAACAGCTGTGAGCTGTGGGATGGTTATTACCCTTTAATTGGCTGACACATTGGGGGAGATTTCCTAAAGACAATCTGGTGCAACCTTACATAGTAACCAATCAGCTTCTAAAATTCAGCTTGTTCAATTAAGCTTTGACAATACAACTTAGAAGCTGATTGGTTACTATGCACAGCTGCCTCAGAAATCTTTGTGCACCAGTTTTAATAAATCTCCCTCATTGACTGCAGGGAAGGCGCAAAGCATAGGCTATTTTTGAAAAGAGAAACAGCAGGCACCCAATCAATGAATGGGTCAGACTGAAGTATCAGTTTTGTGATCACGTACCCATTGTCAATGAACACAGCATTACAAGGTTTGATGAGGACAACTGCTGCCAAAAGCCAATGCCAGCAATCTGTCAGATTGACACATCAGGTTTGCGATCACCCTCCTGGTTGTCAATCAACAGGGCTGGGTGGGCCAGGTGGCCACAAAACTGATTACAGGAGATACAAGCACACAGTGCATTGGTACATTGTCCTGTGACTCCAAGCAGAGAACCCAGGAATGCAAGCTGACTACGTCAGCATATATCTGCTTTTGTGCTTGGCGTGGTTACGTTGCAACAGGCATCAAGGGGGACTGGCAGCATCACTGGGTTCTTAATGGTAACAGACAAAAGTTCAGGTAATATTTACTAAGCAGTATATGACTAACCAAACATTTACCCTCTTGTATTGTATCGTACATGTACTGTCTCCCTTTATAATCTAAAGCATTGTGCAGACTGTTAGCACTATATAAATCCTGTATACTAATAATAATGTATTATGATGCTTATTTTTTGGGGGGTAATGTACACTGTAAGTTGATTTCACCACTTTCATTTCCGTTTTCAATAATACAGAGAAGCCTGTTTCAATTTTTTTTCAATTCAGAGATCCAGTCTCGTACCCCCATTATTTTGTTTCCATGTCTCCGCTTAAAACCCCCTGATCTGCATATCATTTGGTAAAAGCCATATAATCTACAATGTTTTTGGATTATGTGAGGAAACTGACCAAGACCACTCTGGTAACCATTGACCTGCAATAATGAGAAAATTATTACAGACATCTAATTGATGGTAGACAAAAAAAAATCTTTAAATCAATTTTTAGCTATCTGACTATATATTCTATGTGCAAGTGGTTACAGGAACATCAAAAGGTTCTTTTTTTCAATTTTTAGAAATATATTTTTTTTATTGTGCACTAACAAAAAAAAAGTTTTAATTAAATGGAAATATATCGTTGTAGTTTGTGATTTTGCTCGCAATGAATAGATAAATATGTCTCCAGTGGAAATTAGTGATCCATTTTATGAAAATCATTTTTTTACTAAAAGATTTTCCCCTGGCAAATCCATTACTCTTTTTGCGTAATACTAGACTGATCTCACAGGCACTCTGTTCACTATCCATTACTTAGGAACACAAAACCCTTTTACTGACAGTTCCTGTTTGTGATATTCTTTACACTAGATTGGACAGCCAAGATAAAATCAGGAAGTATGTTGCACCTGACATTTGTTAATGATGAGAGCATGGTTTTTAGTTTTTTAGGCTTCTGCCACTTTTTAGTAATATGGGTTTTCTATGGCTCTATTCAGACATTTAACAAAGGTAAACTTATCTTCATTTTTATTGTAAACTTGAATAAGCCACAACTCCCAACCACATATAGTAGTCAGTGTGTTTCAGTGAAAGCAGTGTGGTTAATTGCAAAGTTTGAACTTCAAGTGCATCTAAACCCCAAAACAAAAATGTAATATATTATTGTTTACTAATACTTAGATGTCGTGGCTGCATTTTCTGTTTTTAGTTTTTTTTTTTCTACTATTTTAATCTGGCGACTGGCCACTAAAACACTTCTTGTTTTAGGGTAATTCTTCTATCTATGAAGGAGCAACAGGCACACCTTTAAGCCTGGTACACTACTAGTTTTTTTTTTCTTTCAACCCAGCAGGGATAAATGAAAGAAAATCTATGCAATGTTAGTACAGCAATCCCCCCTGCTGTGCTATTGTGTTCTGACAGGGGGGATTGCCCACAACTGTTTTCTGCTCAGGCTATGTGCAACATAGTGATGATATCACTGCCACTTTTAAAAGGTAATATCCAAGAAGGCAAAGGCATTATTTTTCACAAAAGTGAAACAAAAAATATGGAGTCTTTTATTTTTGACCCATCCTTCACCCACAGCCAGGCACACAGGCACAGTCACTGCTTTGGCTCAATGAACAGATTAGGGTTATGCTTAGTAGGGTAGGGTAACTGTAGGATACTCCATTAACTCTAGGAGCAACTTTAGGGCCCTAATCTTCCACCTGTTATTGTGAGCAGAGTCCTTGCACAAGCAGTTGATGAGTTGTTTCAGAACAATTTCTCTCTTTTTTTTTGCAGTGCTAACTAGCACTATGACAGATAAGAATAGCACAGGGATATTTCTTCCCAGTCTGTACTCACTAACATCTTTGGATAGTTGGCTGCCTCCATCCGATATCTTCCAGGTACCTCTTTCCAGTTATACCAGCCCAGATGAAAGTCCCTCAGTCAGCTCCAGCAATTTCCAGCAAAACAGGCCCCACGGCTAGCCGAGCCGGGACCTCAATGAGCAACAGACACATGGCAGCAGCCCTCCAGGCCGGGATCTCCTCCTCTGGGAAAAAAACCCTCTGCTCCAGGTCTCAGAGTATTTATGCTTCTTCCCAGCCACCATGGGCCCCTTTTCCCAGGGATTAGCCAGGGCTGCATAAATATTCAGCTGCTGATTTGACTCTCCCAGCACACTATCTTCCAGAACCTTTCCAGACAGACGAGGGGAAGCAGTCAACCATGCAGCCAGTGAAACACAGAACAGACCAAAGCAATCACATGCAGCTCAGCTGATTAGTGAGCCAGTAACTAAATTTACATAACCTAGCACCTATCTAGAAGGTTACTATAAGTAGTTCTACTTTCAGTGGTGGCATACATCGAGGACTTTTCTGATGGAACAGTGTTTTCAGGCAGTTCTTTGCAGCAAACTGCCCCAATTGTAAACTGTTGGTATTCAGGGCTTGTTGGCGTTTCATTCGCTGTGTTGCTTGCCCCTCAGATGGACTGCTTTTGGACATCCCTCTTGTTTCAGAATTGGTCATGAGTTCCTAATGAACCATAAAGAAAACAGGATTTTGTACATGCTGTAAAATCCTTTTCTTGGAGTTCAGTAGCAGACACAGGTCCCACCCCTCTGTCTTTATAAGGCACTCCTACTACTGCTTTTCTACAAAACTGGTGCTTGATGAGAGTGGGAAGGGTTAAATCTGACTGACTAACAGCTTTGTTCACTAGTGTCCAATCTCCTGTAGGCAGAATATAACCCTCTTTTATCAGAATTAACCCTAAGTCTCCTAATGAACTCTAAAAGGATTTTACATTAGGTACAAAAATCCTGTTTTTTTTTTCCTTATAAAATGCATACCTGTTTAACCCCATGTTAAACCTTATTTAAGCTAATGAGCCCAAATTAACTACTCCTCACCCTTATACATTATTTTTCTACTGATTTATTTCTACTGTTTTATATTTACATGCTTTTTTTCATTTTTATTACTTTTCAGTTTTGCAAAAAGATGTGCAAAATTTAAATTTGCCAATAACTTTGCCATGCTTTTGTACCAGAAAATAATTTTAATGTCAATTTAAACATGACATATCATTGAACTGAAAAAAAAACATGCATGTCTTGAGATTACATAATAAATAATCTAATACAATAAAATAATTTTTGCAAGATCGTATTGCCTATAAGAAATCCTAGTGTATTCCCCCCCAAAAAAAAATAAAATGTATGTATTACCTTGTTATCTTAAGCGATGACAACGTTATCACTGAGTAAACTGGCCCATGTTCGAATCCTAAAATTTGCTCAAGTCCATAAGGGGTAAAAAGACACGCTAAAGTGTTTACAAGTGGTTCATGAAGTCAGATCTTTAGACTTCTTTTTAAATGTTTATAAATGAAAGAACCAGACAAAGCAAAAACAAGGAATATAAAAAAATAAATACATTTTATATTAAATAATATTTTGTAATAAATATATCCTACAAATTCTTGAATGCTGTGCATGTTCCTACCCTTACAGGATATATGGAAATTCTCTTGCTAGATGGAAAGCTGATATTCAAGTTCATTGTGGCCACACACTCATGCAAAAGACCAAAAACAGAACATTTTCTTAATGGTTTCTTACTGTATAGTAGTTTACTTCATTAAAGCTGTTGTAAAGACATATTTTTAATTAAAATAATAAACTATATTATACTTCCCTGTTCTCTCCAATCATATTGCACAGAGCAGCCCTATTCCCCCTTTTCTGGGGTCCCTCACTTGAGCTGTCTGCTCCTCCTCCTTCTGTGTGTATGCCCCCATCGCAAACTGTGTACTATGGGGGCACAGATGTGTTCCTTAAGCTGGGCTGTGTGCGTCTATAGACACACACAGCGTGGCTTGCCCCGCTCCCTCCTCACATGATTTCACTGACCGCAACAGCAAATGCAGTTACATTGTACAGTATTTAAATACAAATTCTTCTGTTTAGTTCTTGCTTATATTTTAAAGAATATTGGAGCTATTTTATGTTCCTTTTTAATATTAGCTGAAATTGCGCTACCACTGCCCAATGTTTGCATTTGTCCCGATAACATTATCATTCATATACTTCTACATTTCAGAAGGTCTTAGCAACACTGACCAAGGGCCAGCTTAGTTCAATCATGAGCAATGTACTGGCATACTTTGGCATAATTTCAAAATGGATTTATAGTGTCTTACCTAGTGAAAAGAAATTTACAAACTGTAAACAAAACTTTGTGTGGTTAAGGTGCATAATTGTAAAGCAAAGGTTGGCTCTTTTATGACATAGTTACAAACTTTGATGTTGAATAGTAGTTGTTTCTTGATCAAGAAGATTTACAAATTAACATGATCAATGTTTTTACTTATTACAAATATTGGAAGTGTTTCATTAATCAAGTCATGTTCTATTCTTGTATTTGCTAAAACTAAAAAGCCCTTCTTTTTCTTATCTTCCTTTTATCAGGAATATGTGTATGTGTATATATATATATACATACATACTTACCGGCCGCTTTATTAGGTACACCTTGTTACTACCGGGTTGGACTCCCTATTGCCTACAGAACTGCCTTAATTCTTCTTGGCATAGATTCAACAAGGTGTTGGAAACATTCCTTTAGAGATTTTGGTCCATATCGAAATGATAGGATCACACAGTTGCTGCAGATTTGTCGGCTGCACATCTATGATGCGAATCTCCTGTTCCACCACAACCCAAAGGTGCTTTATTGCATTGAGATCTGGTGACACTGGAGGCCATTGAAGTACAGTGAACTCATTGTCATGTTCAAGAAACCAGTGGTGAGATGATTTGAGCTTTGTGACATGGTGCGTTATTCTGCTAGAAGTAGCCATCAGAAGATGGGTATACCAGTGTTTCTCAACTCCAGTCCTCAAGGCGCCACAACAGGTCATGTTTTCAGGCTTTCCATTATTATACACAGGTGATTTGATCAGTTTCACTGCCTTAATAATTGCCATGGCCGTTTCATCTGAGGGAAATCCTGAAAACATGTTCTGTTGGGGTGCCTTGAGGGCTGGAGTTGAGAAACACTGGGGTACACTATAGTCATAAAGGGATGGATATGGTCAGCAACAATATTTAGGTAGGCCATGGTGTTTAACCACTTAAGGACCGGAAGGATTTCCCCCCTAATGACCAGGCCATTTTTTGGGATGCGGCACTGCGTCCCTTTAACTGACAATTGCGCGGTCATGCAACGTTGTACCCAAACAAAGCTGTACAGTTCGTAATAAAAAAACGCAATGGGCGGGGTCCTGATGACCAGTATCGTTGGTCAAATCAGGTAACAGGTTACCGGCTCACCTAATAGGGTGGTGTTCCTTGTCAGAACAGGAGAAGTAGTCAAAATAAAAGGAGTGAGAATAGGACCCAAGGTGTCCTTACCTTCAGTGAAGGAAAATGAACAAACTGCGGTTTAACCTGATATAACTTTATTAGAACAATTAGTAGAAAAAAATTTTAATCATTGAAAGGAAAGCATAAACAATATGAGATTGCATAAGGTAAAAACTGACAACGTTGTCACTTAAAAACGCATGCCTATGAGCTCAGCCATATCCCAGTCATCCACACGTGTCAATCATCTCAAGTCATTAAGTGTGACTTAATATATAATGCTTACATATGTTTAGGCGAGGTGAGTTCCGGGAAACCTTGGTAGCACAAGTCGGTACCCGTCTTATGCTTAACCATGGACCTCCAGACTCCCTATATGCCTATAGAGTTGCTGCATTAAGTCTTTACAATGTTAAAGAAAGCATTGGTTATCTCAGACAAATAAATGCAATTCTGGCTAGAAAGTATTCCTGATAGTGAACAGGACAGGTTTGATTGAGCCGTGCCTACCTGCCACAGTATAGTGAGGCTGGTCGGCAAGCGGTTAAACGATGCTCAGTTGGTATGAAGGGGCCCAAAGTGTGCCAAGAAAATATCCCCCACACCATAACCCCACCACCACCAGCCTGAGCCATTGATACAAGACAGGATGGATCCATGCTTTCATGTTGTTTACACCAAATTCTGACCCTACAATCTGCATGTCGCAGCTGAAATTGAGACTTATCAGACCAGGCAACGTTTTTCCAATTTTCTGTTGTCCTAGTTTGGTGAGCCTGTGTGAATTGTAGCCTCAATTTTCTGTTCTTAGCTGACAGGACTGGCACCTGGTGTGGTCTTCTGCTGCTGTAGCCCATCTGCTTCAAGGTTCGATGTATTGTGCATTCAGAGATGGTATTCTGCATACCTTGGTTGTAACGATTGGTTATTTGAGTTACTGTTACCTCTCTGTCATCTCAAATCAGTCTGCCATTCTCCTCTGACCTCTGACATCAACAGGGCATTTTCCTCCACACAACTGCCGCTCACTGGATATTTTCTCTTTTTCGGACCATTCTTTGTAAACCCTAGAGATTGTTGTGCATGAAAATCCCAGTAGATCAGCAGTTTTTTAAATACTCACACCAACCCGTTTGGCACCAACAACCATGCCACGTTCACAGTCACTTAAATTTCCTTTCTTCCCCATTCTGATGCTCGTTTTGAACTTCAGCAGATCGCCTTTGCCATGTCTAGATGCTTGGAGTACCTGCCACGTGATTGGCTGATTTAGCAATTTGTATTATCAAGCAATTGAACAGGTGTACCTAATAATAAAGTGTATACATACACACACATTCTGTCCTAATTCTTATGTTGTAAATATCTTTATTATGCTGGTTGTTACGTCTGTTGTATTAAATCACATTTTCCCTTTATTCACAAATATACAGTATATATTTCACCAGACAAATCTTGGAGGCAGTTAAAAAAAAAGTCAACAGCCTTTAAAATGCACACATTTCAGAGTTCCACGCAAGTTGTTCTTTAAAACCACTTCAATACCAAGGACGTCATATGACGTCCTTGGCTTTGAGCGGGTATATCTGAATGATGCCTGTAGTTACAGATATCATTCAGATATTGCCGGTTTCAGCCGGCGAATCTCTACACCATAGGAATGATCATAGCGGCCGTTCCGCCGCTTGATCGTTCCTATGGGAGGCGAGAGGGGACGTCCCCCCCTACCCTCCGCCCTCCGGTGCTTGCTCCGACTCACCGTTACGATCGGTGAGGCGGAGAGTGGATCCACCGGCGCCGGATGTAGATCATAGAGATTTCCGGCGGACCAGATGGTCCCCGGAGTCTCTATGATCGTCGGAGGCCGGGCGCGATGTTATGACGTCACGCCCGGCCTCTCCATTCAAAAAAACGGCGCCGCTTCGGCTTGGAAGCGGCGATCGTTTTATTTTTTTTTTTTATTTCAGGCTTCCCAGCCTAGTGGTGAGATATGGGGTCTTATTGACCTCATATCTCACTATTAAGAGGATATGTCATGTCATATTGCTATTACAAGGGATGTTTACATTCCTTGTAATAGGAATAAAAGTGATCATTTTTTTTTTCAAAAAAGTGTCAAAATAAAAAAAAAAATTTTTTAAAGCGCTGCTGTCCCCGTGTGCTCGCACGCAGAAGCGAACGCATATGTAAGTCCCGCCCACATATGAAAACGGTGTTCAAACCATACATGTGAGGTATCGCCGCGAACGTTGGAGCGAGAGCAATAATTCTGGCCCTAGACCTCCTCTGTAACTCAAAACATGTAACCAGTAAAAAAATTTCAAGCGTCGCCTATGGAGATTTTTAAATACCGAACATTGGCGCCATTCCACGAGCGTGTGCAATTTTGAAGCGTGACATGTTAGGTATCTATTTACTCGGCGTAACTTCATCTTTCACAAAATGCAAAAACATTGGGCTAACTTTACTGTTTTGTTTTTTTTTTAAACACAAAACAGTTTTTTTCCCCAAAAAAAGCGTTAGAAAAATTCCTGCGCAAATACTGTGTGAGATAAAAAGTTGCAACAACCGCCATTGTATTCTCTAGGGTCTTTGCTAAAAAAAAACATATATAATGTTTGGGGGTTCTATGTAATTTTCTAGCAAAAAAATGATGATTTTTACATGTAGGAGCAAAGTGTCAGAATTGGCCTGGTATTGAAGCGGTTAAAGTGTCATTAAACCCAGACTATGAAAAACTCTCATTACATGCTATATAACAGACTGTGTTTACTTTCAAAGCCACTAAAGCATTCGTTTTGTGCATAGTGAAATATACCTGGTTGATCCTGCTCTCAGCTGTCCCTCTCATCTTCTCTGTGTCCCCACTCCAGCCTGAGATTGTGTAGACCTGCTGTTGTCATCTACTGACCATACTCCAGTTTCAGTTGCCTTCTAAGCTCTTAATTTTCTCCTTTTTCTTATCTGTGCAGCTCATGGGACTATGGAGTCACATATGTGGGTGTATACACAGTGGTAAATGACAATCTCCCTCCCTCCCTCCTCCTCCATGTTCTGCTATTGCTAAACACTATGGGGGTAAGATATAGTATACTGATTGTTTAAATTCACTAAGAAACTCACGAAAAAAGCTTAGTTTTAATATAAATTAGTATTAAATGTAATTGCCAATACCTGTAAATCCAAAAAAGGAGCCTATTATGCAGATGCCGTCTGAACAAAAATGAAGGCTAGTGTCTATCATTCTTGACTCCACCTACACCATATTAACCACTTCCTGACCAGCCTCCGCAGTTATGCTCCCCTGGGCGAGCCGTCGTAGCTATAAGTCGGCTTGCTTTCACACCACTAGGGTCCGCGCGCGCACGCCTCTGGAGCTGATGCGTGAGCCCGGGCATCAGCGATCACTCCACACAGACAGAATGGAGATCTGTCAATGTAAACAGACAGATCTCTGTGCTGTCAGGGGAGAGGAGACTGATCTGTTGTTCATACTAAGTATGAACAAGGATCGGTCTCCTCACCCAGGCAGTCCCATCCCCCCAAATTTAAAATCACTCCCTAGGACTCACAGTTAACCCCTTGATCGCCCCCTACTGTTAACCTCTTCCCTGCCAGTGTAATTTATACAGTAATCAGTGCATTTTTATAGCACTGATCTAAATGTCAATGATCTCAAAAAGTGTCAGAAGTGTCCGATCTGTCCCCCACAATGTTGCAGTCCTGATAAAAATCGCAGATCACCACCATTACTAGTAATAAAAAAAATAAAATAAAAATGCCATAAATTTAGCCCTATTTTGTAGATGCTATAACTTTTGTGAAAACCAATCAATATACGATTATTGCAATTTTTTTTACCAAAAATATGTAGAAGTATATATATTGGCCTAAACTGAGGAAGAAATGTGTTTAAAAAAAAAAAAAAAAAGGGGATATTTATTATAGCAAAAAGTAAAAAATTGTGTTTTATTTCAAAATTGTCATTCTTTTTTTGTTTATAGCGCAAAAAATTTAAATCGCAGAGGTGATCAATTACCACCAAAAGAAAGCTCTATTTGTGCGGAAAAAAAGAACATCAATTTCGTTTTTGTAGAAAGCCGCACACCTGCGCAATTGTCAGTTAAAACGACGCAATGCTGAATTGCAAAAAATGGCCTGGTCATTAAGGGGGCAAATCTTCCGGGGGTGAAGTGGTTAAAAAAAAATATGCATTTGATCTTCAATAAAGATTTTTTTTTAATATACTTATTATTGTGATAAAAAAACAACAAAAAACTGTCCGTGATAGAAGAATATTCTTCAGTGGGTGCAATGTAGTCCCATATGTGAGGAAAATGTAAAGATGATGTCTATTCAGCCCAAGAGGTATAGCAGAACGAGCTTCTTCATATAACATATACCAACATACAGGTGGGAAGATGGAAGAATTAGGTACGCTTACCACAGGGGGTGGATACACTCACCATATGGCGGTGGGTCAGTCAGGCGTTTGGATCATTCAATCCGGCAGATGCTTGGTAGAAGGAGGTGATCTTATGAAAGTGCACTTCAGTGGCTTCATCCAAAGCAGGGAGGAGTAGAGGGCACTTGTTAGGGCCTCCAGCAAGCAAACGTGCTTGACCTCGAATGAAGTTGTCAGCTGGGTGGAATAGACAGGCTCCAAAACGTGGCGTATCAAAGCATGAGAAAAAAAGAAAAATAAAATCCAATGGGAAAATTTATTAAAAATGCCAAGACTTAAAAGATACAATCCACCTGGCCAGGTGGGTGCAAAGAGTGATCACATAAAAAAATTGGTATATCAAATTTGCGTGGTGTCAGAAGCACAAGGCTTAACAACCCGACATGTTTCGGACAATAGTCCTTCAAATGGGGCATTAGAATTGCTTCTCGGAAACTTTATTTTTTTATTTTTTTTAGTCATGTGAGGGTTATGTAGACACAGACTCACACTGAAGAGAGCATACATCAGCTGAGTAATAGAAGCCCCTCCCACAGATCTTTCCCAACAGATGCCACAGAACAGGGAAAGATCATGTGACCACACAACAGTAGTAAGGGCCATGATGTATATCAGGGATATGCAATTAGCGGAACCTCCAGCTGTTGCAAAACTACAAGTCCCATCATGCTCTGCCTCTGGGTGTCATGCTTGTGGCTGTCAGAGTCTTGCTATGCCTCATGGGACTTGTAGTTCTGCAACAGCTGGAGGTCCGCTAATTGCATATCCCTGATGTATATGATTTATGTGAATGAATTATATCAATTATCACTTCTCTGTTTAGTATTACTCTCAGTGTTTCAATCTTCAGCCGACGTTTATTAAAGTTACTCTTTCTAGTCGTTACAGTGTCCAAAACAACTGTACTTCTAAATAGCAGGCAAGTGCCATACTCCTCATGCTGCTTTACGCCTTCTCAAGTACCGGTAGTTCATTCATCCCGAGCATATTTCATATAGAGGTCCTCGGCTTCAACACGGACTCAAAGCTAAACATTACGCAGGGCAGCTAGGAGTTGCAAATTGCGATTGATTGATAATCAATGTTTATATATCCTGACCATGGTTCACTTCTGTGACAGCTAAGTAGCATTTACTTTTAACACTTTAAGGCTACTTTCACACCACAGTGCCTGGCCGTTAGCGCTAATGCGCCGCTTGTTTTGTAGTGCTTTTGCAGTGCTTTTCGGCCGCTAGCGGGGCGCTTTTAACCCAAAGAATGGGTTAAAAGCACCCGTGTTGCGGGGCTTCCGAAACACTTTTCAGCCTCTTTGAAAACACTGCCCATTCATTTCAATGGACAGGGCGTTTTCAGAGCACTGTATACAGCGCTCCCAAGCCGCCGCAAAGATGCTGCTTGCAGGACTTTTCCTAATGTCCCACAAGTGCACCGCCCCAGTGTGAAAAGTCACACTGAAATGAATGGGAGGCGGTTTTCAGGCGTTATTTAGAGGCTATTTCTAGCTCTAAAATGCCTGAATACCGTCTCAGTGTGAAAGGGGTCTGAAGAATGGTTATTATTATACAGGATTATTATAGCACCAGCACTTTATGCAGCGCTTTACAATATAAAAGGAGACAATACAGTTATAATACAATAAAATACAAGAGGATTAAGAGGGCCCTGCTCAGAAGAGCTTACAATCTAAAAGGGTGGGGCAGGTGGTACAAAGGGTTGTAAGACCCCATTCACACAGGGGCAACACGACTTGCAGGTCGCCTCAGCGAGGCGACCTGCAAACGACTGCCCGGGCGACTTGCAAAACGACTTCTGTATAGAAGTCTATGCAAGTCGCCCCAAGTCGCCCCCGAAGTCGTACAGGAACCTTTTTCTAAGTCGGAGCGACTTGCGTCGCTCCCCTTAGAACGGTTCCATAGCACAGAACGGGAGGCGACTTGTCAGGCGACTAGGTCGCCTGACAAGTCGTCCCTGTGTGAATGGGCTCTTACTGTGGGGAATGAGCGGATGGAAGTGGTAAAAGATTAGTAGAGACGTGATAGGCTTTCCTGAAGAAATGAGTTTTCAGGGATCGCCTAAAGGTAGCAAGAGTAGGGGATAAAACCCAAAGTTACATTTCTTTTTTTAAAAAGCAGCACAATAGACAGTATACTTACATTCAATGAGAAGTGTCCCTTGTGCTGAAGACTGCTCCCTGAGTTGCTTGCGATAATCTTCCACTGCTGTGGGGGTTAATAGTCACTGAATCTTTCATAGCCACTCATCAAGAGTGCCCTTTACACTCCCCCCAACCCTATTCATAGAAGCTGTTCTCTAGCTTCCATGAATAAAAAGCTAGCTATGAATTAGAGCTGTTTGTATATAATATAATATAATATATAATGTTTGGAGGTCCTAAGTAATATTCTAGCAAAAAATACTGATTTCAACTTGTAAGCAAAAAATGTCAGAAAAAGGTTTAGGCTTTAAGTAGTTAAACTGACCTCATTTACAGACCGAAGTTCATTCCTTTGATCTAAAAGAACCTAGAGATACTTTGTTTATAGTTATCTCTCAGCTCTAACAATGTTGTGAAACTTGGTAGGCTGCCTGGTTGTTTTTTTCTTTTTATACAGCTGTCAGCTGTGAGCAGATAACTCTCTGCACTGAATCAAGGAAATGCTGTGTTAAGATTGGGAGGGGGGTTGAAACAAGAGCGCAATTTTTTTTTAACAATTAATCGTGCAGCTCTACTCTGAATGAAGGGCGGGTGGATGAATGAATGGTCAGCCTCCTCCACCCTTAGATCTCTTTGATGGAATCTTTATTATAGTTTCAATGAATGGACGAGGGTGGTGGAAACAGCAGGCATAGTCGGCGCTCTTGATTAGAGCAAATGACAGGTCAAACAGATGTATTAGCCCCCAGAGCACTGGAAGATTACCACTGGGGATTGGCTGAGGACTGAAGCTTTTAACTAAGAGAGCAGCCACCAGCACAAGGGATACATCTCAGTGAATGTAAGTACCTTCCCTTATGCTGATTATAAAAATAACTAAACTTAAGCCAGCCAAAGATGGAGCAATTTTTGTTTTATGCAACCACAGGTTGCAAAAGAAAATCGTTCTATTCTCTCATCAACACAGTCAGTGTTCATGGGGGAATCTCACCCACACAGCCAAGGTGTTCTCCCGGGGGCCAGAGCCATCCGTGTCAGGAGAACGCAGTGATTACTGCTAGCGCTAAAATAGTCAATAGCAATAATCACATGTAAAATCCAACAGGCTGTTTGTACCCAAGATGATTGATCGATCAACTTGGGTACATTCAGTTGCCCCATACATGGTTCGAATCTCGGCCGGTCCATTGCTTAACTGTCTGAGATTCGTGCCATCTATGGCTGGCTTAAGGCTGAAGGCAGAAAGGAACCTGGAACAATTATATTTCTTGTTTCTTGTAAGATGAAGCCTGGTTAATGTGGACATCAGCAACACCTTTGTGGTCCAGCTACCATTAAACAGTAGAGTTGTACTCTACTCTTAATTTAAAATGACATCATTCCGTACCATAAGGTCCCCTAAAGCTGGGTGCACACGGTCCGAAAATCGGCCTGTTCCATTCAGACCATATATAAAGCTGTCCTTCTGACAGAAGCGGTCTAAGGAACGGCTTTTGTTGAAAGGACATACTGGAAAACCAGCATCCAATGGCAGCGAGCGCTGATTAGTGTGTTCTGGTGGGGGGGCCAGAACACAAAAGCACAACGGGGGAGATCGCTGCGTTAACATTGCTTGGCTGAATGAAAAAACTGAATGTGTGTACCAGGCATTACTCATGTCGCTTACAAGTTGGGTGGAGTAATCCTCTCCAGAAAATAATACCTGCAGTTAGGTTTTATTTTATATATATATAATATATATTTTTTTTATATATATATATATATTAGTACTTTTCTTCTTTTTTTTTAATCTAAAGGTAATCTGTAGTCCTAATTAATATTCACAAAGCACTAACAGCATTTCATTAATTTAAGAACATTTATTTAAAATATGAAGTTGTATTTTTCCCTTCCCCCAATTTATTGCGGATTCCTTCTTATATGACCTCAATCATCCCTTTGTCTCTTACCACTGACCACAGTGATGTTATGCGTGATTTTTTTCTTTTTTTTTTCTTTTTTTAATGTTGCTGGTAAATCGGATACATTCCAGATCACCCTCTGATTAGGTCACCAACAGGCACAAGACTGGGAAATGCAAGTGACATACACAGTCATGTGAAATGTTTATTTCTTAAAGATGCACGTAAAAGTCATCATAGTTCTTGTCTACCTACAGGGGAGAGGTGGTGATAGGTTACAACACCTTATAGAAGATTTGCATTTAAATCAGTGACGGACTTAGAAAGCAATATTTAATAACACATGTAAGGGATAGCCGGATATGTTTATAGGGCAAGGCTTCTCATAGTTTATAGATTTCTGCGTATTCTACATTCTTACAGCTCAATTGCACACATTTTGTATCTTACTTTTAGTAGGTCCAAAGCTCTTTTGGCCCTATATCCCCTGTGAGTCACAGGAGTACACTTAATTCTGCGCTCCTGTGACCCATATATATAGATCGACAGTTGGCTAAAGTCTGCTGTTGAATGACACTACTCAGCTGGTCCAGGCTCTGGAGAGATTCTGACTTTCATGTCCGTATCAGCTCAGATGCCTGACTGGCACCTGGCTCAACCTCTCAGCGATCCGCTGATTGCCTGAACCAGCCGCTCCTGCCCCTGCACAGCCCGGCACTTCAGTCAGCGTTGGAGGTGCAGAGCTGGTGACTGACAGTCACCTGCTCTCTGCTTACTGAAGACCAAGAACCGAGCGGTCAGCGATCTTTGATCTCTCTGTTCCTCAGTCTAGAGGTGGTGGGGGACAGATGCAGTATCTGATCTATGCTGCATCCACCTAACTGAGTATCTATGTTTTGTTTAAATCCCCTACTTCTCTCGGGGCATTAGAACCTTTGTCAGGTTTTTTTACTGTTTGTGTTCCCCATGAGATAGCCCTCAATTCTCGTTGACTTGTTGCTTGGAAAGGAAATGAGGTCAAATTATTGCAAGAAGGGCCTTTTTTTCAGCAGAGTGCTAAAGTGTGAGAGCCTTTGATTTTAATCTGTGCTCCCATTTAAACTTACCATACATGGATCAGTTTTTTTTGATTAGCAAGCAGACTGATGGAAAAACAGATTTTCCAAACCACACAAACTAGGACAAATTAATCATCCCAACTGTTTTAGTGTAATCTGACAGCAGGGACTCCTCCCTGGTGCTGATTGGCTGCAGTACTGACCTAACAAAATGTTTTCAACAAGCCTGTTTATGAGAAGTAAATTATTAGATTGGCTAATCACGTACAGGAATAAGTATAGATGGATCTAAATTTGGCACCATTACTGCCAAAGGGCCAAATTTCCGTTCATCTATGGCCAGCTTTGCTTTCCCATGGACAACCTGTGGGGCAAGGGACAATGGTGTGTTAGTAACACAGAAAGTAAATAGAAAGTTGGACTTCAATGGTTGTATCTTGAAGCCTTTGATGGAAGATAAAGTATGTGAAAGTACAACTGTACTTTCTCTATAAAATCCCCTAGTCTCATCTCCCCAGCCCCCTAAGCTGATCTAGCTTAGAACCCCCCACCCTGGTACCTCTCCAAAGGGCAGTGTTGACCTTCTGCGGTGTTTACATACTGGATACAGAAATATCCTCTGGCTCCAAGTGTGTCTACCTAATAACTCCCCCTGGGTTGGATTTTGTTGTACTGTAATGCCCTTATTGTAGGAATATGGCTTAATTTCATGTCTGCAGGGAGTTATTGCATAGGCCCAACCAACACTAAAGAGATTTCCACAGCCACAATATAAACATGGCAAGAGGCCGCCACTGCCACCAAGAAGTAAGTATGTGACAGAGCAGGGGCTATAGTTTGAGGTTAGATTAGCTAAGTGGTTTAGGGAGAAGGGGAAATAGAAAGTTTAGTTGTACTTTAAATCTTTACTACCTAACCAGTTGGCATAATATTACCATTTATACAATTTTATATCTGCATGTTCTCTTCTGTCATTATGAAATAAGTAGGGTTGTCCCGATACCGATACTAGTATCGGTATCGGCACCGATACCGAGCATTTGCCCAAGTACTTGTACTCGGGCAAATGCTCCCGATGCCTCCCCGATACCTTGACTGTCAGCTGTGATCGGCGCGTGGGGGAGTTACAATATTCTCCCCCAGCGGCTTTCACCAGCTTTAGTGACAGACAGCGGTGATCTCTCACAGCTGACTGTCACTGCATCCTCCTCCATGCCCCCTCCTTTCCTCTGTCCTTCTCAGCTGTCCCCTCCGTTCTGCTCTTATCTGTCCTTATCTGTCCCTCTCCGCTGTCCCCTCGTTCTGCTCTTATCTGTCCCCTCCATTCTGCTCTTATCTGTCCCCTCCGTTCTCCCCTTCAGTTCCTCCGTCCTCCCCCTCCTTCCTTTGTGTATGGACAGAGTCAGCTGACTCTGTCCATTCACATAACTGAAACATTGTAATCTTCTGTGATTACGATGTGTCAGTTTATGAATGGAGAGAAGCTGCGGTCTTCTCTCCATTCATTGTCAGTGCAGCTGACGCTGCAGAGAAAGGGACTGGGGAATCTCTATCCTCTGTCTCTTTCTCTGTCTCAAGGGGGAGATATCAGAGGTCTGTTAAGACCCCTGATATCTCACCAAAGCCCCCCAAAAGGGCTGATTAAAAAAAAAAAAAAAAAAACAATAAAGAATAAAAGAAATATTATTGTAAAAAATAAAAATTGTAAAAAAAAAAAAATAACACACACATACAACGTTCACCCCCTCCCCCCCCCCAAAAAAAAAGCAAGCACTGTTAAAAAAAAAAAAAAAAAATGAAGAAAAAAACTCTGTCACGTGACATTAAAAAAAAGTATCGGTAATCGGTATCGGCGAGTACTTGAAAAAAAGTATCGGTACTTGTACTCGGTCCTAAAAAAGTGGTATCGGGACAACCCTAGAAATAAGGTTTCTCTAGTTGTTGCTGACTGCATCCATTCCCATAAGAGCCATTTGTTTTAGTGGTTGAGGTGATGCAATGAAGCATCAACATGTAGCAGTGATACATTCCAGGCACAAATACAGAGAAGTCAGTATCATGTTAGTGATGGTGGCATATGTCTCATTCGGGTCAAGTACCCAAATACGCAGATGATGCAGCTGTGAATCATGCTAGCAAATCAATATGACACTGTTCTAGCTTCCAAGCAAGCTATTTTTATTTGAGTATGTTAAAGGTGCTTTAGTCTTGCTTTCATCATTTCGTATAAAGTAAACCTATACATTTTACACTTGATGCCTTTAGTAGAAAATGCTTTGCCTCTTGAATTTACCATGGCAAGACATTCCAATAGACTGGCTTTGCAGGTTAAACATAGTAAACTTATGTTGTGGCTGTTAGGGCTATGTAAAATACAAACTTCATTTAAAGCAATGTTGTTCAAGGGCCATTACACTATCAAATCATTCAATATTCAATAATTAAGTGTTGCCTTAAAATATAGAGATATGGAACTGTGGGATCTATGAAAAGTATATATTCATTTTTCTCCAGTAAATGTATTCTTTGTTTGAATGTTTTGCAAGATTTATGTTTTAAAGCATGAACTTCATTTTCTCAATCAACATTGATTATTGCTAATCCTTATGCTGCTAGCGTTAGCAAATAGTATTTAAAGAGGAACTGTAGTCTGCTCACATAATTTAATAAAAACATCTTTGCCGTTCTGAAGCTTCCCTCCAACCACTTTGCATATTTTTTTATATATGCTGTGATTCTGTACTTGCCAAATATGCTGCAGAAATCTCCCTCCACTAAGTCTGGCTGCAGCCATTTTAAATGTGGGCAGCTGAAGCTGCTGCCTGTTCACTTCCTGGATTTACACAGACACACAGAGGTACACCTCCAGCTCTGCAGCCCTGCAGCTTTCATTGGCTCTCTTATGACTCATCCCCCCTTCCTTCCTGGAAAACTCTCACAAGAGTGAGAGAGAGAGCTGTGCATGATGTCATAAACTTAGGCTAATGATCAGACAAGAAACCGGAAGTGGGCTGTATAAGGTATTTACTGGCAGAAAAAAAAAATGGCTTACTATCCAAAGGTGGTAAAACAACAAGGGCAGAAGATTTAATAGATGGAAAGTTGAAAAAATGACTGAAGGTCCTCTTTAATATTTAACAATTTTTTTCTTTTTACATTTCTTCAGTTACTTCTTGGTTTCCAGGCATAGGCAAACTATGTCATACATCCCAGGTGTCTTCAGGATGGGAGGAGGGGTTTTCTCAGCTAGGCACACCCTCCTGCATACATGCCTGAGGTAATGGCAGATGCATTTCAGGAAGTAAATGCTACATGAATCATCTGCCCTTACTCAAGATGGCCACATCCAGACATGCTAGCAAGGTGTTTTTCAAAGTGATTTCTCAGCAAATTAAAGCAGAGACATAGATGGATGAGGGAGTTTGTTTTAAATATTAAAAATACATTAAAAATACATTTCTTGCTGCTTCCTGCTGATTTTTTTTTTTTATTATTTTTTTTTTTTATCCAGAAACTTGCTGTATTATACCCATCTACCGCACTCTTGTTTGTCTGTAATCTGGTGATCATAGAACACTGTTAGTGACATTGAAGCCCCCCTCTACTGCTTCTCAAACACAGGAACCCTGATATTAAAAGTGTTGGTACTGAAAGGTGTCTTGCAACCTTCAACCAATCAGGCCTGGGCAGTCTGAACTTGATTGGTGATGAAAGCAGCAACGAGCAGGAAAGATAGGGCTTGTTTACATAGGCAGCAGTTCTTGAGATCCGAAAAGCTTTTCAGTGAGTGGTAGAGCATCATCTGCTAGGTATTCAGAAGATGATATTGCTAAGAGTTTCACTTGAATGGGTCAAGTTTGGCAATGGTACTGCTTGTCTAACACGACGGGGGGTATCCCATTATAAGTGATTTTTTTTAAAACTTCAGTAGAGCTGTTGCAGTTTCTGGATAGCTTCAGTAGTGAATGCTTTCACAGTGTTTGACCCTATATAGGTTTTTCACAAGTCACATTGAATAAATGACATACACACAACATCATGACAAAGTCAACAGAGCAGGAAATCAGCCCCGCTGGCTCCTAACTGCATTGTCCCCAATTACTCATAATTGCAGTATACTAAAACTGGATGAATGACAGTACATATGAGGTAAAGTGTAGGAGGAAGGAAGACATTAAATTACCACATTTACAGTGAGACTGCACAAAATGTTGTGAGGCATGGAGAATATCTTTGGTGATATCAGAATTTATTATGATAATAGCATGCTAGGTGTGACATTGAATGATGCAATTTATGTACCTAACTTATTTGCTTTACTCTGTTTATTGATGCTATTTTTTGTGAGGAATAACTAAAAATGGAAGCTAATGTTCATTTTGTTGAGAATGTTTCAATTGAATGTTACTTTGTTCTCGGTAGTGGGTCTGACCATATAATATACTACATGCAATGCTCAATAGCAACCAAGGGATGATTGGGGATTTTGGGCTTGGGGACATATACAAGTAACTGGCCCATTTATGACAGGTACAAATTCACATCTTCCAGGTACAACTTCTTTTATAAGTCCTGACATTCAGCCACATTATTGCAAAGAAAATCAGTGCTGGAAGACTTCTCTTTGACCGTGGGGAGCAGGTAGCTATATAATGCTTGCAATTCGTCAGTGATTGCGCATCCCACTCTAATTGATGTCTGAATGGCGAAGTATATTTACTCAGGGCTACCAGGCCAACATATCTCATTATCTTTGGCTTCCCTGATGGCAAACATTAAAATTTTAACATTCATTGTTTGGCTATCATTTTTCATAGCAAATTTGAATTTGATTGGTGGCTATAGAGTGTTAAACTAGAAGTATGGGATTTCAAAAAAAAATCTATAATCACCTATGTGAATGCAACATACATCCGATGCTGCAGCTGTCCTCCAGATCTAAGACTGAGAACTGAGTGATCACATGACCTCTGATCGCTCAGTTCTTGGTCTTAACTGAACAGAGAGCAGCAACTGTCAGTCACTGGCTTTCTACTTTGCTACTACTTTTCTACTGGCTTTCTACTTTGCCCCTCCAACGCTTACTAGAGAGCTGGACTGTGGAGGGGGCAAGAGCGGCTGGCTCAGGCTCTCAGTGGCGCTAAGAGGCTAAGCCAACTGACAGTCAGGTGTCTGGGTGTCCCCGCGACAATTTGGTCAAGATCCATACAGAGCCTGGACTGGACTGGAATGTCAGCCGACAGTGGACTTTAGCTCGCTGTCAGCTGAATCTGGGTCACAGGAGTACAGAACTAAGTGCACTTCTCTTACTCAGAAGAGAAGTATGGCCAAAAGAGCTTTGGGCATACTTCTCCTTTAAAGGCAGCTCTTGTATTAAACATATTAAAAATTAAAACAGACAGGATACATAAGCAACTCACCTTGGGTTAAACATGTATGTTTAACAAATGTTCAGGTTAACGCGTGTCGAAGTGGCTTTCCCAGAGTGTAAGATACAGCCAGATAATCTTGCTTATTTTATCTATTAAAAATGTATACATGTTATAGCGGGAGAAACATTTGGAGAATATAGACATTTTATTATTTTATGATTTAAATATACACAATTATACACTCTTCCTTAGTTACAGTCACTCTGTGTACTTTAATTCTTTGGCATAGGCCTTTCCAACTATAGATGTGTTCCAGATATGCAGCAATATAGATGGACAGTATTCTTTGTTAAAGCAAATTTTTCATTAGTTTTTTGGATCGTTGTCATTTCTTGTTATCCATCTTTTGGTGGTGCTTTTTACTAGGATTATATTTCTGCACCCATTAGGAACCTCCCTTCTCGTCCTTTATTAGATCATGATCTCCGCATCAGTTTCCAAACAATAAAACAATGAAATCGTGTGTTATTTTTGACATGAGCTAAAAGTGGAGAACCAGGAAGGAAACTTAATTATCACAAAATAAAATTACCAGCGCACACCCTTTAAAATCTTCATTCCTACTCTAGTGTATGACGCCCTCCTAGTCAAAACATTTTATGTGGTGCCCCCTACAGAAAATTTACAGTATATACAGTATATGAAAACAATTGTAGGAAGTCATTTTTTATGACGTGTGAAAGAATGCTGCTGATTTGACATTTTAAATGTTTTTTTTTTTCCAGTGGTACAAATCTTTTATAGCCTCAAGGGGCGCCAACAAAAGCTAAAATAAAAAAATTGATAGATAATTGTTAAACTAGTATTTTTTAATAGAATACTGGACAGGAAACCAGAATTGTTTGAAAATATTGCACAACACCATATCACCTTTAAATCTGATCTGTTGCTAACCTAAATAAGTTATTTATATTTCTGATGCCGACTTATGCTGTAAAATGTAATTTATTATTTGTGAGTTCAAAGATTGTATTTAAAATCATTTGCAGTTTCCCATATTAACAGCCCATGCAGGGCAGCAGAGGAATTTCTGTGGCCACTGTGAGCAGTAGCTCCCACTGGCAGCCACTGGCATAGCCTTATCTTATCCACAGCAATGTTACATTTAAAGGGGTTATTAATTAGTGGGCAGAGCATGACTTGTATGCGTTCCTGAATTCCCTCCCCAGACCAGTCCCTGTATTACTTCTATGTATCCAGAGCGCTTGGCATGAACCATTACTTAAGAGAGAAATTTAAACCAGTAAAGGGTAATAAATTAACATGGTAATAACTTTTTCAGAAAAAAAAAATTGCTAGTCTAGCTGCATTATATGGCAGTAAAGTTTTAAAGCAGAAGTATAGCCAAAGCTTTTTTGGCTGTACTTCTTATATGGATCACAGGAGTGCAGTTCGTTCTGCAATCCTGTGACCAATTTTCAGCTGACAGCAGTTTAAAACTCGTTGTTAGCTGACATCACAGAGCCATTCCAGGCTCTGAAAAGATCACAACCATATGGTTGGGATCCACCTAGATGCCTGGACCAGCAGCTGGTTCAGCCTCTCAGCGAGCTTCTGAGAGCATGAGCCAGCCGCTCCCACCCCTTCCACTGCCCATCGGTCCAGTGAGCGCTGGAGAGGCAGAGCAGAGAGCCAGTGAATGATAGTCTCCAGTTCTCTGCAGCCTTAAGACTGAGAGCTGAGCGATCAGCGGTGTTTGATTTGATCAGTTCTTAGTCTGGAGGCAACAGAGGATGTATGCTGCATCAGAATGATGCTGCATCCACATCTAGGTGAATATAATTTTTTTTTTTTCATGAATACCATACTTCTCTTTTGAGGTGCTCATAGAAACCATTAAGTCATTTTGCTGGGTTTGGATAAATCGGAGAAGAGTTAGAGCCTCTATCAGGTTTTTTTGCTATCTGTTAGGATGCCTATTAGGAAGATATTACATCACTTCTTCTATCACTGGGGCAAAGTGAGGATAAATCATCTCTGTGGTTTCACCTGGGGGTGGGACGAGCCACATATCTACATATGTAGATATATGGAAAAATTCCTGTAATCGATGACCATCTCTTCCAGTGCTCATGCATATTCTCAGGGTTTATGGAGCTGACCTGTACACTGTCTAATTATCACAAGTCATCCCATATACTGTCCAACTGTTTCCAATTCTGAACAACTCTGTAACACACCAAATACGAATATTGAATAGTTGGATCCCTTCTCCATGTACCTAATATGTTATTTTAAAAGTGACCTTGTTTACAGAGAGGATTTGTCAGTGAACGTAACTGAATGAATGTCTGCTGAAGGTTTTAGTACTTTTGTACATTGTAAGTAAATTAGTTAACATTGTGTATAAAGCAAGTTGTAAGTCATTTGAAGGAGACCTAGAAGGAAAATACAGCATCATAAAACACATTAAATTACTGGGATACAATATTCCTAATTAGAAATTTTGAACAAGCTCTCTGCTTGGCTTTGTAAGCTTTCACTGATGTAAATCCTGGCAAGTTACCAGACTGTGATAAGGTGCATAGAGATGATACTGTGTATCAAACTACCTGGAAGAGGACAAAATGGATGTTTGTATTGTTGAGGCTTTTGTGAATCTGCAAGCAACTCGAGAAAGCAGCTTCATGGTTCAGTTGACTAAAAAGAGGATTTGTTCATCTGCTGGTACAGGCCTAAGATGGTCTTTTTTGACTGTTGTGTGTTTACCCCAAATACTACTTTATTCTGAATATTTCAGTCTGCTGTTTATACAATAAATTGTTTAATCTGTTTATTCCCTGACGTCATGGCAAACGAATGTGACGCACATTAATGACCTTTCCGGTGTTTACCTACAGAAGATAATTAGACGCAGAATAAAGGTGGAAAAAAAGCTGAAACCTGATGTTAGATTTTTTTAACTGTATTTGTAGAGATGATTACTTTCATTATTTTCATTATTAAAAATTCTGCTGCAAATAATCAGTGTAGGCAGTAAACCTTTGTGTAGGGGAGACTGGTCCATTTCCAGATTCTACCTCCTTCTCCCCCTGCCATAGGAAGTTTGAAGAACAATTACTGTAAATGCCAACAAACAGTAATTCACACCTCCTGGTCTGCTAAGTTGCAAATAAGTTGTGCCTTTTGCCCCCATTGTCACAGCTGCACATACTCACCTTTCCTTTGCCCCACCCCTAATTCCTTCAACCTTCAAATGCCAAACAATGTAAGCCATGTGTAATCTCCAAGTCACGTGAAACAAGGCTGGGGACTCTTTTCCCACCTCCATTTGACAGTGTTGGGGTACAAGTTCTATCACATGGGTGGAAGGCTGAACAGAGCACAGAGGGAGTGAAGGAAAGAGGAGCGTGTGCTGCTGAGGAGGGAAGCAATTAATGTGATACTAAGTACACACTGTTTAATTTACATTGTCCCTTCTATTTCTGTATATGGATGATGGTCCTGTAATTATTTTAATAGAAAAAATCTAAGTACCTTCTTTCTTAATCGATATACAGCCGTCACGTGACCCAGCTCTTTCCCAGCCTGTCTGCAGGAAAACATAAGCAAGAGGAGCTTCTAGTCCTCTGCTGCTGGTCACATGTTAAAAAAAAAAACAGCCTTTGGAATACAGAGTAAAAATAAATAATATCAATAAACTGTTTTAAATTGGCATACAAATATATATTTGAAATCAAATCTTTATTACTTTTTTAGCAATAACATGGTATGGGCAGATTTCTGCCAGTCACAGGCTGTGTCAAACCCCTCCAGCCTGTGTTTTAGAATAAGAGGGAGGTGAAGCAATTGTTTTAGTTTTAGTCGTATTTAGTCGACTAAATCTCCAGTACATTTTAGTTGACTAAAATGTCCTACGTTTTAGTTGACTAAAATCTCCAGTACATTTCAGTAATTGCAATTTAGTTTTATAGTCATAGTCTTTTGACTAAAATGGCATTTTAGTTTTAGTCTCATTTTAGTCTTTTGACTAAAATGGCTTTTAGTTTGTCGTATTTTAGTCATCTCAATTGTTTTAGTTTTAGTCATATTTTAGTCGCCTAAAATAGTATTCATTTAGTCGACTAAAATGTTTTAGTCGTTTTAGTCGACTAAATTAACACTGCCACTGTGCTGGGAGCAAGCAGTGAATGTGCTTTTGGCACAGAAAGCTCTGCCACCCATGTACATATATGTGGTGTGTGTGTGTGAGTGCTAAAGCCCACCCTGTTTGCCGCTCATATGCCTTATGTGGTCTGCAAGAGGTTTAGGTGCACAGTGCTCCTGCAAACTAAATATCATTTAGTTAGGGTTTCCATCTACTCCAAGTTCTTTAATACTCCTAGTGCTGCCTTGCAATCTAAGACCACATAGACAATATAATGGCTGCACTGACAGTATGCACTAAATGTGAGTCGTGAATGGCCATTATATTCCATGGTGTCTCCTGGGGAATTCTTTGGATTACAGATCACCACTCCGAGATCTGGTAATCTGGAATGCTGTCCTGAACCTTGGGAAGACTGTACTATGCTTTACCAGTGTTTGCATTGTATTATTTTAACTGTAATAATATTTGTTGTGTTTTAGAAAGGGAAAATACAATGATGCATATCATCAATTTACTGTCAAATAGATAGCAAACTTTTTAACTTTTTGTAAATTATTAATATAAATTTTAAATGTCATGATATATTTATAGACCTCAATACAAATAACATTACTGTAATGTCATTTTAAAATATTGTTGCATTGGTAATTGTTTTTGGTCATATTTAGCCTTCTGCACTTGGGGTGGATTTTCCTGCATCTTAACCTTCACCTTAACAGATACGTTTGTACTATTGTTATAAATCTCATAGTTCTTACGAGTAATTCTGTATTGTGTGTTTTTTTTTCTTGTTTTTTTTTTTCAATTCAGCATGCTGCAGTTTAGCTGAAGTAAGCAAATATTCCATACGGCTGAATGGTAGTGCATATGAAACACTCTGTACCTGTGTTTTACCATTGTTGAAGTGTATGCAGCCGTATAAAAAGCAGGACGCGCCTTCCCCCTGGAAAAGCCATATGGAAAATACTTGCAAATCACGCTGCAAGAGTGGTACAAGTGAGACTATAAGAGCAAAAATGTACTTGGAAATTCATATTGAAAGCAGAAGTGTAGATACACCTTCAGCCTAGTTTTAGAAATATTTCAGCACTAAGTAATCCAGACGATTTGTCTCTGCAGTATAGTTAACATATGTTGCTACAGACAGTGTTTTCATATTTGCAGTTATGTTGCTAAGAAACCTCATCTGCAATTTAAGTTGAATGAAAAGCACAAAATAATATGGTACCCTTTCAAGGAAATATGAAATACAGCATAAGCTGCTAAACCAAACCTTGGAATGAAATTGCTTTCTACAGTAATTTTCATAAATAGGGGCATAGTTTACATACAAGATGTTTTTATGATTCCTTTTTTTTTATTAAACTGTAATCTTTATCTTTGAAGAAAAACATAGATATAGTTAAAATGGGAGTCCCCTGCTTGTTTATTACTGCTATACACCAGTCTTAATTTTGACATCAAATTTCGATTTAATTTTAGTCATAGTCTTTTGACTAAAATGCCATTTTAGTTTTAGTCGTATTTTAGTCATCTGAATTGTTTTAGTTTACGTCGTATTTTAGTTGACTTCAATAATGTTAATTTCGTTGACAAAAATAACACTGCTATACAAGTACACTGTGTGGATTTCAGCTGATTCCTGGTGAACTGGACGAAATTTTTTTATAAATCCAAACTTTTTTTTATTGATATCAAAGAACACAAAAAGATATACAACAGTACAGATCATATGAGATGTACAGAGATCCGATGAGAAACGGTCTAAACAAACCAAATAAGAAAAAAAAAACTTGTCAAATAAACTAGACAAAATTTGCTTAGTAGGTGTCCATGTTGGCCTCTTCCCTTCTGACACCATTCGACTGAAAAATCCAAGATACTTGGCAGAAAACTGTGCCAGGAACAGCAGTCAAAATACAATAGGCACAGAAGAAAATGTGTCCATTCGTGCTATATAGCATGAGTGACTGAAGTACACACTGCTAGTCCAGTGATCTCCACTTGATTCCGGGTCCCATGCTGAGTGGCTGTCTTGCTGAATTCTAAACACAGTAGGTCATACGCTCCTGATTGAATGAGGTGGAGAGTATCACATCATTCAATTAGAGAATGCTTTGCATTCATTCAAATAATACAAAGCATTCTCTGAATGGCGCCTGTGTTCAGAATGCAGTAGGTCAGCCACTGAGCACGGGGCCTGTAAGCAAGTGGAGATCACTGGAGTAGTGGTGTTATATATGTAGTTACACTGGTCCAATCTAGATCAGTGAAACTATGTATAAAATATCCTTACTTAGAATGCATCTTTGAAAATGTGCTCCTTGGTTCCTGGGGTAGAAAGGGATTGTAATGAGTTAAATGACTAAATACATACAAGTACTGATGTCCTGGTTCTGCACTGTGAAAATAAATGCCAGCTGCTGTATCAGGTGGCATTTGACTCGGCAGTCCTGTTCATTTCAGATTTTCCCACCTTGGCCAATATACACACAGAGTCTGTGGAAATTCCGACTTAATAGCTCTCAATGGGCTTTAAACTAGAAAGTGTAGGTGTACATTATACAGATGTTTGAGTAGGTATCAAGATTACAATGCTTGGTCTAGTTCAGAACACTTAAAGTACAAGAATAAATGAGAAATATGTAGGTGCCATTGCTGACTTTCTTTTGAAAATGACTTCTGCACGGCTGAGCCTGGATTCAGTACTTCTGCACCAACCAGGAACAAAACAGAGCAAATGAAAGTTGAAGTAGGGGTTTCTTATCTTTAGATTTATTCTGGAGTAGAGACTTTAAAAGCCAAATGATCAGCATGACAACCAGGCAACTAGTATTTCCAGTTGGAGAAGTCAGCAGTAATAGCCTACATATTTCTCTCACGATACAGTGAATTTACTTTATAAATACACTAAAGATGACCTAGGTGGAAATTATATACAGTATCTCACAAAAGTGAGTACACCCCTCACATTTCTGTAAATATTTTATTATATCTTTTCACATGACAACACTGAAGAAATTACACTACAATGTACACAAAATATTGACACTTTGGGCCCAATTTGGACATTTTCACTTAAGGGTGTACTCACTTTTGTTGCCAGAGGTTTAGACATTAATGGCTATGTGTTGAGTTATTTTGAGGGGACAGCAAATTGACACTTATACAAGCTGTACACTCACTACTTTACATTGTAGCAAAGTGTAATTTCTTCAGTGTTGTCACATGAAAAGATAGAATAAAAGATTTACAAAAATATGAGGGGTGTACTCTCTTTTGTGAGATACTGTATTCCTAGGCTGTTATCTGGAAAGGCATTTGTTACAGCATTGTAAGGCTGTATAAATTGTAAGACAGAGATTCAGTACATGTTTGATGATTAGACATAAACGGTATCTTAGACCAGCAATTTTCTTTTGTGTTCTGTTTTAAAATGGCTCTTTGTATTCTCCAAAGTAGTGAACAAAGTGGTGCTGTAGTGGAATCCCTCATCACTGTCCAGCACTGGGTGCAGACCCCTTTGTATTCTGATACAAATGTCACGGTTTCCTGCCCTCAGGTGCTCAGAGAGACCATTCCTGATGGGGACAGCAGTGACTGGGCACATTAGCCTAACTGAATGGGCTCTTGTCATTGTTCCTGGCATGTTGGCCACCAGAAGAGAGCGCAAGCCCACACAGCACTATCTTATGCCCGGGCATTGTGGTGGGCACCATGCTAGCTAGCCTTGGAATACTGCCTTTCCAATGGGGTCCGATCCCTGGGACTTCTGTCATTATCTGCACAGAATGAATGGACAGGAATAGCTCTGTACAGAGCTCCCCATTCATTCACAAACTGAAGCTTAGTAAACCTAGTTTGCTATGCTTTAGTTATGAATGAACACAGGAGTGATCGGTACTGATTACTCACTGTGTTCATTCAGAATAGGAAGGGGGCAATAAATTACATATTTTCTGACCCCTTTCCCGCTCTCCATCCTGAAACATCCTCCGCAGCAGTCGGTGGGAGGAGGGAAGGCGGCAGCACTGCTGGGGGGGCAGGGGAGTACACAGAGGCCTGGGGGCAGCAGGAAACAACTAATTTGGGCAAGAGGGGCAGCGGGATATAATGAAAACAATGCCCTCTATTTTCCTTCTGCTTTCCGTCTTCCGGATGTGGCCATTCACAAAGATGAGGCTTGGCTTCGGCCGGCCCTATTCGGAAGAGGGGCGGGTGGTGGTGAGGAATAGTGGTTAAGCATCCGCCTCTTTCCCGCCTACAACTACTGATAATGAGGGTTGGCTTATTTTCATTACCATGGCCACCATACGAGAGAGAAGCTTGGTTGCGTCTCCGTGAGTATTTATGGTGACGGTTCAGTGCGTCGCCCGTGCCCTTTGAGAACGTCACGTGTGACGAAACATGTCAGGGCAGAGCTACTCTTTGACGTCACCACGCTTTACGTGACCCCGGAAGCAGGAACATTCGCTTTATATTTTTATTGCCGGCAGAATCTTTTCATAACTTTTTGTATTTTCACTTTAAACATTTTTTATGAATAAACCGTACAGTGTTTGAGGATAATACACTATTGGAGCTTTTTTTTACTTTTACACGGCCTGTTCCGGTCCGAGAGATTATACAGGTTTCCCATCAGGAGGAGAGCCTCTCTATATTTTGGACGCAAATACCGCGTAAGGAGGGAGAAGGACGCTAGGAGCCTGAAAATACTGGCATCATGGATTGACCAGAGACCCCGCAGAAGGTTATATCTGCAGGTGATAATGACCTAATGATAGAGGTCCACCATATCTGGTAAGGGTCTCCATCATCTTTGGTGTATGTCCTAAGGAGAGGCCTATCCTTCGTTCCCTTGGTGGTGGTGGAATCAACTTGTAGCTTTCATCCTCAGAGTCTCCTTTCCCTTTCTTGCTACATTTTTGGAATTGGACTCAGCGTTCATCATATGTGAACTACACACACATTATTTCACTTGTATATATATTTTTTGCACTATATGAAGTTTTTTATGTGGAATTTTTTCAATTGCTTTTTTTCACTGGTATGGATAGGCATAGTCCCTCATTATTTATTCACTGATTTACGCAGTATTATTTTGTATATTGGGTTTTTTATGCACTTATTAATTTAAGATTGTTGCTATATTTGCACGACTATCTTTCTTTTATACATTTTCTTTCTGCAGCTGCTGAAGAGGAGGAAAAGCTCTTTCAGCGGCTGCATTAGGTAAATGGAGGGCATAGGTTCCCCTATATGCCACCCCTCCTATCCACGTGTAGAACCAAATGTGACAGGGGAGCCACACAGGCCCCCTGGAGCATGGGGCCAGGTTGCAATTGCTACGTCAGTGGTCCCATGTATGGCTGATGATCCTATTTGACAATCTAACAAGCGACTTCTGTCTAACAGGAATGTTGGAAAACTTTTGTCAATCAGTGGCTGCAGCCACTGATCAATATATTCTGACAGTATCCCCCTGTCAGAATACAATGGCACAGCAGGGGCCATTTCTCCATCTACTGTGTGGATAGGGGAATCTCTTGGCTGATTGAAAAAAAACATGTCATCTATGGCCAGCCTAACGTATAACATTGAGAAAAAATGCATGATATAATAAAGACAGCCCAGAAGCTGACAACCTAATCTAAAAACCCTATACAGCTGCAGGCTTCGGCCCCCACCTTTAACGTGTTTCATTAAGTTTCAGTAACAAACAAAATGTGGAAAATAGTGACCTGCTCATCCTATGTTTCCATTTAACCATTTAGGTCCCTCCTAAATCATTTCTGAGAATGACTGCACATTGCAATCTCTCTCTTTTCCGTTATGCATTATCATCTGTTTCATCATGGGGAATTCAAAGAGGGAAAAAAAACATAAATCATGGATAAGCAGCTGGAAAGCTAGCAGAACCAATAAGGGTGCAGTTTTGTGGGAGGCAGCACTGCTGTAACTGAATCCAGGCTCTTTCTGTAATTCAATTAAATGGCCAATAACTTTCTGTAAGCTCTTAAAGCACAGGCTCAGGAATATCTCATTCCGGATGGCTTGCAAACCAAAGCTAAAAGTAGACGGAGTATCTCTCGTAATCTGTATAGCTGGAGTCTGACTGTTCCCTTCATTGCTATGTTTTAATAATTAGCCTATATACGCTGAATCAACTCAGAATATTAAATACCGTATGTTAAATATACACCTGACCCTTATTTTGGTCTAGGAATCATGGTTTTGAATTTGACCCTAAGGCGTCATGCACTCTTGAGGGTTTGCCCAGCTCCCCTGAAAGCCTTTTCTCCTGGCAGTAGAAAATTGCAGGTAAAGCCACGTTCTATACATGCGTTTAGGTGCATTTGCATGTTTATGGATTCTATGGGCTTGAATAATAATTTATTCTGCCCATTGGAATGAATGAATGCTCACACCCTAAACCCGTCTAGCGTGTAGCCACGTTTACACCCGTTTAGGCAGGTTTTGTGTTTTTTTTTTTTTTTTCTACTTTTTAGCTCCTCTCCTGAATGTGCAGGTGGTGCTCACATGCAGCTAGGACAACATGAACTCTAATCAAAAGTTTACCAAGAACAACTATATTTACAATGCAGTAACCCATTGCTTCAGAATAGTTAGAGTAATGGAAAATGATTGCATACAGGTTGCTATTGATCACTACACTTTTGTACATTCACCATGTCTTACTAATGAGTAAAGCTTTAAATTGGGAGTAAACTCCCATCTTTGACTTTTACCTATAGGTAAGCCTATAATAATGGTACTGTAAATATCTCCTCCTGTACATGCAGCTGATGACGTAACCGGCGCATGCACTCTGAAGGAACAGCAACCCGGGCATGCGTGGGGGTGACGTCATCTCAGCCCCAGCCAGTCACACAACCGGAGACCATGAGGATGGGAGCTGGTAAGCTTTGTTTAGGCGATGCACTAGCACATTATGACATTACCTTTCAGGGTAAAAAAGAAAAAACACCCAACGGTTTACTACCACTTTAAAATGAATCAATTTACTTATAAGTTCCAGACTGAATGCAAATGGTTTTGAAGTGACATTAAACCCTCCGTTTCTAAGCACTTTCAGCAGCTGATGGAATCACTTATCGAACATGCAACTTCTTTATCAATTAATCCTTGCCTATGTTCCCATTTAAGCTGCTGCCATGTCCACTTCCCCAGATTTCAGGGCGGCTCCTTTCTCATGCACTGCCCTATAAAGCCACCTTTGCATGCAGAGACTAGAGGTGTGTCTCCATGCACTGTGTACATCAATAGAAACACAAAGCCCAGTAACTTAGGGTGGCAAGCCACTCCCCTGCTCTTTTCTCTTCCTCTACTTCCCTTCTCCAAGCTAACAAACTGACCTAAGACTTCTCTGTCCTCTATTATCGCTTTCCTGTGATGACGAAAAGTTTAATGAAGCAGGATTCAGACCATAGGAGCCAACAGCATTAAACGTTTTTTAAATTGCAAGTGCTGGGGTAAGAATTTTATTTGTTTACTGGGGATTGTTGCTTTTTTTTGTGCTTAGAGTGTTAGGCTTAAAAATATAGAGGGTTTAATACTACTTTATCACTTGCCGACCACCAGCAGTACATTTACTACTGGCACTGCGATGTCCCCAAAAGCCACAGCGCACATGCACCCTGGGGCGCGCAGTAGCACAATCCTGTGACTGCTGTGTCCGGTAGACACAAAGGATCGCAGTGCTTGGTACCCGGCCGCTGTGAGTAGCCAGGGTATCATGTGATCATGATGACCAATCATAGCGATCACATGACAACACGTAAGCAAGACCGTCAACAATTGCTTTCATTCATGACAGCTTACTTACTGTTGTGATGCCTTGATTGGCCCACAGCTATAACATGATACCTGGGCCAATCAGCACCCTGTACCATGTGATTAGCTGTGGCTAATCACAACATCACAATAGTAAACAATAAGTCACGAATGAAAGCCATTCATGATAGTTCAAACAGCTGCTGTTACAGTGATTATCACTGTAACAATCAATCACAGTATAAAATCACCCCCTAGAGGAGTACAGTGTCTCTCTGGTGACACTGAATTACTCTGTTGAGAGCATGTAAAAAAGTGTAAAGAAAAGTTTAAAAAAAATTGAATAAAAAATTATTACTTTTACCAGTCAGTATCCCTGTTCACTGCCACACACTGACACTTTACAGCACTGGTGACAGTGTATTAAAAAAAAAAAAAAGTTGTGAAAAAAAACACATTTCATTTAATTTCTTAATTTTCCCAAAAATTGTGACCAAAAAATTACAACTTAAAAAAACTTGCCATGCCTCTTACTAAACACCCTTGCATTGCCTGCTTTCCAAAAAATGGTCATTTGGTGGGAATTTGTATCTGTCCTGACATTTTAGGGCCTCAATAAATGAGATAGGCCATTAGTACATCAGAATTGATCAATTTTTAAATATATATTATAGTTTGTAGACTAACTTTCACACAGTCCACTGATGTGGGTTATTTTTACCAAAGAGATGTAGCAGACTACATTTTGGGATAAATTTATGAAGAAAGATTTAGTTTCAAAATTTCACAGAAACAAAAGCTTAAAAAAAGTGTTTTTTTGTTTTGTTTTTTTAATCTTCGGTATTTTTTCATTTATATTGCAAAAGATTAAAAAACCCAGTGGTTATTAAATACCACCAAAAGAAAGCTCTATTTGTGTGAAATGATATAAATTTAATTTGCGTACAGTGTTGCATGACCAAGCAATTGCCAGTTAAAGTAGAACAGTGCTGAATAGCAAACAATTCCCTGGTCATGAAGTGGATAAAACCTTCCATAGGTCAAGTGGTTAGAGCAACCTTTCTCTGCCTTTTCAACACAAAGGAATCCTTGAAATAAGTTTCTGGTTTCAGGGGAACCGCTGCTAACAAGTTCTATATCAGCAACTCAAAATACATTAGTGCAATGGTCAGTGACAAGATTGCTCCTTACACTTGTGGACATTGGTAAGAATTACCCCCTTACAGATAGCTAAATAGAACAATGGTATCAGTTGCAACTTACCTGAGAGGCAGAAATTGTTTATTGCTCAAGGAAACCCTAGCAGGTTCTGGAGGAACCCTAGTTGAGAATTCCCAAGTTAGAGGCTGAATTGCAGAGAAATTATCAAACTACCTTTGCAGTGGGCCTTCCCCTGTTAATGTTTTCATTTTAGGAGAACCATAAAAAGCAGTTTCACTTACCTTACACCACGTTGCCGCAGCATGGGATCTCCAAAAGCTGCTTCTTTTCAGTGCTCCATAATTTGGTTGCACTTTGTCATCATCATATACAGTGTAGGACCAGCAGTCCTGAATTGTAGTTCAGGGCACTGAGGGCTTGCTCACAACGTGGAGAGAATAGGCGAGGTCCGGCTGCCAGGGGAACAAAGCGTAAGGTAAGAAAAACTGCTTTTTACTGTTACCTTATACGAAAACAAACATTTACCCCTTGAAGTGTGGGGAAGTCACAACTTTGAAAGTTGTTTCTCTTTAAGATGACTGTACATTTGTAATCCATGTTTCATCTGTTTATTGAAATCGGTGTCCTTCTCATAAAGTTTTCTGGGAATGTCCCATGTTTCGAGTAGCCATAAAACTGAGAACCTTTCTAAGAAATAGGACCTCATTTATTTACAATCGTGCAACAGTGCTCAGTCATCATATCCAGAGCTCAGTTTAAATATATAGCTGGTTTGCTCTGAGTTTCAATGGCTTGTAGAAAATTAGTGCAGTTCAGCCTTATTAACCACTTAAGGTCCACCCTATAGCACTTCTACTGCTACAGGGCGGAACCGCTGTGCCAGATCGCGTATATATACGTGATCCGACATTTTCGGGTAGGGGAGGCACATTTGCGATGCCGGCGGCTCGCTCACGCTGTGATTACACACAGCAAGAGTCTATTGGTTGGCATCATGGACTTGATGTCCACCAGGACCCGCCGATCATCCTGCAGAGACAGAATGGCGGTCTGCCTATGTAAACCAGGAAGATAGCTGTTCTGACAGGAGGGAAGGCATGGATCCTGTGTCTCTGAAACGTAGGGACATGTCTTCCCCTAGTAAAAACACCTCCCACAGTGTGGTAAAACCCCGGGGAGGCACAGAGTTAACCCTTTGATCACCCCTGATGTCAACTCCTTTCCAGTCAGTGTCATTAGTACCGTGACAGTGCACATGTTTTAACACTGATCACTCTATTAGTGTACTGGTCCATAAATGTGTCCGATTGTCTGCCGCAATATCGCAGTCCCTCTATAAGTCACTGATCGCTGCCATTACTAGTAAAAAAAAAAAAAATATGCCATAGTTTATAGACGCTATAACTTTTGTACAAACCAATCAATATACGCTTATTGGGATTTTTGTTACCAAAAACATGTAGCAGAATGCATATTGAACTAAATTAATGAAGACATTTTTTTTTATTAGATATGTTTTATAGTACAAAGTAAAAAATATTGTTTTGTTTTTTTTCGGGCTTTTTTGGTTATAGTGCAAAAAATAAATAACACAGAGGTGATCAACTACCACCAAAAGAAAGCTCTAATTTTGGAGGAAAAAAGGATATAAATTTTACTGCACACTTGTCATTTAAAGTAATGCAGTGCCGTATTGCAAAAAATGGCCTGGTCATGAAGGGGGGTAAGGTTTTAATTTATTTTATGTGCAAGTGTTTGACTATTGCTGGACTCCATCATACAGTTAAATATACAGATAAAATATACTGTATATTAGGGAGCTGTTTTACCTGCTAAAGGATTATATTTTCTGAGATTTATACAGAACAGCCCTGCCTGTCCACAGGTTGCATCCTTTCCCCTGTCCGTGACTGGACAGTGGAAGAACAATGGAAAAGGAGCAGACCGAGGAGCTCATTTCTTGGCCCTCTTCTGGTCTGAGCTTTGCCATTCAGTGGATTGCAAGAGACTGATTCCAAAGTCACATTCAGGTACTTCAGTGGATTGAAAATACATTTAATGATGTATTCATTATTACAGCGCCACATTTGTTTATTTCTTTAATAGCTTATGTTCAGCTCTTTGGTGAGGTGAGCATACCCATGTACACTTAACATTTGTTGTTCCATAGAATAAAGTGAGAATAAATCCCACCTTTGACATTTGTCATCAGAACAGCTATCCAATGCATAGTTGCTCCTTTGCCAAGCAGGGTCACAGACAGCAATAAAATAATTGATAAAGAATTTAGCCTTGTCCACTCTACCCAAAATGAAAAAAAAAGGGTTTGGCTACAGTTCCAGTTTGAAATCTCAACAGAACTTTATTCCATTCAATTCCAAACTCTTCCATTATAGAAAAATGGATTTATGTTTTTTTTTTACCTTGAACATATATCTAAAGTAATCAAGATTTCTCTATACTATGCAGATCATAATTTTAGTGCTCCAGCATAAATATTGGAAGCGTAATAACCTTATACTTGAGGTCACCCTTTTGGCAAAGAGCAGGCTTTGAGTTGGACTATCCCCTGTTTTGAAATACTGGGTTGTAACAAAGATCTGCACTGTGCAGTGGAGTATATGCTATACATGCTGGCTATGCTGGGAGTTTTGTTTGTCAATAACACAAAGCTTGAAAAAATTATTAAAATCAATTCCAGTTTTTACACTATGGTTTTGACAAAGCTGTTTTATGAAGCGATAAATAGTATACACAGTTACGGTATGCAACCCTGTAGTTTTCCACGTTTTTAAGTGTTACAGCCTAGGAATAAAATTTGATTTAATTGGGATTTTATCTTGTTGATCTATACAAAAAAGGTAATAATGTTAAACTTAAAGAAATTTAAATAGATTTCCATTTCATTTTACAGTTATGAAGCTAGGAATTTTCAACTGCATACTCATACATATTTAAACCACCTCCACCCACTCCCTTTAAATAAGCTCCAGTACAACCATTTGCTTTCAGAAACCGCATAATTAGTCCAATGTAGTTCACCTGTGTGCAATTAAAGTGTTACTTTATCTCCAAATAAATACACCTGTTCCTGTAAAGACCCAGAGTTTGATGAATACAAATTTAACTGTATTAAAATTAAACAGTATCTGGAGGATCAATAAGTTATCAAAACAAGTCTGAGATCAAGTTGCATCAATATAAAATATTCCCAACTTTGAATATGCCCACACCTTTGAATAAATCTAATATTAAAGCCTGGTTCACACTGTTGCGACATACGTTTCGACTTTGGGAGCACATGTCGTATGATGTGAATAAATCGATGGATCCCTATCAGAGCTGTCTTAACTGGTCCAACACAAGTCGGTCTGACTTTGGAAAAGGTCCCTGCACTACTTTGGTCTGACTTTGGACCGTTTTCAGCCCATTCAATATCATTAAGTCAGATTCTCGTCCTAACCATCCAACTTGTGAGATCCGACATGGTGATTACAGCAGCAGTACAATAAATTTATGTCACCCTGGGATTGGTTTGATTTGTCAAAGGGCAAGTCGGACTATATCAAAATAAAAATAAACCGCGCTAAGTGTCCTTTGTATTATAAATCGTTAGTAACATAAACGTCTGAAGTGAATGTTCAATGGTACAGTCCAAATATCACTTTGGGCAAGAAAAAGCACTCCAGGTCATCCAAATGCTACAACATGCACAGAAGTGATTCACAATCCAAAGATCACGACAATGAATTGCCCTTACCAGAACGCCAGATATAATAAGCGGATGGCTTAAACCCAGCCGGGGCCTATAGGGTAAGGACCTATCAGCTCTGTCAGAGTTCAGGCGTAGTTCCCTCAGTTCAATACCGAAAGAAAAACAAAAAAGCTCGCCATAGTATAGTATTGTTGTACAACCATGTATGAGCGTTTCGTCATCAAGCGGACTTTCTCAATGGGGACAGTCCCCATTGAGAACGTCCACTTGATGACGAAACGCTTCTGGGCACGTACGCAGTGACGTCACCACATGAATGAGGAAGGAGGACGAGCTCCGCTCCGTGATTGTTAAGCCGGCCGGCGTTTTTACATACCCTATGCGAAATTTGATCGTCTGTTTGTAAGTGTACTACTTTATTCATTAAAGGGTTTGTTGAATGTATAACACTATGGTCAGTTTATCTCATTTTTGGGTCGTATACTGTGGATAAGGATTTCCTGATACAACTATCAATCTCCCAGTGTGACATAGAGCCCAATGAATGCAAAGTCTGTGAGTTGGTAAGCACACTCTACAGCTGTGGTGATGGGATATCACCTTTCGTTTTAAAGTGCACAATAGGGTGTTGGTCTCAGGTGCATGCTCATACATGGTTGTACAACAATACTATTCTATGGCGAGCTTTTTTGTTTTTCTTTCGGTATTGAACTGAGGGAACTATGCCTGAACTCTGACAGAGCTGATCGGTCCTTACCCTAAAGGCCCCGGCTGGGTTTAAGCCATCCGCTTATTATATCTGGCATTCTGGTAAGGGCAATTCATTGTCGTGATCTTTGGATTGTGAATCACTTCTGTGCATGTTGTAGCATTTGGATGACCTGGAGTGCTTTTTCTTGCCCAAAGTGATATTTGGACTATACCATTGAACATTCACTTCAGACGTTTGTTAATAACGATTTATAATACAAAGGACACTTAGCGCGGTTTATTTTTATTATTGTTATTTGTGTTGTCACACTGTCTACTGCTGCTTTATCTTATTGTTCCAGCGCGGCATTTTTTTTACTCTATGCCCCGGACTATATCAAAGTCGGAGCAAAATCATATCCTGTTCATTCAAGTCGGATGGAAGTAGGACTGATGTAGGCCTGATGTCGCAGGGCAAAGTAGGATAACAGTTGTGCCGTACCAGTGTGAACTCGACCTTCAAGTGGAAAGAATTTGACACAACTGCAACTCGAGTGTTGTCTTCCAAAACTCCTGAAAAGAGAGCATAAGTAACAGAAGGGACAGTAGGTACCTCTGAGGAAGCACCAGCAATCTTCAGTTGAGTCTGGAGAAATCGTCCTTGGTACAGCTTTAAACTGGGTGATCCACAAAAATAGAATTCTGATGTAAAGGAATCCATTGTTGGCAAAAAAAACCCATATCAAAGCCAATTTGGAGTTTGCCAGAAGTTATGTGAAAGACAGCGCAGATGTGAAATAAGTTCTGATCTGATGACTGTTTATCACCCTGAGAACACTATTCTCAAAGTGAGGTATGGTAGTGGTAGCATCATGGTATGGGGATTATCACCTTCTGCAGGAACTATGGAGCTGGTCAGAATTGATGGAAACTGGATGGAGTCAATCCAGTGACATTTGAGAGCAGCCTTTTTCAACCTTTGTACCCCAGAAGTACCCTTGGAATAATTTATACATCTTGGGGAGCCCTATTAAAAGTTTTTATCTACAGCTTATGGTGCATTAGCAAGCTCGGTAAATTTAGATGTAATAGAAACAAAATGGAGGAGCAAGAATATGGGGTACCTAACAAAAATGACACTGAAATGGATCACATTTTTAACACCTCTGTCTTATATGATTACATACTTTTTAGTAATCACAAAATTAAACTGAGAAAAAAAAGACATGAGACAGAGACAAAATTACAATAGTGGTCAGTAGAGAAATGCCTGCTTGCACTGGTGTTCAGTGAAGGGTTCCCTTACATTGGTGGTGAGTAGAAGAGATGTGATCAGTGGATGAAGTCTTATGGTCTGTGACAGATGTTTCCTGTTAACTCTGTGTTCAATGAGAAGAAGAAAGCCCACTGGTCGTTAATAGAGAGAATGCCCCATTTAATTGGGGGTCTGTCAGAAGACGCCTCTTACATTGATGGTCTGTGAAAAGAATGCTATCCTTTTAGCTAGCTAAACAGATCATTGGTGTTAATCTTTTGGGAAAAGGAATTGGCCCTTGAACTATGCAGGTACTGTCATGTTGAAGGTCAATCTGCCACGTTTCAAAGGACCCTCATGCAACCTCTGGAGGAACTCTTGGGTTCCATGGAGATTAGCAGTTCTAGAGAAAAACCTGTTTAAGTCTGTAAGACATCTGAGACTGGGATGGGAGATAAACTTCCAGCAGATCATTGACCCTATTTGCACAGGAAATTTACACTACAGTGGTATAAATCCAAAAACATAGATGTCTTAGAATGGCACAGTCAGAGTCCAAACTCTGTAACAAGACTTGAAAATGCTGTTCACCAACTGTTCCCATATGATCTAACAGTGCAAGAGCTATTTGGCCAAGAAGAAAGGGTAAATTGCAGGATTTAGCTGTGAAAAGCTGATGGATACCTACCCCAAAATACTTTTTAAATTTAATTGCAGACAAAGATAATTCTGATCTTACTGTGTCCTGATTCAAGAAGTGAATATTTATGTAACCAACAAATGTCTTGATTTTTAAAAATTGATTTTAAATAATCTGGGATATTATAACAATAGCTTTTGAAATAATAGACTGTTATAAACAGAATACAGAAAAAATGTATGTGTAATCAATTTCTTATAAAGAAGCAATGAGCATGGTTTACATGCATAAAACAGTTTATATTGAACTAAACTGTTATTTACTTGAAATATACCTTTATTAAAGACTGTCTGTCTTAGAGCCATATGGGCAGTGATCAGAATCCCCACATTTCTTACCAGAAACCATGCCATGCCCATCACAGCCTGGCAACTAGCATTGTTCTGCCCAGGAGAGAAATGGAAAAAGGAGTAGCTTGTACTGAATTGCAATAGAGCACATGGACTTGGGAGCTGTGAACCAGGCAGCATTTGGACACCAGAGAATCTAAGCACGACATTAAAAAATTACAGAAATCAGTAACTGATGAATCCAGAGTTGCGTTGCACGTTGATGTGAGTTGAATTAAAGTGGTTGTAAAGTCTCAATGTTTTTTACCTTCAAGCATTCTATGCATGAAAGTAAAAAACCTTCTGTGTGCAGCAGCCCCCCCTAATACTTACCTGAGCCCCATCACCATCCACCAATGTGCACGAGAACCTCTCCTCTCCGGGAACTCTCCCTCCTCATTGGCTGAGACAGCAGCAGGGGCTGTTGGCTCCTGCTGCTGTTAATCACAGCCAGTGAGTCAATAAGGAAAGAGGGGGCGGGGCCAAGCCATGGCTCTTTGTATGGAAGGACACATGGGGCAGCAGTTTGGGAGAGAGTCTACTTGGGTGCCCCCATAGCATGCTGTTTGTTCTGGGGGCACTTGGCAGGAGGGAGGGGCCAGGAGTGCTGGCAGGGAACCCGAGAAGAGGAGGATCGGGGCTGCTCTGTGCAAACCACTGCACAGAGCAGGTAAGTATGACATGTTTGTTATTAAAAGAAAAAGTGCCTTTTAATATTACCATACATACTCATGTATAAGTCGACTTTTTCAGCACATTTTTTATGCTGAAAAAGCCCCCCTCGGCTTATACTCGAGTGAGGGCAAGGCTGGACTGGCCTACTGGGATATCAGGCATTAGACTGCTTGCCCTGGGGCCGCTTTGAAATGTGGCTGCAGCGCTCCCCTCTCTCCCTCCCTTACACAGCGGGAGACCGTGTCTGAAATTTTTGGCAGCGCTGTGACAAAAGTCCCACCCTCCTAGACCAGCTCGTGTGATGGACAGAACACTGCGTCTATCACATGAGCTGGTCTAGGAGGAGGGCGGGACTTTTGTCACAGAGTGGCTGAACATTTCAGACGGAGCTCCGAGATACAGCGGGAGATGCCCGCTGTGCAATCCAGGTACTGACTGCTGAGACTGCATGAATGGGCACAGTCACTACTAGTGAGGCTGCAATGATGGGCACATTGAGGCTGGGCATGGAACTACAATGATGGGTACCTTTTTAAGGCCTCATGCACACTAGGCATTGAAGTGTCACTTAGGAGCGTTTGACTTTTTTTCTGCCTCTGAACGCCCCTCGATGTTGGCCTGTGTTCATGCACACACATAGGCATTTAAAGGCAGAATTAAAACTGCCAGCCTGTTCAGGAGCAGCAGCGTTCTAGCAGAAAAAATGCTTAATGTGTGTATTCGCTTCTAAACACGCCTTAACACTAGGCGTATTTAGCGCTTGAGCATTAATTCATTTCAATGGCCAGAATAAATTATTATTTTGGCCAATTAAATGATTTAGCACCCAAGCTCTTGACAAGCCTGAAAATGTCTAAATGCACCTAATTGCAACTACAAAAGCGGCTTTGGACACATTTTTGTCGCTGCTTTTCTCCTGCCAGGAGAAAAGGTGTCCAAGAGAGCTGGGCAAGTGCGCAGTGTGCATGGGTCCTTATAGTTGTTTCTTTAATGCTGGTTTTATACAGCACTTTAAGCTATTCTGAACAATTTCAAAGTGGGGACAGAATGACATATATATATATATATATACAATGCACCACCCGAACCTTGCAATCTTTAACTATATTCTTTAGGAGAGGCCATGTGAAAATCTAGTTTACAACTGAGATGGGAGATCTGCCAGCGCAGTACAGACAGGGTTAATCATGTTAAACATTACTCGCCAATCCCCTCCTTAACATAGAAGGGGAAGCTTGGCAGGATTTATAAGCAAGTAAAATGCAAGCAAAAAGGTAAGCATCAATCTTTAATTATTATTATTATTTTTTTTTTTTTTAGTTCTGCTATGTGAAAGGGTCACTTGTAACAAATATAAAGTAGGTGTTATCCCAACTTGGCTGCAAACGTGGAATTTCACTTGAAGTGGAATTCTATATAAGGCTGCTTCAAGCACTCTCTAAAGCCGGCCATAGATATATCAAATCTCGTATTTTCAACGGGGACTGGCCGAGATCAGATCCATATATGAACAGACTGGTTCATATATCGACTTCAGTACAACCAGCCTGTTGTTTTTTTGTATGTGATTACTGCCAGCGGCTATAGCCACCAGCAGGAATTGTTGTGTTCTGTCGACAGGGAGGGCTCCCAGGAGAGGGATTCCCCCATCAACACTGACTGTGTAGATGGGGGAATCAAGTGATTTTCTTTCCTGCAACCAAAGAAAATCAAAATCATCTATGGCTTGCCCTATCCTGTTTCAAGGTGCCCATTCTGTGCCGCTTTCTCAGTTTGTTGATCTGCTAATTCCTGGCAGCCTATTATAATTAATGAGCACATGAGCAATTCTGCACAACTTGCCATTTAGGATTTCACGTTAACCTAGGAATGTTCAAAATCTATTTTGATTGCTGTTACTTATAGTCATGTAGTGTATTTTACTAGGTTAGCTAAGCTTTGGTCTCTGTGCAGCTTTCCCTCTTTCCCTAAAAAATAATAGGGGTTTTGCAGGTACGTTTTGTTTTGAATTACTAATGTTTTGATGTTTTATGATAAAGAAACTTATCTTCATATATCTGTGTGCTATGTTAAGTTTTCTTCAGGTTTATAGCATTTCCTCAAGCATTATATTGGCAGTAGCATTGTTGAGACTACTGAGATACCCTGCTGTCACCAATAACCTAGAGATTCATTGTATATGGTATATTATTGATCTTTTGATCCAAGGGGTTTATATCCTGTATTTTCCTATTTTTATGCATACAGGTCAATGCTTAAAAATCTATGTTCAATTGATTGTATCATAATCTTTACATTACCTATAGAGAATGCCTAAAGCTACCATTAATAATTTCTAAGAAGCCTACTTCAGTGTCCTTGGGCGTAATGCAGTGGCTGCCTTGACTTTATCATATGTATGAGCAGAGAGACAGATTCTTTTAACCAAATGATCACAGTACAAGATGTATTTGTTGATTACTATCTACTGTTGCAGCAACAGCCAATTACAGACTTGCTTATGTGAAAGCTCATGGGCAGACTCCTGTGTTGTTTATGTACAGATGCATACACATGTGTGCACTGATGCATGCACATATATTGGTGACCTGACATTCTATTAGAAATAAACTGTAACATAGACATAGGCAATAAATGTACTTCCTCATATGGAGCGAGGTTTGAAAGTATTCATATTTAAGACTAGTAACAAGGATAAGTACAGGAAATTGTACTTTGCATGCATAACCACACAAAGATTCTGTAAATACATTTAGTGCCAAATATTAGAGATTTTTCTGTAAACATAAAGCCTTAGGAAACTGAATTTGCATGTTTTTCTGAAGTGAGCAAGCTCTTTCTTTCTTCTTGTAATATGCATAATAAGGATGTCTGAATTATCCAGCAATTGCCAATATTTACCATTAATGCAAGGGATACTTGCACCACCTGCAGTTTAATGGCATCAGATGCTGAACTAGGTGAAATTCAAAATATTTTTAGGTGCTCTTCCATTGCTTTAGTTTACCTTTAAGACGCTCAGAAGATTTATTCAAAAGCAGAAGAGTTTTGAACGTCCATGTACTCAAGCCCTAAAGGGCTTAATAGTGTCTTTTTTAATATTTGCTTTTTCTTTAATGTGTCTTATTTTAAACGGAAAAATCTGAAATATTGCAGGTGAATATTTCACATTTACCATTTACAGCCAGCAGGCGGAGCTCTATGTTAGAGTTCCAGATTTATCTAAAGCTCACAGAAAGCATAGACCTGAATAGTAAACCTGTTCGCACTTTCAAACACAAAGCATTCCAGTGCTGAGCATCCTTTGACAATGAAATGTGATAGCGTTACACCGATACCTGTAACGGTGCTGATACTAAGCATTTGCATGAGTACCTGTACTTGTGCAAAAGTTCCAATACTAAAATTGATACCTTGCCTGGCCTAAGTTCACATATGCGCGGGGCTGGTGTGCAGTGCGTTTTGTAATAAAAGTCCAGTGCGGTTTCATCCAGCGGTTCAGGTGTGATTCCAGCATTAATTGTTATAGTGTATGACATTGGAAATTGCACCTGAATGGGGCTGAATGGGGCTGAAAATCGTACCTTACCTTTTTAAAATTGCTATGCAGGCAGCCCACACATATGTGAACTGGCTCCATAGAAAAGGATTCTATTTTCTAAGAATAAGTATCGGTGAGTACTTGAAAAAAGCATCGGTACTGAGTCTTAAAAAACTGGTATAGGTGCATCCCTAAAATTTAATGTGTGCACCCTGCAATAAATGTTCTTTACATATTTAAATTGTGTTTTGGAAAAGATTTGTGGGCATTGTTCAGCTATTTTCAGTGCAGCTAGTATGTGCCAGATAATGAGTAGAATTATCTATTAAGTAAGATAAAACAGAACTTAACCCATCTTTGATAATGTCAGGGCTTTTTATTTCCCATCATTATAAAATATTTATTTTAGACAGTTATATAAGTGTTCTAGTTCCTTATCAAGGAAGCCTTGGGGTTTTGATTATATAATAATGGAGCAGTTTCTCATGCATAAATTGTTTTAATTGCTGCAAGTCGAATGATTTCTCTATTTTCTAAATCAATGATTTCCTGCCCATGCAGCTCAGTTGGACTGTATCATGAAGGAGAAGCAGAGGTTACAATTGCAAATAGTTCCATGCTTCAATAGGGTATGTAGGGTCTTGCTCACCACATCAGTATACTCCACTTACTATCCTTAGTGGCTTTCTGAACCAATGCACCAATACTTTCTATAAGTGTTTTGTTGTGAGGAAGAATGGGGAATAGAATTTGAAATTAGAATACTGTATTGTGGAGCTGTTTTATGGAAATTAGAGCAAAGAAAAGGTGTCACCCAAACAATCACACCAGAGCACAGCAAAACAGTCAGTTTTGTGGAACCCCGAAAACCGAAAGAACAAGGGCCCAAGTGTTACTTTTACTTTTGCAGGCACATATTCTACATAGTAAGCATCATTCATTCAAATGTTCTAACAAATTGGAGAATAAAACTTAAATCAAAGTTTAGGCTTTTTCTTTTTTTGCGTTCATAAAACGAGTCGATGTGACTGTGGTGTGTAAAATGAATTACAAGTTCATCTAAAATGAAGAAAGACTAATATATTGCAGTTTATGAATCCTTAGTTGTGGTGGCCATATTGGTTTTCTTTCTTCAGGTCGCTTTCCCTTTATTTATGCCTAGTGATTCTGCCAGTTACCTTCACTCTCTTGTCCGGGATCTCAACAGTACTGCAACTGTTCTATGCAATCCAATACCCCAAACAAATGACCATGCCCTATTCAAATTGTCAGGTGTGTTACAATTTATTTTAGAGATACTTGCCAACCTTTTATTCAGTGCGTTATCCAATATATTATAATATCATGGTTGTTTTTTGCCATACTCAACCATTTGTCCTGTGCTTCCTTTCTATTTATCGTCAGTCACAACACTCCACTTTGCCAGTGGTATCAACGTATTTCTTTAACCGTGCTCTTTTCTTGTCCTTCTGAAAAAAAACTTTAGAATAGGAAAAATACTCCAAAATGTGGAGATTGGACAAGAAAAAAGAGGGAAACAAAACTCTATTGTCAGCTGTACAGGTAAGAAAGACCCTCAAGATAGTGTATCCACATGCAGACCAAGAGCAGGCGCCTCTTTGAGCTTGTCAAAAACAGATAGGACACCGCCACTAGAAACCTCAGTGCCACACTCCACACCGGCCTTGCTCCAAACCAATACTGAAATAAAAGCAAACAAAGAAAGGGCACTGACCTAGTGCATTATCCCAATACTTTTTTAATAAAAACCAAATTCCAATGTTCTCACAAAGGTACACGATAAAGTACATGCAACATAATCCAACCCAATGCTGAATGCATGTCCATCCACAGGGGTGTAGCTTACACATTTCAAGGACTAACCCTCTTAGAGGGCATAGCCCTTGAAACACGTAAGATACACCCCTGTGAATGGACACGTTTGGTGTTGGGTAGGATTATGTTACGTGCACTCTGTCATGTGCCTTTGTGAGTACATTGGAACTTGCTTTTATTCAATAACAAGCCTTTTTATAATGCAGTAGACCAATGCACCTTCTTCTTTTGCCTTTATTTAAGAAAAAAGTGTAATATAAAGTCCCAGGAGAGATTCTTCTGAGTGTATTATTAGGGTTTCAGTCATTTGTGTTGCATAATTTAAAAGAGTGATACAAGTCGTATACTTACATTGATAGGGTTGCAGAACATGCATTGAGAGGGAATCAAGCAAATGGATAGTAGGGCCAGTGGTGAATTTTTCAGATGTAGGGAGTGCTCATTGGAGTGATTTAGCATATATTCCTGTACTGAGGAAGCTGCTGGATTCCATTGAAACAAATCCCAAAAAAGTGTCTCTTTCCTTATCCTCAGTCGCAAAACTCTGCTTTGCCAGCAGTATCGCTTTCAACGCATCAACATAGCCTCACTGTGTTCTTCCTGGTTCATATAAGACGTAAATAAAATTTAATATTTTATAATTAAATGTAATTGATCCTCTGTACAAATAAATACTTGTTCTTCGTGCTTTATTCACCCTATTTGGCGTTAAAACATTTGTTCGCATTATTGCATTGTTAAAAGGTGTTATGAAAAAAAGGCTTTCCTGCTGCATTTTTGATTAACTGACTTCCATTCTTCCATGAAAATCAGTTAAATAAACGTCCTTCAAAAAGGCTTCACAAACCATCTAAAACTGCTTAATACAACTAGTTTCATACACTCAAGCAAGAAACAGGCAGGGCCTTCATACATTTTGTTTAATTGTTCTCTTGTATTATTTTCTGGCATATTTATTTTGTAATTTTAATTTTGTGTTTTGTAATTTTAAAATCTTGCTGGATATTTTGACTACATATAAATGAGTATTTGGAAATGGAATTTTAGTGAGCTTTTTGATTTAGTAAATTTAATTGCATGTTTATGAAGCAAATTATTGTGTTTGATCCCTTTTGATTAAAAGATAAACATAAACCTCTATTTAAATGCTATGCTGAAGTTATTGTACATATCAAAACATTAGGTTGTACTTCCCCAGCTCTTGACCGAGCTCACCCATTTCTAGAATTTTATGGAAGGATAAGGCACTTGCATACCAAGGGGTTCAAATTCCTTCCGATCTTTCACATCTGTACATTTTGAACTATCTTCCCCATTCCAGAAAACTCTGCTGCACCTTAAAGAATGGTCGTGTCTCTGACCCATCTGGTTCAGTAGGCTGACATCCTTGATGGCCTTGTTCTGTTTTATTTATTTATTTCAAATAGTTTCAGTTATCATCCTTCAAATCTTCTTTGCACACCTCAGATCAGCCCTACTTTGTTATATATATCTTATACAGTATATATGCCTATCATGAGGGAATCCTTATTCCCTCTCGGGCCTTGAATCAAACACTCTGATTCTACGGGACTCCCAACACTCTTTCCCCATATGTATTGCTTATGAGACAAGGTAATAGAAATTCTTGACATCCCTCATATATCAGCCCTCTACCATAGGAGGCTGCTGGCTACATTACATACAACTTTGTGACTTTTGTACTGTACTACGTTGAAAAGGTCCTTGGTGCAGCCGCTAACCTCTTTTGAGACATGAAATCAACAACCAGACAGGCAAACTCATGAGATTTCCTTGTTGTATGGTTTATTACTCACAGAATTCTATCCTACCAGGCTCTATTAAATAGCTGAGTGGGAACATGAACATGTACATTAATGACTCTGACAGACTTGAATCCTTTATCCTTATGCAAACTTCTGTAGCTTCTTCAGCTCAGGAAAGGAGTTATAGACTCCTAACTAGGTGTCCCATACAAACTTATACCTTCCAAAAACATGCTAGAGGTGTGGAGGGAAGAATGCCACATTGGGGTTGGTTTACTAAAACTAGAGAAATTTTAACCACCTGGTGCCTGCGCTATAGCCAAAAGACGGCTACAGCGCGGTGCTCAATTGCCGGGAGGGTGTCCCTGGACGTCCATCTGTATACACCCCCCCTGCGCGCCGCCGCAGGCGTGCATCGAGGGAAATTTGTTGGCCGTGTCTCTTGGACACAGCCAATCACAGATCGTGCTAAATGGCCAATCACAGCGGCCATTTAGCACTCGATCGCAGTGTCCAATGGGAGATGATCTCATATGTAAATATATAAGATCATCTTTCATTGCCGGCTCTCCCTCCTCACACACAGACTGCGTGTGAGGAGGGAGAGCAAGCTGCAGCTGCAGCATGATCCGTGAGTGTGTGAACACAAACACACACATGCCCACAGTGCCACCTATCAGTGCCACCTGTCCCCAGTGCCACCTGTCAGTGTCATGTGCCATCTGTTATCAGTGTCACGTGTCATCGGTGCCATCTGTCATCAGTGTCACGTGTCAGCAGTGCCATCTGTAATCAGTGCCATCTGTCATCAGTGCCACATCAGTGTTACATGTCATCAGTGCCACGTATTAGTGCCATCTGTCATCAGTGCCACGTATTAGTGCCATCTGTCATCAGTGCCACGTATTAGTGCCATCTGTTATCAGTGCCACATGAGTGTAACGTGTCATTAGTGCCACGTATTAGTGCCATCTGTCATCAGTGCCACGTATTAGTGCCATCTGTCATCAGTGCCACGTATTAGTGACATCTGCCATCAGTGGCACATCAGTGTAACGTGTCATCAGTGCCACACATTGGTTCCATCTGTCATCAGTGTGTCATTAGTGCCATCTGTCATCAGTGCCAAGTATCATTGCTATCTGTCATCAGTGTCATGTGTCATTGTCCTGGTGCTCCAGGGCCTTCAAAAGTGTAATAGGTAGTCAACACGTTAAATGTGTAATTTATGCTCCTAGAACACCTGAAGGTACTACATGTATGTTGGGCCTCTCTATGTGGCTAGGCTGTGCAAAAGCCCCACACATGTGGTATTGTAATACTCAGGAGGAGTAGCAGAATGTACTTTGGGGCGTCATTTGTGGTTTACACGTGCCATGTGAGAGAAATAACCTATTACAATAACAATTTTGTGGGAAAAAAAAATCTTCATTTTGCAAAAAATTGTGGGAAAAAATTACAACATCAAAAACCTCACCATGCATCTTACTAAATACCTTGGAATGTCTGCTTTCAAAAAAGGGGTCATTTGGGGGGTATTTGTACTTTCCTGACTTGTTCGGGTCGCAAGAAATGAGACAGGCCACCAGTACATCAGGTGTAATCAATTTTTTATGATTTGCACCACAGCTTGTAGACTCTCTAACTTTCACAAAGACCAAATGATATCCAATAATTTGGGTTATTTGTACCAAAGATATGTAGCAGTATAAATTGTGGCCAAAATTTATGAACAAAAATTAATAATTTGCAAAATTTTATCACAGAAACAAAGAAAAATGTGTTTTTTTTCAAAATGTTCGGTCTTTTTTAATTTATAGCGCAAACAATAAAAAACCCAGAGGTGATCAAATACCACCAAAGAAAGCTCTATTTGTATGAAAAAAAGGACAAAAAATCAATTTGGGTACAGTATTACATGACTGAGTAATTGTCCTTCAAAGTGTGAAAGCACTGAAAGCTGAAAATTGGTCTGGTCAGGAGGGGGGTTTAAGTGCCCAGTAGGCAAGTGGTTAAAATCTGGTGCAGCTGTGCATGGTAACCAGTCAGCCTTCAGATTTTTTTTTTCAAAGCTTAATTGAATGAGTTAGAAGCTGATTGGCAACCATGCACAGCTACACCAGATTTTGCACTCTCCAGTGTTGGTAAACCAACCCCATTTTCTTTTCTCACTGGCCACAGTCTACCCCCCCCCCCCCAAAGTTTGAAGGACAGTAAACTGGTTCTTTGTTTAGAAAGTTGAGACCCCTGCCTTTGAGGGATGTTGTACTTGTCTGTATTTATGTACAATTGCTGTGCAAAACCCACCATTGATTTCTACTGTTTTACCTACCAGCTAGCTATTGTTTTAAGTACATGGATGTTCTCTATACTTTAGCTCTGGCAGGCTTACAGTTTTTTTTGTGTGTTTTTTCATTGTTTTGGAACATGTGCTGTTGACAATGGAAAATATCTTATAAAATAATAGGGCTTTATCAAGATTAATGTTATCTGAGTTGTAAATGAATTTTGCAGCAAGAGGATACGGAAAATGAGCAATTGTCTGTTTTTTCGATGTAATGTGGAAATACCGTAAACTCATTACCGTGTCACACTTACATTAAGTTTTTGATGGCCTGAATGCAATCAGGGATGATAGTAATCATTCTGAGCCTGGTTTAAAAGGAGGTTAAATAGATAAAACCCTGAACAAGACCAGAGGGAAGGAAATGCTGAGGTTGCTATGTCAACAGACAGCAGACTGATAATGTCATAGGCAAAATAAGTAGCTTTAGTGTTCAATTGCAGCTAAAGTGACTTTAAAATGCTGTTTTGTGTGTATCTGCCGTAAAGGTCACTGGGGATATGACTGTACTGTACCTAATGTAAGTAAAGTAAGTGAGTTTTTACATGATTTTTCTTCTAGTGAAACTCCAGGCAAACAACAATATTCATTTAATTGCATGTGGGAATTGTTATTTCTGCCACAGGATTTATAATTCTACTCAGCCATTCTTATGATCTAGATATAAATAACAGTGAAGAGCTCCACACACCACAACACTTGGACCACTTTCACACTGAGGCGCTTTACAGGCGCTATATTGTTAAAATTGCACCTGCAAAGCGCCTCTCCTGTCACTCCAGTGTGAGAGCCTGAGGGCTTTCACACTGGAGCAGTGCGCTTGCGGGACGTTAAAAAAAGTCCTGAAAGCAGCATCTTTTGAAGCGCTTTAGGTGCAGTGTATACACCGCTCCTAAAGTGCCCCTGTCAATGGGCAGTGCCACCAAAGCGTCTGCAAACCCCTTTTTTTTCGCCCACTAGCAGGGGGTCAAAAGCATCCCGCTAGCGGCTGAAAAGCACCTCTAAAACGACAGTAAAGCACTGCAAAAATTAGTGGCGCTTTACCGCCGATGCCCCCTGCTCTTCAGTGTGTGCAATACTATGATCAAAAACCGTAATTAATACTTATAAAGTGCAAAAAGTCCCATATACAATCTGATGTTTAATTAATGTCCATAACAGACCACAACAACCCATGTCCATAAAGATGTATGTATATATATATATATATATATATATATATATATACACAGTTGTGCTCATATGTTTACATACCCTGGCAGAATTTATGATTTCTTGGCCATTTTTCAGAGAATATGACTGATAACACAAAAACTTTTCTTTCACTCATGGTTAGTGTTTGGCTGAAGCCATTTATTATCAATCAACTGTGTTTACTCTTTTTAAATCATAATGGCAACAGAAACTACCCAATGACCCTGATCAAAAGTTTACATACCCCAGTTCTTAATACCATGTATTGCCCCCTTTAACATCAATGACAGCTTGAAGTCTTTTGTGGTATTTGTGGATGAGGCTCTTTATTTTCTCAGATGGTACAGCTGCCCATTCCTCTTTGCAAAAAGCCTCCAGTTCCTGTAAATTCTTGGGCTGTCTTGCATGAACTGCACGTTTGAGATCTCCCCAGAGTGGCTCAATGATATTGAGGTCAGGAGACTGAGATGGCCACTCCAGAACCTTCACTTTATTCTGCTGTAGCCAATGACAAGTCGAATTGGCCTTGTGTTTTGTCTCATTGTCATGTTGGAATGTGCAAGTACGTCCCATGAGCAGCTTCCTGGCTGATGAATGCAAATGTTCCTCCAGTATTTTTTGATAACATACTGCATTCATCTTGCCATCAATTTTGACCAAATTTCCTGTGCCTTTGTAGCTCATACATCCCCAAAATATCAGTGATCCACCTTCGTGTTTCACAGTAGGAATGGTGTACCTTTCATCAAAAGCCTTGACACTAACCATGAGTGAAAGAAAAGTTTTTGTGTTATCATTCATATTCTCTGAAAAATGGCCAAAAAATCACAAATTCCGCCAGGGTATGTAAACCTATGAGCACTCAGCACAACTGTACATATTTAAATATAAAATATATATATATGTAGATATGTATAAATATAAATTATATATATATGTAATGTATGTGTATATATACAGTTGTGCTCATAAGTTTGCATACCCTAGCAGAATTTATGATTTCTTGGCCATTTTTCAGAGAATATGAACAATGACATAAAAACTTTCCTTTCACTCATGGTTAGTGTTTGGCTGAAGCCATTTATTATCAATCAACTGTGTTTACTTTTTTTAAATCATATTGAAAATGGATACCCTGATGATTGTGGCCTGATAACATGCACACAAGTTGACACAAAGGGGTTTTAATGGCTAATTGTGCAATACTCTGCAACACTGTGCAATACTCTGCCAATACTCTGCAAAACTCTGCCAATACTCTGCAAAACTCTGCAAATACTCGCCAATACTCTGCCAATACTCTGCAATAAATTTTAACAGAAACAAATAATTTTTTTTTTTTAAAGAATTTTCAGTCTTTATTTGATTTATAGCGCAAAAAATAAAAACCCAGCGGTGATTAAATACCACGAAAAGAAAGCTCTGTTTGTGTGAAAAAGGGACAAAAATTTCATATTGGTACAGTGTTGCATGACTGAGTAATTGTCATTCAAAGTGTACTGAAAGCTGAAAATTGGCCTTGTTAGGAAGGGGTTTAAGTGCCCAGTGGTCAAGTGATTAAACTGTATTGTAATTGTACTGTCTGCCCTCATGTTGTAAAGCACTGTGCAAACTGTTGGGACTATATAAATCCTGTATAATAATAATAATATAGGACTTTTTGAACTTTGGAAGTATTGATTACTGTTTATTATTACTGATTACAGTATTCCACTACTATATGTGTTATTATTTGAATTGTATGCACTATTTTTGATTCACTGTTATTTATATATAATTTTTTGTACATGTGTAGTGATTGCCCTGTCCAGTGGTAGCTGCTCTGTTTTGTTCCTGCTTGTTTTTGTTCTTTTTTTATTATTTTTTTTGGTAGTGCCTGTTGTTGTTTCACACATTTACACACAGGTAGTGTCAGTTGTTTCACACATTTACACACCGGTAGTGCCAGTTGTTGTTTTACACATTTACACACAGGTAGTGCCAGTTGTTGTTTCACAAATTTACATACAGGTAGTGCCAGTTGTTTCACACGTTTTTTCATTAATAGCGCAGGATTATTACACACCAATCTTGTGATCTATACACTGCTGACAGACAATTCAGCTAGGTAGATAAGAACCCTGGTTCTCGCATCCGAAATGTAGTTTTGTAATTTGTAATGTGATTCGGCACCTCCTGCTTCCCTGTGTCAGAGAGCAGCCGCTGCAGGGGAGAAGAGGGAGAGCAAATAGTGGAGAGACAATTGGAGCCAGTGGGTGATGTCACAGCTCCGGGAATTCAGAACCGTTGTTGAGCTCTCCCTTACCCCAGGGAGCTGGAGCTTCTGAATCATATGACCATATCATAGTGGATTAAAAATGTATTTACACATTTTTGTACAGGCTATGCAGCATATGGGGAGAGGCAACATATTACCCACCTCAATACTGCCATATGTATATATACGGCCTCGTATTGAGGTGACAGCTACAGCCATGATCCTAGTACCATTCATTTCAGGATTTTGTTCTGGTTTCGATTTGCTTGTGTACAAGTCATTACTTGTAAAGCAACTAGGGGTGCTGAAAATAATCGTTGCATCGATGCATCGCGATTCGGGTGTCCCCGATGGGGCATCGATGCATAAGAAGGGGAGAATCGATTGCGGGTGACGTCATGACGACTAGCCCCGCCCCTCCCGGGAAAGCGCTCGGAGCGTATTTTTAAAATGACTTTATTTTAATAAATGCCGTGTTACAATGAATGAAGTGCACCGCTGTATAAGCTTTTAAAAAAAATATGTCACTTCATACCGAATTTTACAGTAGTACTATACATCCCGCTCATGTGACTCCTGCCCCCCCCCACCTTTCTCCGCTCTCCTCTCACGTCTCCTGAGTCCTGACGTCAGCGGGGAATTCTCAGCTCCGCCTGCTGACTATAGCTATCATATCAGAAGAGAGGCAGGTGGGACTGAGAATTCACTGCTGACATCAGGACTCAGGAGACGTGAGAGGAGAGCGGAGGGAGGCGGGGGGCGTGAGTCACATGAGCGGGATGTATCGTACTACTGTGAAATTCGGTATGAAGTGACATATTTTTTCAAAAAGCACATACAGTACAGCGGGGCACATCATTCATTGTAACACGGCATTTATTAAAAGAAAGTAATTGTAACAACAGTAAGTAGAGTACAAATGTGTACTCTACTTAGACCTCTCGCTCCGTGCTGACAGGTCCCTGGTTATCCTGTGCACATTCCACTGTTAACTCCTAGTGTGCTGGAAGGTGCAAACAGGAATGCCAAGGAACTGTCAGCACCAGTGGTGGCCCATGCATTGTGGGGGGGTTAGTGAAGTGATGGTTGCATTTGACGGGCACAAGAGGCTGCGTTTGACGGGCACAAGTGGCTGCGTTTGACGGGCACAAGTGGCTGCGTTTGACGCGCACAAGTGGCTGCGTTTGACGGGCACAAGTGGCTGCGTTTGATGGGCACAAGTGGCTGTGTTTGACGGGCACAAGTGGATGCGTTTGACGGGCACGGTGGCTGTGTTTGAAGGGCACAGGTGGCTGCGTTTGACGGGCACAGGTGGCTGCGTTTGATGGGAACAAGTGGCTGCGTTTGATGGGCAGTTGGGCATAAGTGGCTGCGTTTGATGGGCACAGGTGGCTGTGTTTGACAGGCACATGTGGCTGCGTTTGATGGGCACAAGTGGCTGCATTTGACAGGCACAAGTGGCTGCGTTTGACGGGCACAAGTGGCTGTGTTTGACGGGCACAGTGGCTGCGTTTGACGGGCACAGTGGCTGTCCACAGCGCTGGCAATACTACTGTGGGCATCCGGCTGTGACAGCTTGCAGCTTCACAGCGGGGTGCGCATGTCTCATTGCGCATTCCTGCATAGCAGGGCATAGCCGGGCAATCTTTTGGGAACTGTGATGTGTCCCAGAAGATTGCAGGGTGGAAGGGCTGCCTAGGTGGCCCAAGCCGAAGTGGGAGCTCGTCAGTAATCGTGATGCATCGTGATATCGAATCGTTAACCAGATAATCGGAATCGAATCAAATCGTGAGACCAGTGAAGATGCGCACCCCTAAAAGCAACTGATCAAACCAATCCCAGTTTGATCGGCTGCTTTGGAGATCTATTAGATCCCAGATCTCCCTATAAAGAGGACTTATCATGGCCCATGCTATCAACAGGGATGTTGTTCACCTCTGTGATAGCAGGAAAGTTGATAAAGAAAATAAAATGTACAGGGTGAGAAATTACATTTAAATAAAATTATACAATAAAAAAAATGTAAAGCCCCTGTCTCCTCCATGCTCACGTGCAAATGCAAGAACGCACGTAGGTCCTGCATGCATATATAAAAATGGTGATCACACAATGTATGTGAAGAGTGTTCGGAAACGCCAGCGTCAAAGAAATAATTCTACTACCAGACCTCCTGTGTAACGCTACACTGGTAACCTGCAGAGGCTTTTAAAGCATTGCCTTTGAATAATTTAGTGTACCATAGTTTTTCGCCATTCCAAGGGCGTGCACAATTATAAAGGGTGACATGTTTGGTATTTATCTGCTCAGCGTAACATCATCTTTGGTATATTACAAAAAATGGGTATTATATTGTGTTTGTGTTCATTAAAATGCATTAAATTGTATTTTCTCCTGAAAATTTTACATTTGATAAACCACTGCACAAATATTGTGTGACATAAACATTTCCAACACCTACCATTTTATTCTCCAGGGACTTTACTTTCAGAAAATATATATTGTTTGGGGATTCTAAGTAATTTTCCAGTTAAAAAATGCAAATTTTTACATGTATTTGAGAAATGTCAGAATTTGCCCATTCTGAAGTGGTTCCATCCAACGTCACAGTAACTAGATAACCTTTACTACCAGTTTAAAAGCATATCTACTTCTGTCTGTGTTGCTATTAGAGTGATTTCCCCTTTCTTCCCATCCTGGGGACAATTTGTGGATTTGTTATGTGTGGAAGAAAACTCTGTATATATTTCTCCACCATGGGGTGTTAGTGGGACCTTTATTATGTTGTCACTGTGGAGTTGGATGGAACCACAGACAATGAACCAATCGCCAATTATTTTCTTATTGGTCAAGAAAGTTGATTCTGTAAGGTAGCCATCATACAGAGATATGTTTTGTCATCATTGACAATCATTAGAGTTGTTATGCAACACAGATTTGTATTATGTGAGATGACATCACCACTCTCCAAGTATATGTGTGCATTACAATACTATTACCGCCATAAAAAATGCTGGTAACTACCTCGATGATTCAGAATTCAAACACAATATCTGCATCACCAGAACAGAACTGTATTTACTTTGCTTTAATTCTTACATCACCAGTGACATAACATTCAGTACATCTGCAGTAACAATCATTGGGAGTGATATTTATTTTTACTATGCACAATTAAATCATTGTTTGGTGCTGTGTTGACAATTGCTACTTGATGGGAAGTGATGATGAGTGAGTGTTATGCAATAACCAATTTCTCAGATGTTTAAACGGAGGAAATAATTGTGCAAGCTTTTATTTATGTACAAATCGAACAAGTGCATATAGCGACAGAGCGAGCACCAACCATACTAAAATTTATGTTTCTATACAGTAAGTATTCCGGGTTACACAAAAGTTCTATGTACATGAAGGCCTCTTGCACACCGTACTGATGTTTGAGCATCAGCATTTTTGGACGTAATTTCAGGCGTTTTTTTTGCACATATATGCGCATTCGCATGTGCAATACATTCCTAGGCAAAATTCATTATAATTTATGATCATATGCACGTATTTGCGTACATTTGCAAGTACTGGTGCAAAATACTGACCGGAACACAGAATTTTCTTTTTTTTTTTTACTCAAGAATATGCAGTGGAGTATTTATGGTAGGCATTGTCTTGTCAAAAGGAACAGTGTGCATTGTCTTAGGCCCCAATAAGGCACTAGCCCAGCTTCAAAGTCGCACGACTTTCAGTGCAACTCTGGAGTCTGACTTTGATACAACTTTCATGTGACTTTTTACACTCTGCGGCATTGAAGTCATATCAAAGTCAGACCAAAGTAGTAGGAACCTTTTCTAAAGTTGGACAGACTGGTGTAGTATCAGTTAACAGGACAAAACAATGTCAGCCCTCAGTGGGTAACATTAGGTGGACATAGCACTGACAGAAACCATAGATGGCAGGCAATGGGTTAAGCAAAATATTCCTTTTAAGTGATGTTAGTGAATCAAGACAAGTCTAATGGATAATCGTGTGTGTGTGTGTGTGTGTGGGGCGGCACAGTGGTGTAGTGGGTAGCACTCTCGCCTAGCAGTAAGAAGGGTCGCTGGTTCGAATCCCATCCACGACACTACCTGCCTGGAGTTTGCATGTTCTCCCTGTGCCTGCGTGGGTTTCTTCCGGGTACTCCGGTTTCCTCCCACAATCCAAAGACATGCTGGTAGGTTAATTGGATCCTGTCTAAATTGTCCCTAGTATGTATGAATGTGTGTTAGGGACCTTAGAGTGTAAGCTCCTTGAGGGTAGGGACTGATGTGAATGTACAATGTATATGTAAAGTGCTGCCTAAATTGATGGCGCTATATAAGTACCTGAAATAAATAAATAAATAAATAAATCATGCCAATAAAACCAAGAATCCTCATACATGTAATGTATTAAAAAAGAAGGTAAGATTGAATGAGCCTATGGTGTCACTGGAGGTTCCCGGAGCAGTGAGGAGCTTACGGTGTCCAACGGTGGAACAGTGCAGTGCCAATAATCCCTCCCGACTTTCAGTTGGGGAGCTGGAGGAAATATCAATGGACTATAAATGCTTTGATTACTACACTTGTATACTCTGTCGCTGTGAATGAATGTGGCAGTCAGAGCCCTGCACAGTTGTGCCAATTTCCAAAAGATGTTACACACTAAATATGGGTGTAACATGTAACATGTTGCAAAGGGTGGAATTACCCTTTAAGCCACTTTCTGTCTACATGCACTTAGTTCCGTTTTGGCTGCACATCATTGCCCTGGACCAGGTAGTAGATAGGGAAAACTTTGGACCTTACCTGTACAATATGCCAGAACAACCGATTTTCTTTTAAAACTGCATATTTGCTTGTTGAATCTATGCCACGAAGAATTAGGGCAGTTCTGAAGGCAAAAGGGGTCCAACCTGGTACTAGCAAGGTGTACCTAATAATGTGGCCGGTGAATGTGTATATAAATGTTATTTATTTTATGTGGATATATTTTTGGCATGCTTTATCACAGTATCATTTATTTCAATCCTATCCCTGTCCTTCCCATTCTAGCCGCCAGCTCTGTTACATCTGATGGAGGGAGATTACGAAAGCATTTTAGTGATGCACATAATAATTGAGTATATCAAGTCCTGCATCTTTTTAATCATTTTTGAAGTTTGCCAAATAGAAAAGCACAAACATATTGAAAAGGAAAATCGCTCTGATTTTATCCTTGACTAGATTTCTTTCTTTGATGTTTGCTCAAATAGAAGACTATTCGAGCATATTAATGAATACTAACATGGGCAGCCTTATTTTTTTTCAGGCTGGAAGTATAGAAATGAGAGAAATTAGATTGAAAGGAATTGTTGTGTAACCCCTTCATTGACAGTTCTAGATTGGGCCTAACCGCCATAGCTGTGTGATCTGGAGGGTTTGTGAAAGAACTGAACGGGACATCTCACTCTTCATATGTATGCTGTACACCACCCTGGGAGATTTTTCACGCTGTGCCATTCTGCAGCAATAGGCAACACTCACCGCACGATCCAAGCACTCGACTGGGTGCTTGATAACTTTCATTAATCTCTATAAAAGATGCACTGTCAATGTGTACTGACAAAAATTGATGCTTTCCAAAAGCAGCAGACAAAGAATGCAGCATGACAGGAGCTGCCAGTCACGTCAAGGTTGGCCTGAAGAAAATAAATGGAAATGCCTAAAAATAGATGTTCTCTCCTCAGCTGCAAAATAAACCTTAAACATGGTTACCTCATACAATCACATGTAAAGCTCCCTGAAGTATTTTGGAATTTTTTAGAGGAAGAGTGTGTGGGTTGTAATGATCACCTTTCAGTGACTAGAGGAATGCTGAGGTAACCTTAACCCTTTCATTAGACTGCTCAAGGAATTCTGGCTAGCTCGTTTCCATTTTTGTTTTGCAGCTGAGTTTTGTTCCATTCCATGTACTTTGTGACACTGTTGATTCGTACACCACCACCGCATTCCAGACATTCCTCGTTACAGTCCTCCCTCTAATCATTTGACAGCAGTCTGTGAGGCCAGAGCACCCTTCCTCTCTCATGACCCACAGACACAGTCAATGAAGGCTTGTTTAGGAAGGGCCTAACAAGGCCAGTTCCAGAAAAGCATCGCCGAGCCTTCTTTTCAATTGAGCGACAATGCCATGCAAAATGTATTTCATGTATAATGATACAGAGCAGTACACAGCTTGAATTGCAGCCTTTAGAGGGGCCCCACAGAGCAGTCACCACCCACACTGTTTGTTCAGACTCGGAGCTCTGCCATTCAGGAATTGGGCCAGGGAAGAAGCTGGAAAAAGAGAGAGAGAACGAGAGACAGACTACTTTTAAAATGACCTGCAGCGATCATAATGGCTTTTCATGGTATTATGGCGGTTTATACAACTGGAAACAGTTTTTCTTGAATGTTCATTAAAGGACAGCTTTATTACAGTTACATAGTTTTGTACTTTTGTGTGTATTGTTTGCAGATCTCTTGGAATGTGATTATTGTCTCATTTCACTGATCGTGTTCCATCCTGCTTTTTCAAATTGTGCTAAGTTATAAATCTGGTTTAATGGTTTTTGTGACATTGCCTGTGATTAAACACCTGGCAGATGTATGATGTCACCTGTCAAAATCAAATCCCTATGGCTGTAGTCAAACAGAATGTTATCACCTTGGAGTGCTCTTTGGAGTGCTCTTTTATACTTTATAAAGTATACCAATGTGAATCAAATAACTCAAAATGTAAGATGTTCGTGTGATGGTGTACTTTCATTTTAATATTAATATATTTTGTATTCTATTCAGTGCATATGGGAAAGTATTCACAGTGCTTTACTTTTTCCACATTTTGTTATGTTACAGCCTTATCCCAAAATGGATTAAATTATTTTCCTCCAAATTCTACAAACAATACCCTATGGGTACCCTATTTCTGGGCATTGATAAGTATAAACCCCACTGGCGAGGAAGCTCCCTAGTGCGGAAGATTTCTAAAAAGGAAATGGCCTGGATATATAGGCTGAGATCTTATGTCCCTTATGGCCTCAACGTAGATACTGATGTCAATGCATTCATTAACAACTCTTAGATTTATATGACAAAGTCTGATAACATCGACAATTTTCTGTGCCATATGGTGGACCGTAATACTGGAGGTCCAATAGATAACTATTTCCTTTAGTATACTATGCTTGGGCCAGTTATTATAATCGGGGTAATATCTATAAATGTTTGGGTATATAACTATGCTGACTTTATGTGGATTTGAGATTACACCTTATGGGTTATTACCCCTTGCTTTTTCAGTTATAATAAATTGTATTGGTGTACCTCGCTCTGAGCCTCAAGTTGCTTCTGTTTGCTAATTTGGTTCATTTTTACTTATTTAATAACATTTTTGTTTGAATGTCATGTTTTTATTAATTTGATATTCAGTCAACAGTATGTATGGTATATTTTTAGGTTTTTATATAGTTTTTTATTTTTATTTTTCAATAATGAATGGGATTTTACTAATAGTGACATTCCTATTCTTAACCACTAGATGTCGCTTTGTGGACCTTTGGGGTTTGTGACACCATTGCACAAACTTCCTGTCAGTTCAATCCAGGTGGTCAGTTTGTATCATAGGCTTACATTTACAAATGGTGGCTATGGGTGAAGGGTATCTCTGGTGCTCCTGTGCCTTGGATTTTTTCCCCAGAGTGGCGGCTAATAGAGGAACACTTTTTTTTTCAATTTATATTTTTTGTTTTGTTATGAGAATGTTTAGAGAGTATGCGTCGGCGTGGCGGACATCTTTAAAAGAGGCTTGGTACACGCAGATGCGGATGCTGGTACAGCGAGTCGCAGCTCAGATCGAAGCTTGGTTTCTTTGTTTACTATTTAAGGAGGTGACGCAGCGCTCCTCTCGTGCCCTTGGACGACGCCATCTCTGATGAAATGCTTAGGGCGGAGAGACATGCTGACGTAACCTATCCCCTCGTGTCCCAGAAGAATGGGTTTGTTTTGGTTGTGTGCCGGCCGGCACACCAGACTTGAGGCTTTTACTCATCTTACAACATGTAAGTGCATTACTTTTATTCTAATAAACTTTAAAGAGGTTTTATGACATGTGAGCTTCTTTTTTTTGATACATAAACCATCCATCCATGTAAATGAGTGGTGCCCCGGGATTAGGAGAATACTATCGGTGGGAGAAAGACCCAGGCTGGGTTTAAGCCAAACGCGCTACTTGATCCCTTGTATCGGGGGATCATCTGGAGCTGGTAAGCAGCAAATCTTACTACTTTGGTGGCGGACCCTTCACATGAGGTGATTGATGGCATTTCTATCATCGGGAATCATCAAGGCTTACAGTTAAAACCACTGGTGGACTATTTAGGAATGCCATATTTTTATATCTGATGGACTGATTTATATAACTTTTTTTAGCACGATTCTAATATCTTTTATAAATACCCCATAATGACAACGTGAAAGAAGTTTGTTTGAAATCTTTGCAAATTAATAAAAATAAAAAAAAAATTACACTAGGGGACTCTGAGTCTGACTTTGAATTGACTTAGATAGGGCTTTTACACTCTCTAGCATTGAAGTCATGTCAAAGTTGGATCAAAGTAGCGCAGGAAACTTTTCGCAGCAACTTCAGTAGTGTTAATTGGAAGGACTCTTATAGAGATACATGGCATTTCATGTCCTACGACCTGGAGTCTAACAAGTCGGATCCTAAGTCGCACAGGTGTGAAAGGAGTGTGAAACTTTGCAAGTCTGCATAAATAAATGCTTGAAATGTCTCAATTTACAGTAACAGCTTAATTAACAAAAATACAATTTTTTATAAAAAAAAAACAATTCTTAAGCACCACCCACGTGACATGCCTAGGCACAATCTGCCATTGCTTAAGAAGATAAATCTTGGATAAACATATAATATGTCTGCTGCAAGCAAGAGAAAGCCCTTTCCAGTGATCACTTAGACCAAAGGGTAGGCAACCCGGCATAGGTGGAGATCTACCTGAACAACATGGAAGGGATCAAAGATCACCAGGGTGCATTGCCCTTTTTTTAAGAAGACCTAGCAAGGGTTTATTAAAAGTAGGTAAAGTTTGACATTGGCTGACTTTTGGTACATGTGTACCGCTGTCTGTTCGACAGAAGCCAGTCTAACGACCAGATTTTTCTTAAGGGACATAATGGAAAACCAGAATTTGATCAGCGCTTGCAGCCAGTTGCTGCAAGCACTGATCTGTGAATTCTGATGGGGGTGCCTCCCCGCTGTCAGAATTGAATAGAACAGCAGGAGAGATCACAGCATCAACATTGCTTATGTTGGTATGGGGATCTGTCAGTTACATTCAACTCACTTACATAGGTCCATCTAGTACCACACACAGAGAACAAAACAAAACACACATAAATCGAAAACCTCCATATGCACAATCCTATACCCACAGTTGGTCCAGAGGAAGGCAATAGAGCATAATCCAATCTGCTCCAACGGAGGGAAGAAATTCCTTCCCGATCCTCCAAGAGGCAATCGGATATTTCCTGGATCAACCTTACCTATAAATATTAGTTGTATTATTTTTTCTCTAAAAAGCTGGCCATAAATGGTTAGAATTTCAAATGAAAATTCTTAGGAAAATTTTTACAAAAATTCTCAAAACATTCTTCGAACATTTGAATGTTGTTTTGAAAGATTTAATTTGCTTTTAACAATTGATTTTGGAATGAATGGACTTTACTGAACGGAAACAAAATACACTCTTAGAAATTTGTTCAAGAAACATTTTCCGTCCTGCTCCTTTGAAAGTCAATTTGACTCAATAATCATTAGAAAAATGAACAAACCTTCTTAGAGCATTCTTTTCCCAAGAATTTTAATTCAAAATTTTATCCAACTATGGCCAGCTTTTAGTATATGACTTAAGGAGGTAGGTGCTCACCCTGGATGATGCTTGAACATATGTAGATGAAAGGATGAAAACACCATGTTCTCTTTGAGAGGCAATAAATAACTGTATATGTTGAGAGGTAACAAATACTTTTTAAGTGTCTCATCAAACATTACTTAGCATGCATGCACTTAACATAAAAAATATATTTGTTGTTAGGTTCATCTTAGGATTCACCTTATGACTCCTTTTCTGTATATGTACACGACTGCTAAGATTTGTTTGCTTTAAAACAACTAATTTTCAATGAGCGATTGCAAGCAAACTGCTGCAAACAAGTGTGAATAAGGCCTAAGAAAGGAAAGCCATATAGTTAAAACCTATGATAAATGTAATATTGTGATCAAAAATAGCAGTATGAGGTTGTGTGTTATATCATTTTAAATAAAAAAAAATGGTATAAAAAGATTTCCAGACGTCAAGGAAGTAGATTTCATGTTGAGTTTGAAGGGGCTCTTTAAAAACAATATCTCTACAAATAGCGGTAAAGCCCCCTCATTCAACTTAGGGATTTTTTAATCATGGAACACCAACAGAAGCATCATAAAAACTTTAGAAATCACCAGGGTGGAGTAAATTGTAGAAAAATCATTTTCGCACACACAAGACACCTTATCTGGCAGAAATGTTGGTGGTAGTCATTGATGTAGAAGGGCTATACTCTAGCATTCTAGCATCCCTCATACCAAAGGGATTTCTATGGCAGAATCATTTTGGAGGTGTTATCAGAAAAAAATGCTAATGCGTTCTTATTATTGGCACTTATTTTGGAACATAGCACTTTTATTTACGTGTGCCCCATCGTTTGCCAATCTGTACCTGGGTGTGTGGGAGGGTGCTGTTTTTTGAGATTGTTGATGTACTGTACCTGCCATTCCCACACATCTCCCACCTAGGCATCAGAGTTGCAACAGGGGGCCATAACAAAACACCCATATACTAATGTATAATAAAACTAAGGACCTTACAAAACACAACAAAATGCTTTCTGTCTCCAATGCTTATTTGTATTTCCTGCATACCTCAAATATCCCTTGTCTATTCTCTGGTTCTTATCTCTTCTTGCTTAATTTTATTAAAGCCACATTCTAAGCAGATATTGTATAAAATGTAACCAGTTAATAGAATTTTTACATACAATTAATACAAGTGCCTAAATCTGGGGGGCAGAACTGTAAGTCAGTCCGTTTCTAATGTAATGGTCAGGGCTGTCAATCTAATATTGGAAGCTTCCTTGAAGAAGGGAACAGAGTGATGACCTAATAAGTATTCTTCGGCTTGCAGACCAGACTGCATTTTTTAACTATAGTGTGGTCTGCAGATGGTTTTTCAGGAGTGCAGGACATTATAACATGACAATTACATGGATATCAACTGGGTCAACAGGACTAGAAAGTAGTATTAATAATAATTGTGAGCATTGATAATCACAGACCAGACTTTAGACCTATATTCGAACAGAAGGAAAAAATAAATGAAAGATAGAGCAAAGAAAGAGAGGACTTTTATTACCATCCTATGGACATGGCTGCAACAACCTGTACCATTGGGTATGCGATACCAGAGGAATTAAAGGGGAACAAACCCACCTCCACTGCAGCGATGCAGGCTCCCTTGCTGGCTTTTCACTTGAGATCTTTAGCCATCTTGATTGGCGTGGCTGGGATTATGTAACACTTACACATGCACATGAGAGTTCATTTATCTCGGCACCCAGGCAGATACTGAGATTGTGCAGTTCAAGAAATTTACAAGGAGGAAGGTAAGCATCTTTTATTTCAGAGGAGACATGTTATGTCTCTTCTGCAATAAAAAAACCTTCCTTCCTACAAATGTTTAAAGAAAAAGTAGGGTCATAGCTCTTTTGGTCCTACTTCTGGGGATCAAAGGAATGCACTTCATTCTGCACTCCCATGACCCGTTTTCAGCTGACATCAGGCTAAGGTTCATTGTCAGCTGACCTCACTAAGCCGGTCCAGGCTCTTGAGAGATCCTGACTTCACAGTCAGTATCCACCCAGTTCAAATTGGAAAAATTCTGTGAGCCACAATGATCTTATGCCTTGCTTGTGCTACCTCCAGCTGCATGCGCTAATCACGCTTCATATAACGTGCATAGGATAAATTTACAAAAATGACCCCAAAAATAAAAATTAATAATAACCAACTCTGTGCTTACTAGTGCGATAATATTAAATACAAATAATACGAATGTTGAATAAATAAACAAGGTGTTTAAAAACAAGTGCTTGTTACACCATAAATTAATGCTTAATAGTGCTTGTTACACCATACATAGTGTCTTAATCAATATAAAAAGTGCTTAGTGCTCAATATAAAGTATCCTGCTTTTTTTAAATGAAAAAATTAATAAATAACAAATAGTGAAAAAAAAAAAAAAAAGTTCTCTTTGGCACTCTAGTGCGTGCAAATTATGTCCAGTAGTGATAATAAAACAATGCGTGCAGGTGGTGTTTAGTTGTGACAACAATCCAACATCATGCCGAAGATATCCTGAGTGCTGCAAAACATGCTCCTGTGCTCCTTCGTGACCCCCTTAAGCTAATGTGCTCACCTCAGAGCGTGTGACTCAGCTTCTACCCTGAGTCCATATACGCTTTGGAGCCACCCCTGGGCTCAGTCTCAGTGACTGCTACACTCCTCCAGCTGGAAACAATGTGGCTCCATACATATAAATGAAAAGGAAACTATATAGTGTAATATAGTCAAAATACTTTTATTAAAAGAAAACGCTCCCCGCACTGGGGTACTCACATGGCACTGGTGCGTCAGTGCACCATACTATAACGGCTTTCTATGCAAAATCACTGGATGTTTGTGCGGTATGCTGTGCTTGGACAGTGCTGGTGTAAAGTCCGTGTCAGTCTCTCCATCCTGGCCCCTCCCCTACGCGTCTTCGACACAGGGATCCTGTGTCATCATCAGGGGGATATTCCATTGGTATTCCACCAACTGGATGTGCTATCCACCATTTCCAGTGATAATAAAGTATAACAATCCAAATGAAAATTAAATTGGCCTCTTACCAACTTCTCTAAATTCTAATGCCCTGTACACACGACCAGTTTTGCAGTCGGAATAAACTCCGAAGGTTTCTCCGACGGAACTCCAATAGAATTCCGCTCAAGCGGTCTTGCCTACACACGGTCACACCAAAGTCCGACCATCCAGAATGCGGTGACGTACGATGGGACTAGAAAAAGGAAGTGCAATAGCCAGTAGCCAATAGCTTCCGTCTCGTACTTCAGAGCATGTGTCGTTTTTGGTCAGTCGGAACAGCATACAGACGAGCGGTTTTCCTGATAGGAATTGGTTCCATCGGAAATATTTAGAACATTTTCCATTTCTAGGTTCGTCAGAATTTTCGAAAAAAGAAGTCAGATGAGGCATACACACGATTGGAATAGACGATGAAAAGCTTCCGTCTGACTTTTTCTGTCGGACATTCCGCTCATGTGTACGCGGCATAAGAGATCATCTAACACATGTGGTAAGAAAATGCCCGATGCCTGGCCACATCCTCTGTGTGTCCCCAGACCTCCAAGATCGATGGATGGATCCGACAGCTGCAGGCTCAGCGTCCCAACACCTCTCACACTGAACTCTGACTTCACACTGAAAGTATACTCCACAGCGTCCCAGCACAGCTTGCCTCACTCAGGATGATCACTGTGCTTCACTCCGGTGTGTTTACAAATGTGAACTTACCCTTTAAGTGGAACCAATATTCATAGGTGCCTTTTTCAGAGATTAACTATTTTTTTTTTTTCTTTGTGGGTGAATGAGGGATCTTGACCACCATAGTTGAAAGTGGGTTCCTTCCAGACTGAAATCTCTCCAGCATGTAAGAATTTCTGTACATTCTGTGAGTTATGGTTACATTGCTTAGTGAATACTCCAAGTATGATCAGGTGTATTAGCTAAGCACATGCTGAGGGAGCACTTTTTTTATTAGCCACGACATTATAGCTAGCTTGTTTTCTTAATACATAATGAAACTCACTAACCAAAATAGATTCAAAAGACAGAAGAATCCATCTTGCCTTTAGTTGTAAACATTGTCAAAGTGTTTCCTGTCTGTTGAAATCACTTTTTAAAACAATATCAAGTATAATATCAAGTGTGACTAAAATGGAGGATGACAGATCACAGACCTATGATGTCTATAAATTGCTTCTGTACATGTGCTTTTGGACATCTTCTAGTAAAGGATAATTGAATAATGGAGCCAGTTAGTTACATTGTTGATGTACTACAGTGCTGTAAAGACAAAATGTGCTTCTTGAGGCCTATGTTGGCTATTTTGATTTGCAATATCTACTTTGTTGACATGACTCTGCCTGTCCGTTTACACCTGACTGCCCCCTGATTCACCTAGACAGAGCCTCTTCTGTTTTTTAGCGAAGCAGATCGGATTGGAGGTAGGCAGGTATAAACGGGCACAAGTCCATTTACACTTGCTAGCCCATAGGGGTGAGTGGAGGGTTTGATCAGGTATGACTAAAAAAGGCGGACCCGATCGGACCCTTCGTTTGAAAGGGGCCTTAGGGTAGTTTGCATGTGTCCGGAAATGCCCACTACTCCAGACTTACTTTCACCCATTAAGGCATTTTGAAGGGAAAATTAAGGAATCAGAAAAGGTAAATTAGAAGCAAATTAAATGTCAGGTTTAATGCCTGCCAATTGTTGAAATTAAATGTGTTGTAAAGTGCAGTTATGGTCTAAATTTGGCATTTTTTTTTTATTTTAGGATGTTTTATAAGTAGGATTTGTGCAACTAATAATTTCTTCTAAGACCATGTTCAACAACTTTGGTTTATAAACTAAAACGTTTATAGTTTCTATGTCGGTATATGTAGGTGAATTGGTAAAAAGTACAGGTGGACAAAGAATTTCTTAATCATTCACAAGCATACACCTGCAGTCATAACAGGTATGCTTTTGTTGCTAATACTTGTTGAGTGAAGCTGAAAATATGTGATACAGGCCAGCTCCTGGCATGTAAGGTCGGCTTTCTAGCATACCACCTCACTGTGACATTTAATTAGAATGGATGCTCTGGAAGAGGATCATTTTTTGGAACAAAGAGATGTATTTTTGACCTAAAATAAATTGTTATATAACAATTTATTGTCATTAGAGTATGGCGCGCAAAATAAAGTCAAGAGATCGTGGATCATATTTATAAAGCGATTAAACTGACATTCAACAAACATTGACAGCAGGTGAATCTTCCAGGTGTATGTTCTTTCAATGATGGTGAAAGTCACATTTACTGCTTTCAATGTTTGGTGAAAGTCACATTTACTGCTTTTAATGTTTTGTGAAAATCACATTTACTGCTTTCAATATTTGGTGAAAGTCAAATTTACTGCTTCATAAATATGCCCCCTTGTGACAATACAAAACTGTTATATTTCTGGGTATAAAGCAATGAATTAAATACACAATCTTAATTGAAAAATAGAAAAAGGTATCACTATTTTTTTATATGTTCCATCGTATTTATTGTACGTTCAAACTGACTGTTGGGACTGATGGAATGCACATGCTAAATAAAGTGATTGTATATCTTTATTCTTTTTTTTTTTAATTTTAAATAACAAATATATTCTACTTACCTGCTCTGTGCAATGGTTTTTCACAGAGCAGCCCTGTTCCTCCTCTTTTTTGGGTTCCCTGCCAGTGCTCCTGGCTTCCCCCCTCGCTGAGTGCCCACCAAGTCGCTTACTCTGGGGGGCACTCATACAGGCTAACTCCTGAGACAGCTCTGTGTGTCCAGACACACAGAGGGTGGCTCAGCCCCGCTCCCTTCTCACTGATTGTGATTGACAGCAGTGGGAGACAATGGCTTCTTGCTACTGTCTTTGAGCCTGTGAGGAGGGAGAGAGCCGAGAGAGCCACTACTGTGGTGCACATCACTGGGTCGAGATCAGGCTCAGGTAAGTATAAGGGGAGGTTGGGGGGTGCGCTCAGAAGGGTTTTTTTACCCTAATACAGAGAATGCAAGTTAAAAAACCTTCAGCCTTTAGAACCACTTTAACTGTTGCAAGTATATCTATATCTTGACAATGGGACCCTTCGAGGTCCCAAAACATTGGTGAGTCATTGGGATGTACTGCTGGATTGTGTGATTTTGTTGTTCTGCATTGAAGATTAGTAAGTGCAGGATGTAAGACCAGCCCACTAAAGAGGTGCCACCATAGCACCCTGCAATTACAGCATAATGAATGCAGAGAGTATTGCTGATGTCATCCCATGAGCCCTACTGTCTGCCCACCATCAGGAGAAAACATGGGGGAGAAGACGACCCCATGACTGCCCTGAAAACATAGGGTGAAGGTGCCTATTGGGGGAGAGGAGCTGAGCCCGAAGTTATCAATGCCCCCCCCCCTTTTCTATAGTTCTCTTTCTGAAGTTAGCAACAAATATCTAGATCTAGAGGTGGAGGGAAAAGGGAAAAAAAATGTTTTTACACTTACTAAATATTGAGGCTTGGTGTTATGCCATACCAAAGTAAGCCTAGAATAAGACCCCTTACCTTCTGCTGTTATCTAGCTTTATTTTATAATGTTTATCTTGGTTAAATGTTATAAATTCTAAATCTATATATATAAACTAAATTGCTTTCCACAAACCTGCTATTCCGACCTCTTATCACTTACTGTCATATCTCCAATACTTGTTGGGTCCTGATAAATGAAGATGCCCATGGTGATTTTGGTGGTAAATCATGACACATGGCTATGTTCAGGATGAATAGACCTGCATTCAGCCACTGCCCAGGAGACAATTTTGTAAAGAAACACAGATGTTCATGTAATGGGGAAAAATGAAGAGTCTGATTCAATACATTCTTTCTGTGTAAAAGGTCTAAAACTTTTCTTATTCATAGAGATCGGATTGACCTTCGTTTCAGGACTCTATGCATTCACTGTTTGTTCTTTAACACCCATTTTATACTTTCTTTTAATAGAAACACTATAGGCTTAATATACTAAGCTATAACACTTCTGCTATTCATTGTAGCAATTGTTATTTGTAGCGATTTGTTTTAAGCTATTGTTGGCTCTCAGGCTCAAGTCACGATTACAACGATTATTTGCAATAACGAGTGTTATTTTTAGCAGTGAGAGTTGAAGATAACAGTCACATGGCTAAAAAAACAGACATAATGGCAATAACACATGCATTAAAGCTTAGTGAATCAAGCCTATTATTGTTGTAGTTCTGGCAAATAATAATCATTATACCATGGTGAATTGAGCCTAATTTCTGGTTACTCCAATGTTGACATTATGTTTTACAACACATGGACAAACGTACCCATTGTAAATGAGATACGGTAGAGGACAGAAAGATAGGCATCAGGAAACCATATTTATCCTCCTTGTGATGATCTGTGGTTTGTATCACTTCTAAGAATTAGTTGTGTTATTATTTCTAAGAAACTGTCTTCCTTGTAAGTTTCAGTCAACGCTTTTGTCCATTTATTCAAATAAAGTCTCATAATAATGTTAAATAAAATTATGTGTAAGCTAATACAATTGTTATGTTGCCACTCATGCAGCTGTATCCTGTGCTGTCTTCTATGTCATACAATAAGGTCACATTCATTTCCGAGCAGTGCAGTGTTTTACCTGAAGGTTGTTTGAGTTCATATACGATTATGTTTGTATTTCCACTTCTTGAGAAATTAGAATCACAATAGGAACCAAAATAAATCACCATTTATACTTAATTACCTCTTGTGGAGTGTAGCAGCTTGAAAACCGTGGTTGTAAAAAAGTTGGATACCACATCTTAGCAGCATTGATTAGAGTGTTTTCCTCTTGCTCAAAGACTAGAAAAGATAGTTCTGGCCTGCCCCATCCTGCTTTTACTATTGGGTGGCAAATGCGATGGATTGCCTTAAATTGACATTAAAAGTTCATTTAAAAAAAAAATAAAAAAACAAGCATGTTATACTTACCTGCTCTGAGCAATGATTTTGCAAAGAGCAGCCCTGATCATCCTCTTCTCAGGTCCTATGCCGTCTCAACTGGCTCCTCCTCTTCAGCCAGTGCCCCCAGTAGCAAGCCAGTTGCTCTGGGGGCATTGCTGCAAGCTTGCTCCTGAGCCCTGCTCTATATATCCATAAGACATACAGAGCCACGGCTCAGCCCCACCTCCCCGCTCTCTCCTCATTGGGTCACCTGACCTATGATTGACAGTAGCAGGAGCCAATAGCTGCTGTCTCAGCCAATGAGGACTGAAAGACCCAGGACAAGCTCCGCTCACGTGCACATCGCTGGATCAAGAGGGAGCTCAGGTGAGTATTAGGGGGGCTGGGGGGTATGCTGCACACAGAAGGTTTTTTTACCTTCATGCATAGAATGCATGAAGGTAAAAACCTTGAGCCTTTAAAACCACTTGAAATGCCAATAGCAAGGGGCCAGACAGAGCTTGACCTTTCAAACTTTAGCTAGATTCATGGATTTTGGGATTCTTAGGCCGGCCACACGGAGCAAATTTCTTAACTGCAACCACAGATTGCAGGAAAGAAATACACTTTTTATTCCTTTCCTCAACACAAACCGTGTTGATGCAGGAATCCTTCCTGCCAGGCCATTGTCTTCTACCGGCTGGGGGGCAGGAGAAGCTATCCCTGTCGGAAAAAAACTGTAATTATTGCTAGCAGCTATAGCAGCCACTATTAATAATCGCATGTAGAACCCGGCATGCTGGTTGTACCCAAGTTGATCGATCGATCCACTTGGTACATCTAGCCTGCCCATACACAGTTCAAATCTTGGCCGGATCCTGCTGAACCTGCCGAGATTTGAACCATGTATGGCCTGCCTTAGGCATTCAGCAAAAAGAAAATAAATAAACAAAGCAGGTTATTCTGTGTCAGGATCTCGGCACTGCATGATATCTCTGTAGAACCTGCATACTTTAACCACAGGATGAGGTCAGTGCGCCTGCAAAACTAGGGTTTATAAGTGTTCAGATTTGGGGTAAGGGTTAGGTTAATGTTAGGGGTTCAGCGGTTTAAGGCTTGAGTGCTGGGAATAGGAGGGGTGGATAAAATATTAATTTACACTTTTGTAGGTAAGTTTTTTGGGGGGGGGGGATCTAAAGGCTCACTATAAATTGCCAGTTGTGAATACTAGGTGTACTACATACACCCATAAAAAAACCTAAAAACACGTGTACACTGTGTAATATGCCCTGTCCTTACCGCTGCCGTTACTCCCTTGTACTTGCTGGCAATTTCTGCCTGTCAAAATGGAAGCTGGGATTTGTTGTGTAAAGAGAGCAGCAGTAATAATCTCCATAAAGAGGACCTGTCATCCTTATTTCTATTACAAGGAATGTTTACATTTCTTGTAATAGGAATAAAAGTGATCTCAATTTTTTTTTTTTTTAAAGGGACAGTGTAAAAATAAAAAATTAAAAGTAAAATAAATGAGATTTTTTTTTTAAAGTGCCTTCATCATTCCGTGTTCACATGCAGAAGTGGACTCCTATGTAACTCACGCATGCATATCTAAATGGTATTCTAGTGCTAGACCTCCTCTGTAACTCTAAACAGGTAACCTGTAAACATTTTTAAAACGTCTCCTATGGAGATGTTTAAGTTCCGTAGTTTGTTGCCATTTCGCGTGCACAATTGTCGCATGCACAATTTTAAAGTGCGACATGTTAGGTATCTATTTACTCATAGCATAACATCATCTTTCACATTTTTAAAAACAAAATTGGGGTATATATATATATATATATATATATATATCTGGTGTTAAAAGTGTTATTAATAAAAGATCCAAATTACTGAGAATACAGTTAAAGTTTTTTTTTTATTATTTGTTCAAACACTAGATTGAATGAAAGCTGTGTAAAATCTCTCATGGATTTAGAGAAGAAATGTGGTCTACTGTTGCAAGCCTCAAACATTCACAAAACCTATTTTTATGTAAACGTTGAGATTACAGTGCCTGTTACCATAAAGTGAAATGGTTTGTTGTGACTGGGTAATATAAAATTGTTGACATATCTCTGAGAATACCGGTTGTGGTATATATGCATCTCACTTTCTAAGAAATCATAAGCTGAAAGCAAAAACTGTGCATTGGTCTCTATCAGGCTTCCTGCAAGGGCATCTCCTAAAGAATTATAGGCAAAATGGCTGCATTTCTTTGAATTGCTTATTGTGTATATGTATGTGTGTGTATAAATTCACACGTAAATACATTTGAAAGAACTAGTTAAAGATAAGAACAGCTACAGTGAATAAATAGACTTTGTCAGTAGTCTTTTTCAGAAGGTAAAAATAGGATTTGCCCCTTCAAAGCAACAGGTTTAGGGCTCTTTCACATGGGGCGGATCAGTGATGATCCGCCCCGTGAACATCCGCTTGCTCAGCGGGGATCGCTCCGCCGATCCCCGCTGAGCAGGAAAATGCAAGACCTGTCAGAGCGCCGCTCTCCCCTATGGGGGATCGGGTGACGACGGACCGTAGAGTCCGTTGTCACCTGATCCGATCCGTAAACAGGTGGAAAAGTAGGTTTTTCCTCCGTTACACTTTTTCGGATCGGAGCGGGTCGGATGTCAGCAGTCATGTCACCGCTGACATCCGACGCTCCATAGATGTCTATAGAGGGTCCGTTTGGGTCCGCCAAAAAAACTGACAGGCGGACCTGAACGGACAGTCCATGTGAAAGAGGCCTTAAAGTTTAAAGTGTTACTAAACCCACAACAGTGGAGGCGTGGCTTGCGGCTAATGGAGTAGGCAGCGTGGTGTGCTAGCTCCGCTGAGAATCCAAGCTTTTCTCCTGTTCTTGTCATCCTGATACACCCAATTTACTCCTAACCTGCTCTGGAGGGATCCCTTCATCACTCCTGGACCAGCGGTGCTGCAAAATCTGCGATCCAGCGGTGGACATGTCTCGCAAGGGGGGAAAAGACTCTCTGCCTGCAGCAGAGCATGGAGGGCAAGATGAACCCAGCGCTCAGCTAAGGAGGCGGCCATGAGGATGTTTGGCGGATCTCTGAGAAAGGACACCCCTGCCCGAAGCGCCTTCCCTCCTCCTGGAATTTACTGACCAGGAACCCCTGCCAGAGCATCTGGAGACTGCATGGCCGGAGGACTCAGAGCCTGCCTCATCATTGGACGCAGTGAGTACACCAGCCCCTGATAACACAGCCAGGGCTCTAGCAGCCCAGGAGCTGCGTGTCCCTGAACTGACCCTTAGAGACATTTTTGCAGCAGTCCCCTCCGTAACATGTCTATTACTACCCTGACCACTGAGATTAAAGGGGTAACACTGGAGCTGAATCTAGTTAGACAGGATATGCAGAAACTGCGTGACCGCACTGCAGCCCAGAGGACAGAGTGAGCAATGTAGAGGATGATGATGTGCCATTGAGAGAAGTTCTCTCAATGACACATCCAATCGATTATCACAGGCCACTCAGCCCATTTGGAAGACATGGAGAACAGACAGACGCAATAATGTCCATGCGGTGGGCATACCGGAGAAGGCAGAGGGAAAAAATCCTGTGGCATTTATGGAAAACTGGCTCCCTAACACATTTGGCAAGGATTCCTTCTCCCCCATGTTTACTGTGGAAAGGGCCCATAGAGTCTCACCAGGCCGCCTAAACCTGGAGAGCCTCCTAGGCCATCACTATTTAAATTTCCTAATTTCACGGATCGGGATGCCATACTATATCAGGCCAGAACCAGAGGCATCCTTATGAACATGGATAATGTACGCATATCATGTCTAGAATTTATACCCATCTACTATCACATATACAAGCCCCTGACCTTTTACCCTGCAGGCAGGGATGGGAGAGAGATGTTGGTCCCATTGATGGTGAACAGTGGGATCAGATTCTTGGAGTCGAACCATTGGTGTCCTTATCTGTGGTGCAGAGGACGTCACACCTGTTTACATTGCACCGAGTATATCGTACACCCGTACAACTACACAAATGGGGTAGCCGAGAGACTTCCATATGTCCGAAATGTCAGGCTCATCTGGGTGACCTCATCCACATGCTCTGGAGATGCCCCAAGTTGGTGCGATATTGGAATAGAATTGTCACCAAGATTAACAATGTATACCAGGTTCAGCTGGCGGTGGACCTGTTGATGTGTCTGTTGGGGAGTCTCACTGTGGAACTGTACCCCCCTTCAGTGTACATCGCCCTCACGAGGCTCTTATACCTAGCTACGAAGCTGATTGCCCGACTTTGGCTTTCGGCAAAGGTCCCGACGGAGGCACAGTGGATCCAAATGGTTAATACTATCCTTATCCGAGAAAAAAACACCTACTATCATAGGAAATTGCCTAAAAAATGTATAAATATCTGGCAGAGTTAGTTGAACTCCCCAGAGGTGGCACCCCTGCAGCTGGCTCTAGACAGATTACTAATGGGCTAGATGGTTTCCTGCACTAACTTCAAGTGACCATATGAGACTGTAAGTAGCCTGTCAGAAGTCATTTATCTTATGTGATGCTTGATGTTAGTGTGATGGAATTGGGATCTCTTTAACACAAAGTAACTGCTGTATACTACCAGTTGGGCTGTCCTCTTCTTATTTTTCTTTTTTCTTTTTTCTCTGTTTAATTGTTTGCACTTTTCTTTCCAAGAGTGCTTGGAACTCAGGGTATTATGCAATGCTTCCCAGTCCTTTGTTAGATAAGTTGGCTATACAGTTACTACCATTCATTTAATGTTATGAGGATTGAAACTCCTGTTTTCTATGGATTGTATACCTTTGCAACTGTACCATGTTATAACTTGTGTTCTATTCAATAAAAATCTATTTTGTTGATTAAAAAAAAAAAAAACAGTAAAATCAGTCTGTATATGCATTAAATCATGCTTGTTATACTCACTGTAGTACTTAAGGGGTTAATCCTCCGCATTGTGTAAAAAGGCTGTTTGATCCTGTCTTCTCTAATCCTCGCCTTCTAAAACAGTTCCGAATCTATCTGCTGATAGAACAGAACCTTGGAGACACTGTGCACATGCTCAGTTTGGTGTGTATTGCTAGAGAGTTTTTTTTGGGTGCATGTGATTTGCACATCAGCACTGTACAAACAGAGGGTCAGGGGTCCTGCAGCCTAATAGGACAGTTATGCCCCGTACACACGGTCGGACATTAATCGGACATTCCGACAACAAAATCCTAGGATTTTTTCCGACGGATGTTGGCTCAAACTTGTCTTGCATACACACGGTCACACAAAGTTGTCGGAAAATCCGATCATTCTGAACGCGGTGACGTAAAACACGTACGTCGGGACTATAAACGGGGCAGTAGCCAATAGCTTTTGTTTCTTAATTTATTCTGAGCATGCGTGGCACTTTGTGCGTCGGATTTGTGCACACACGATCGAAAATTCTGACAACGGATTTTGTTGTCGGAAAATTTTATAGCAAGCTCTGAAACTTTGTGTGTCAGAAAATCCGATGGAAAATGTGTGATGGAGCCTACACACGGTCGGAATTTCCGACAACAAGGTCCTATCACACATTTTCCGTCGGAAAATCCGACCGTGTGTACGGGGCATTAGAGTAGAATGAAATCTCCTCCTACAAGCTTTGGCCCCCGTTCGCTTTGGCTCAATTTGACATGTCAAATCGCATGCCAAATCGTAGCCTATTGCCAGCAACGGCAGTGTCCCACTCAATGTGACGCCGACTTTGCGGCTCCGCACTGATTTCCAAAAGTAGTTCCTGCACTACTTTTGGTGACTTCGGGGGCAATTTCAATAGACATCTGTGCATGAACTCGCACAAATATCTTTAAAATTGCGCCCAAACTCGCACTGGAATGTGGGTCTGAACTCGCACGATTTCAAACCCGCCTTTAGTGTGAACGAGGGCTTAACTAGACACTGACAGAAGTCACAAGACTGCTATATAAGGCTGATTAGAAAAGGTATTTATCCATTTATATTTACTAAAATATTTGCATTTCCACGTTCTGTGTACTGTGACAGACCAGATATAGTGAATGCAGGGTCCTGGGTTTAGTAAACTTTAATCCTCCTCACCCCATCAGCATATACTCACTTTTTCTTTGTTCCCCCAGCTGTCATTTGGCTGCTGTTAAGCAAGAGAAGACATCATGTGTAAGCTATAGGTCCCTCAAATTGTAGTTTACACAGGGTTATGGACTCTCTCCATGTGACAGTGCTATTGCTGAGTGGTTGGCCCAGCACACATGAAATAAGTCACATACCTAGAGGTATCACCCTGATTAACTGGAGAGTGAAGCAAAAGTATGTGGGTGTTACTGGTAAGGAGAGCATTTAAAGGGTTTGTTCACCTTTATCAAAAAACTGCCTATGCAGAAAACAGATGTCTGTAGATAATACAAACTGTGCAGCTCTGACTAAAGTTGAATAATGCACTTGCTATAAGTGTAGGTCATTTACATACCTCATATGCCTGACAGGAATACTCCCAGGACATTGCTAAGTGAAGCCTAGTCATTATTGCTCACCTTCACCATCACAGGAGTGAGCTCTCAAACGCTAAGCTCAGAGCTATTGCATCAGAGGAGAGAAAGCACGTGTGGGGGTTTGAAACAGAGAAAAAGCTCACTTCTTTGATGGTGAAAGTGAGCAGTATTGACTAGGCTTCTCTTAGCAACGTCCTAGCAACGTCCTGGGAGTATTCCAAACAGGAGGTACAGTGGGAACGGAAAGTATTCAGACCCCCTTAAATTTTTCACTCTGTTATATTGCAGCCATTTGCTAAGTTCATTTTTTTTCCTCATTAATGTACACACAGCACCCCATATTGACAGAAAAACACAGAATTGTTGACATTTTTGCAGATTTATTAAAAAAGAAAAACTGAAATATCACATGGTCCTAAGTATTCAGACCCTTTGCTCAGTATTTAGTAGAAGCACCCTTTTGATCTAATACAGCCATGAGTCTTTTTGGGAAAGATGCAACAAGTTTTTCACACCTGGATTTGGGGATCCTCTGACATTCCTCCTTGCAGATCCTCTCCAGTTCTGTCAGGTTGGATGGTAAACGTTGGACAGACATTTTTAGGTCTCTCCAGAGATGTTCATTTGGGTTTAAGTCAGGGCTCTGGCTGGGCCATTCAAGAACAGTCACGGAGTTGTAGTGAAGACACTCCTTCATTATTTTAGCAGTGTGCTTAGGGTCATTGTCTTGTTGGAAGGTAAACCTTTGGCCCAGTCTGAGGTCCTGAGCACTCTGGAGAAGGTTTTCATACAGGATATCCCTGTACTTGGCCGCATTCATCTTTCCCTCGATTGCAACCAGTCGTCCTGTCCCAGCAGCTGAAAAACACCCCCACAGCATGATGCTGCCACCACCATGCTTCACTGTTGGGACTCTATTGGACAGGTGTTGAGCAGTGCCTGGTTTTCTCCACGCATATTGCTTAGAATTAGGCCAAAAAGTTCTATCTTGGTCTCATCAGACCAGAGAATCTTATTTCTTACCATCTTGGAGTCCTTTAGGTGTTTTTTAGCAAAACTCCTTCTTTTTTCCCTGCAATTTCAAAAATTTGTGTTAAAAAATTACATTTTCAAAAGATTCACAATGCCTTTCAGAAAATACCTTGAAGTGTTTGCTTTCCAAAATTGGGTCATTTTTGTGGGTGTTTCTGCTGTTCTGATGCTCCAGGGCTTCCAAAATTGTGATAGGTAGTCCGTAAATTAGATGTATAATTTATGTGCCTAGATTGTCTAAAGTGCTCCTTGGATTTTGGTCCCCTATATGCAGCTAGGCTGTGAAAAAGTCTCACACATATGGTGTTCCCAAATTCGGGAGTAGTAGCAGAATGTGTTTTGGTGTGTAATTCTAAGTATGACTAGGCTGTGTTTGAGAAATGCATTGTTAAAATGACAACTTTGTGAAAAAAATATTTATTTTTCAAAAAATTGTGATGAAAAAGTTAACTTAAAGAAACTCTCTATGCCTCTTACTCATTACGTTGGATTGTCTACTTTACAAAAAGGGGTCATTTAGGGGGTATTTGTACTGTCCTTGCATTTTAGAGCCTGAAGAAATGAGGCAGTCGGTTCTATTAGTTTTTTCAAATATATAATTGTAGACTCTATAACTTTTACACAGACTAAAAAATATACACTGATTTGGGTTATTTTTACCAAAGAAATGTAGAATATATTTTGGCTTAAATAAAAAAAATATTAATTTGCAAAGTTTTATAACAAAAACTAAGAATTTTTTTTTCAGATTTCAATTACTAGTCTTTTTTCATTTATAGAGCAAAAAAAAAAGTGGTGATTTAATAGCACCAAAAGAAAGCTCTGTCTGTCTCTAAAAAAAAAATGATAAAACCTATTTTGGGTACAGTCTTGCATAGCTGAGTAATTGTCATTCAAAGTGTGACAGTGCTGAAAGCTGAAAATTGGCCTGGACTGGAAGGAGTTGAAAGTGTCTGAACTTGAAGTGGTTAAAACCACACCTGAGCACGGTGGGCCTAATATTTATGTGAGGCCTCAGCAAATTTTAGAAATAAAATGTATGTAAAGTGTTTATATTAAAACATCAAAAAAATCTAAAATGTCCTATACAAATTCTAGCTCTAGGTAGTCCTCAAGTCAAAAAAGGTAAAAAAAAAAAATAAATCTTCAATTCATAACTATCCTAATATATATGTGGCACTGTTCATAAAATTCTGTGCCTCATGTATGAACCCATGTTGCAAAATATCCCAATAAATATCCATATGGCAATTAGTTATGTTGCAAAATATCCTAGCCCTACAATGGAGAACCAGAAAGTTTAGTTGAAGGTAAAGCTCTAGAAACAGAGGATGAAAAGTTTTATCCATCTTGGTCATGGATAGCAGTAACGACTATATAAATACCCTTTTCTCCTTTTTTATAAGTGATCACATTCCCTCTGTTCTCAGCTGCAAAAGAGCTGGGGGGGAGGAGAAGCAGGAGCACACTGAGCTTCCCAGTGAATGGCTGTGCAGCGGGGGCGTGTCAGGACAAGTCTAATCATTGGAGGCAAATACACTGAGTTCCCAACATAGCTAGATAACCACGGTGTGTTCTTCTGCTTAGTGTGGTCAGTTTTTAATAGGAAAGCAGAGGGACTGGCAGGAACACGATGGATTTCACATAAAGGAAGCAATACAAAGAGAATAGGATACTTTCTCATACAAGTACATGATTAAGCAGACACATATCAGGAATATGAATTGTTGAGGTAACGCGTTAAACGCATTATAATAATGTTTTTTGACAATTACCTTGATACCTATTTTTATAGAGCATTCTCATTACTTAAAACTGGAGTGTTATGCATTTTAAATATTCATTAATTTTCAGTTGGAAAACAAAAATCTAATTTTCAGTTGTTAATTAAGTTTGCTGTCATGGCTTACAATACTAACAAAATTTATAACAAGAACGCTTGTGTGAAAATCCATGTTAGATTATCGAAAACAGAGTTTTGTGGATTTAACTTTTTAATTGATTCGGTGATGTTGTTTTTTCAGGTGCAATTTTCATATGACGAAAAGACGTTATTTTTTCTTCTTTCTTTTTTTTGTAACAGGATGCACAAAAATTTTAGTGACCGTTTACAGTTTAAATGGCCAAAGATACCCCGATTTTGGGAAATAGAGGGGTTTGAGACTTTCTTATGGGGATTGGGAGATTTTACACCTCTTTGGGAAATGCTGTGAAGAAAAACAGGTTGCTCTCTGTTCCATTTAGTAAAAGGAACTCCTTGAGAGTTTGATAGGCTAAAGCCTCACACACACGATGAGAATATCGGACAAATGATTGTCCGTTTTTTTTTTTTTTTTTTCCATGCTAATGTCCTATCGAAAATGAATAGGTTTTGTGTATAACAGAGTACATGTATTCTTTAGCTGACATTCAGAGTAGGAGTAAGCCTACGTTCACATTGGAGGAATGTTTGAAATCGTGCGAGTTCAGCTAAACTCCCACAATTTCAAACCTGCATTTCATTGCAGGTTCGGGGCGATTTGACAGACATCTATGCGGGTTCATGCACAGATGTCTATTGAAATAGCCAAAAGTAGTGCAGCAACTACTTTTGGGAATCGGTGCAGCGCGGCAAAGACGGTGTCGCACCGATTCGGACGGAGCCATTGCCGGCAATAGGCTCCGACTGGGCATGCAATTTAACATGTGCACACACTTTGCAGCACTTTGGAAGCTGCAAAGTGTGTGCCCAGTGAGGAGGAGGATTTGTGGCTTATTTGTGCCTGGTCCATCTGGGAAGAAGCACTGGAAGGAACCCCTGGGAG